>NC_047666.1:54627452-54927452 GCF_011762505.2 Arvicanthis niloticus
TTTTAAGTATACAATTCTGTCCTGTGACAGGATATTTGAGAATTATTTTAAGGCATAATCTGATACAAAATTTTTTTTAGACTTTCAAGACTCATCAGTTTACATAACCTGGGAACGACTTGATTATAAAATATCCTGAGAGCTATCACTGCTAAGAGACAAATTCATTTGTGCCTTTTCTTTCTCCAAAAAATAATAAATTAGATATTTATGAATATAAATAACATCAAGGAACTCTCGTGAGCACTGACACTGTGTACCTCTTGGATGTAAGAAGTCTGATGTACTTTTCAATAGTCTTACAATCCAGCTGGAAGAGTGAACATCATCCTCACAGATGAGTCAGCCATCCAAAGATGTCTCACTCAGGTCTTGTGTATATTTGTTATTTAAAAGACTCTCTTCACGGGGTATCTACCAGACACCTGAGCTGGAATCTGTCAGGGACAAGGAAGTCATAATGAGTTCCATCCTTCTTCGGGATGTTTTGAGAGATGCTGAATAGAATTCTGGCTATTATGTTAGTGAGCAAAACTTACCCCAGAAGACAAGCTTTCCATAAACTGCCATTGAACAACAGAATGAAACTTTGAAGTGATTATATTTTGTTGGTCAGCTGACTTAGTGGGGTAGAGGTGCTTGCTGCCAAGCCTGATGTCTCAAGTTTGCTCCTCTAAAACCACTCGATGAATGCTCTCTGACAGGACACATGTATTGTGACATTTATACCTCCCACTAAACAATTAAATGCAATAAAAATATATGTATTTATTTTTTTTAAAAATCAAACTTTTAAGAGAGCTTGTGAAATGGTTAAATGGGTACAAGGCACATGCCATAAACACTGATGGCCTGAGTCTGTTCCCTGGAACCCTGGAACCCACATGGTCGAAGGAAAGAACTGATTTCTACAGGCTGTCCTTTGACCTTGGCATACTTCTTGTGGAATGTATGCATGTGCTTCTCTCTCTCTCTCTCTCCTCTCTCTCTCTCTCTCTCTCTCTCTCTCTCTCACACACACACACACACACACACACACACACACACAGAGAGAGAGAGAGAGAGAGAGAGAGAGAGACAGAGAGAGAGAGAAATACCCATTTACCTACCTAAATAAATAAACTTTTAGTTTTAGGATAATTATATGTGCAGTTTAAGAACTAATACAAAGTGGGTCATGCTCTCTTTGTTTAAATTTTCCCCAAAGTCACGTTTAATATGTATCAAATATTATAGACATATTTATATATCTATATAGATATACATACGTATATGTCTTGCATATTGTGGTCATGACACTGACATTGAAGAGGTCAAATTAAGGCCATTTCCATCATCCCTAAGATGCCTCCTTTGGTCTCACAGAAGCCATGCTCACTTCTCCTGACATAATTACTATTCAGGTCTCCATTTTGGTAACTTTTTCATTTTAACAAATATGTATGTGTATATATGCTTATGTATATAATAAAAGTATATATGTATGTATGTATGTAATTATATAGGATGCAATCTTTGGAATTGTTTTTTTTAAGAGTTCTTTTTTTTTAATATAATCTTTTTTTTTTTTTAGGTTTATTTATTTTTATGTATATGAGTACACTGTAGCTGTCTTCAGACACACCAGAAGAGGGCATCAGATCTCATCATAGATGGTTGTGAGCCACCATGTGGTTGCTGGGAATCGAACTCAGGACCTCTGGATGAGCAGTCAGTGCTCTTAACCACTGAGCCATCTCACCAGCCCCATGGAATTGGTTTTTTATTTTTCATAATTACCTGAAAATTTATTTAAGACATTGTATATATTAATAGGTCATTCTTTTTGGTTAAGTATTGTTCCATGGTATGTGCATATGTATCTGAGATATACATGATATATATCACATTTTGTATAACAATCTACCTGTTGAAGGACATGTTGTCTGTTTTCAATTTTCAGCTTTCACAAGTTAAATTTCTCTAAATATTGAACACGTTTATATAAAATGTTAGCTTTTATTTCTCTGCACTAAATGCTTAAATATGGAATTGCTGGTTGCATTTTAGATACATATTGCATTTTTATGACAAACTGAAATGTTTCCGATATGATATGCTAGTTTGCTAACTTTTGGCATTCTTAATTTTCTTACACTATTACCAGATATTAGATTTCTATTTCAATTAAGAATTGTAATAAGGGTTCATTGCCTTTCTGTCAATGTTGAAGGGTAAAGGGTCCTTGAGCTTTCAGCTACCCTACTCACTTCTGCCACCATCCCTAGCTCCCAGTACTCAGAGGTATGAGATTCTGGGCCCTCTGACTCCAGTATACACTTCTGTCTCCCTTTCAGCTCTTGACACAAGCAGGTTCCTTTTCTCCCTCTCCCACACCCTCGATCTTCACAGCCACAGGCTTAGCTCCACTTCTGCAGCCCAAGACCAAAGCATATTCACCAGCCACATTTGCCTGGTATCTTAGATTTTCTGTTGTGAAAAAACACCCTGACCAAAAACAACTTAGAGAAGGAAGGGTCTTTTTCCTTTCCTTTTTGTTTAACTGGAGGTTTTATTCTTAACGCCATGCATAAGCAGTTCTTTTTCTTTGATTGAAAATAGAGCTTTTCTCATATAATATATTTTGTTACAGTTTCCCCTCCCTCCACTCCTCCTAGTTTCTCCCTACTTCTCCACCCAGCTGGATCCTCCCCTTTCTGTCTCCTATTGGGAAAACAAAAGCAGATGCCAGGCTGTGGTGATCTCAGCAATAGGGAGGCAAAGATGGGCAGATCTCTGAGTTTCAGGCTAGCCTGATCTACAAAGCAAGTTCCAAGGCAGCCAGCATGGTTACACAGAGAAACCATCCCCCCCCCAAAGAATATAAGGGATAATAATAGAATCAAATAATTCAAAACAAAAATATAGGAAAAAAACAAATAAATAGAAGGAAAAAGAATCCAAGAAAAGGAACAAAAAATTAGGTATAGACACATAGGCCCACTCTTTCCAATACTCAAGAATCCCCTAAAAACACAAAACCAGAAGTCATGTGCAGACCTTTTATGCAAATAACCTGTAGAGTAAGAAAAGAGAAAACATTAAAAATTAACATTAATATTAAAACAGAAAAGGCAAGTAGTATTTGGTTTTACGATAGTCCCTGGGCTATCTAGTCTCAGGTTCTTGGTCACCTGAGCAATGCCAGGTATAGGTTCTATCTCATAGAGAGAGCCTTAAGTCAAATCAGATATTGGTTGGTTACTTCTACACACTTTGCACCACCATTGCACTAGTGTGTCTTGCAGGCAGGACACCACTGTAAATAGAAGGGTTTGTAGCTGTGCTGGTGTTTATATTTTTCTTTTGTTAGCAGAGTACCTTCCAGTACCAAGAACACGACCAGTAGTGGCGAAGGCTCTAGGTGGGCACCAGTTCCACTTTTCTGTGTTCAATGACTAGTATGGGTGTTATCTTCAGCGATAGGATCCTGCTGTCAGCTCATGGAGAGTGACCTATATATAACCTTGGCCAAAGCTTGGGTTGTTTTGGGGTCCCATGGTACCTCTTTGACCAAAAATTTCTTGGTGCTGGAAGCTTCATTTGGTGACAAGAGATATTCAGTTGGGGCTCTATTTCCCCATTATTGGTGATTTTATTAGGTTACCTTCATACATGGTCATGCACACACACACACGCACACACACACGCACACACACACACACACAAACACAAAAAGCTTCTACTATGTTAGATTTTCAAACTACCCCTTAAAATGTCCTTAATCTTAGCTGTCTCTCCCTGTATTCTACCCATTGTCCTATTCTTGCCTCTTTCCTTCCTCTTCTTCACTTGATCCTTCCCTTCTGGACCCCACCCCTCAACCAATACACACCTATTTATTCTATTTCCCTTTTCTGAGGAGATCTATTGGTCCCTCTTATTCCCTTACTCCAGAGCTAAGCTCTGTGATTCTGTGTATTGTAGCTTGGTTATCATTGACTTAACAGCAAATATCCACATATAAATGAATGCATAAAATATTTCTCCTTCTGGGTCTGGGTTACCTCATCAGGATGACATTTTTTCTAGTTCCATTCATTTGCCTGTTAATTTTGTGATTTCATTTTTAATGCTGAGTGAATATTTCATTATGCAAATGTATTACATTTTCTTTACCTATTTGTTTGTTGAGGGAAATCTAGCTTGTTTCTAGTTTCTGGCTATTATAAATAAGGCAGCAATAAACATGGTTGAGCAAGTGTCTCCGTGGTAGACTGAATTATATATAGGTTACATACAGGTCACTCTCCATGAGCTGACAGCAAGGTCCTATCGCTGAAGACAACACCCATACCAATCATTTTGGCTATGTGCCCAAAAGTGGTTAACTAGATCTTGAGGTAGATCAGTTCTTGTATTGAGGAACTATCACATGATTTTGACAGTGGCTGTACAAGTTAACAGTTCCATCAGCAATGGATGAGTGTTCCCCTTACTCCACATCCTGGCCAGCACAAGCTATCACTTGTTTTATTGATCTTACACAGTCTGATGACCTTTTTTAGATGGGTTTTTATTCCTTGGTTTCTGTTTTCTCTCTGTTGTTCTGGCTGGAGTGGCCTCTGGTGGATCAGAGGGCTTCCACTAGAGTTGTGGACTGGGATATGTCTTATCTCATGATAGATTTTTGGTCCTGTTTACTTAGTGTTCTGTATGAATCTTATACCTTGATAGGCATCTCTATGCTTACATTTGAAATTTTTTTCTTTTATGATTTTGTTAAAAATATTTTCTGTGCCTTTGATCTGGGTTTCTTCTTTCTCTGTGCCTATTAGTTATAAGTTTGATCTTTTTATAACACCTCACATTTCCTAGATGTTTTGTGTCTGTATTTTCTTTCTATTCAATTTTTCTGAGATAATTGACCGAGTTATGTATTTTTTTCTACTTTGTCTTCAAGACAATTTGTGGTTTTATGGTGTTCATTAGGGCATTTGATCCTTTAAGGTCCATGAGGCTTATCCATGATTGCTATTTTGAAGTCCTTGCCTTGCATTTCAGCTGAATGCTTTTCTCATTGCCTATTGAGATAGTATTGCTTGCTTCTAGAGGAAGCATAGTGTCTTGGTTATTTGTTTGTAGTTTTGTGCTGAGATCTACGCATCTGGAGTTATGATGTTTCAAGCATTTCTTGGTACATATATCTGGTCTCAGGTTTTGGATTGATAATCCATTGTTCAATTGCTGTTGCTCACTCTGGATCCTCACCAACTGTGGTGGCTGTGGGGGCCCTAGTAGAGAACAGCTCCTTGGGTGGTGGAGAGTCACAAAGAAATAAGAGATGGGCTAGAAGAAACAGCTGAAAGGGACAATGGTGAAAAGGTATGAGGACTATGAACCCTGGATCTATACCAAGGGGCCAAGTCCTAGGGTTGGAAATGGATTAGAAGAAGGGACTCAGAAGAATAAGAGACATGTCTAAGAATTGCCTAGAAATACTGTAATGGGGAGAGGAAGGAGGATGAAAAAAAGCTGTTCTGTGGGTTAGCTGGAAGTCACTAAGTAATGGAGATGAAAGTGCTGTGTTGAAGAACTGGGGCATTCCTGGCTTCACACCAAGAGGCCAAGTCACTAGTGGATGGAGGAAGGCTGTGAGTAGGTACAACCTCTTTCATATATCTTCTGCTTGTCGGTACAATCGGGTGCCTTCAGCAGCTTGATCAAGCAGTTTAGAACACATTTCCCCCTTGTAGTGTGGATTGATTCTTCTTTTCAAGGTCAGATAAAGCTTATGGGACAGACTTAGCCAAGTACCTAGTAGGGCTTTGGCAAGTCTTAAAGGGGAAGAGTGGATTAAATCTCCCAGGCTTGTGTGTTGGATGGAGAGTCCTTTGTGAGATGCAGTCTGAGAACTACTGAGTCTCAAAAGGAGAAAGAGAGGTTGGAGAAAGCCATAGTTCCTATCAGGCAGCCACAGGCTTATCAGGTTGAATGGGGGCTTTGAGGGGGAGCACAGGGTAACCTACTTGTGTTTCCTGTGTCACCTGGGCATGCTTCAGGGTTCCCACTGGGGAGAAGTCTGAGATCTAACAAGTCCCAAAGGAAAGAAAAGAGTCTAGGGGCATCACTGTCCTTGGCAGCAGCCACTGGGTGAGCAGAATCAGAAGGACTGTGAAATGAAAGAGCATGCAAGTAGCTTACCAGTATCTCCACACCATGCTGGTGGGCTAGAGGGTCTCTGGAGGAGAGGAGATGGGATCTGGTGAATGCGAGAGCAAAGAAGACAGGACTAGGATGAGGTTAAAATCTTAGTAGAAAGCTTCACCAACAGAATACATCATATCCAAACAGAGTCAAGGATGAAAGGCAAGATAGACAAGTTGAATGACTGAGTAGATGTGGATGAGAATTTAAAAATAATTGAATTGAACACAGGAAAAAAATGGCACACGGAAAAAGGCCCGCTATCTAGATTATGGGAACAGAGGGTGAACACCTACCATACCGAAGGCATAGAGAATATCTCAGGAAATATCAAGCTCTTTTGTTATATATAATATTTATTATTCTTTTATTGAGGTATGCCCAGCTACATGTTGCATCCTTCATGGATTTATCTTAATAGTCTGTTAAGTTTACTTGGACTATGGTGCAATTTAACACTATTGTTTCTTATTGATACTTTACACTGGATGATCCACATGGGACAAGATTCAAGCATTGACACTGTCCACCACTGTGACATAAAGATTGATCTTCATATTTATATCTGTCCTCATGGGATTAGTTTTATTGAGAGCCCTAACACTAAGTGCACCTGTATTATTTTGCTGTATTTTCTTGATTACTTTTCTTGGTTGATATGTAATGCTCTTTCTTTATATTTTGTCTTGAAGTCAAGTTGATCAGATATCAGAATACCCATGTCAGCTTCTTTTCCATTTTCATTCACCAGAAGAACTGGCTTCCATCCTTTTACTCTTGGTCTGGGTATCTTTACCAATAGTTATGCATTTTGGAGACAACTGATAGTTGGAGCTAGTTTTTAATCCACTCTGAGTGTCTTCCTTTCTTCGTTGGTGAGTTGAGATGCTTCATTCACACTGAAGCCTGCTACTCAGGTGTACTTGCTCTTCTCTGTATTTTTGCAGGTCATTTTGCTGGTTGAGTCAGTTATTTAATGTACTTTCTTCCCAATTCGTACCAAAGGTTTGCTGGCTTGCAGTGTTTGACAAAACAGCTTTATTTCTAGACCTCCCTTGTTTGTCTTTTTCTCTCATGAAGTACTCTCCTCTATGTTCTGTGACTGGGAATGTCTTTCCTTCTCTTTTCTTTCTTTCTTTCTTTTTTTTTTTAAAAAGCTAACTTACATATTCATCTACCTTATACCCCAATGTCAGTCCCCCTTTCCTCCCAGTCCCCGCTTTTGCAGCTTCTTTCCCCATTTCCTCATTCTTCCATCTCCTTTATATCAGCCACCCCACCCATCATTCATTGCAGGTCTAGACACATCCTCTCCCACTGAGGCCAGACAAAGCAGCCCAGTTAGAGGACCAAGATTCATAGGCAGACAACAAATTCAGGGACAGTCCCCACTCCAGTTGTTGGGGACCCACATGAAGACCAAGCTGCACCTCTGTTATATATGTGCAGGAGGCCTAGGTCCAGTCCATACTCATTCTTTGGTTGCTGGTTCAGTCACTGGGAGCCCCCAAGGACCCCAGGTTAGTTGACTCTGTTGGTCTTCCTGTAGGGTCCCTATCCTCTTTGGGTCTTTCAATCCTTCCCCCAACTCTTCCACAAGACTCCCAGAGCTCCATCTAATGTCATCTGTTGGGTGGAGCCTCTTAGAGGACGTTATGCTAGGTTCTTGTCTGCAAGAATAATAAGGTATCATTAATAGTATCAGGGGTTAGTTCTTGCCAATGGGATGGGTCTCAGTTTGGGGCAGTCATTGGTTGGCCATTCCCTCCATCTCTGCTCTACCTTTGTTCCTGAACATCTTGAAAACAGGACACACTTTAGGTAGAAGGGTTTCGTGGGTGGGTTGCTGTTCTTATCCATCCACTGGGAGTCCTGCTTGGCTACAGGAAGTGGCCATTTCAGAATCTATATCCCCCACTGTTGGAGTTTCAGCTAGAATTACACCTATGGCCACCCTAAGGCCTTCTCCCTGCTTCCTCTTTTCCTCACAGTACTACTTCAAATTCCCTTTGTAGTGTAAGTTTGAGGTCACAAACAGCTTTAGTCTGGGCTTGACCTGAATTATCCCCTCTCTCCACATTTAAATATAGCTTTTGTTGGTATAGCAATATTTGTTGGCAGATACATACTTTCAGGTTGGACATATACATTATTTTTTGTTTTTTTATTTTGTTTTGGGTATTTTTGCTTTTTTTTTTTATTTTTGAAGAGAGATCTGGTGTTTTGCCTTCAAAAGAAAGTTGGCATTTTGCCCTCATAGCTGTTAATATTTCTTTTTCTTTGTATTTTTGGCATCTTGGTTATACTGTACAGAATGTTTCTTCTCTTGTCATGTCTATTTAGAGCTTTACATGGGTCTTATGTGTGAATGTACATTTTCCCCTAATTTTGAAATGTTCTGTTCTCTTTTCAGTGAACAGATACCATACATTTAAATGTCCAGCCTTTAAATGTTATGGCACCACATTGCCGTATATAAAGTCCATAGTCAATAACCACACATTTGAGTTTACAACATTATACACTGTTTTAAGTCTATAATTTTGCATTTGCCATATGTAGCCTGCTGGCCACAGGTTGGACACATCGGTGTAACTTTTAAGGTTTTCAGAACCTGCTTTTTAGTGATTGTTCTTAAACTCTTTACCCTCTCTTCTACCAGAGGTGGTGGAAAAGAAATGATATAGGGGGAGTGGACCTGGTTAGAAATGGTTCTTTGGAGCAGATCCAGTCTGCATTGTCAGGACATTTGCAGTTCAGTCCGCAGGTCAGCAGCTGCAGCTCAATCCACTCACAACCACTTCATGGATACACCAGCAGTCCAGTTTGGTAGAGTTGGGATAGCGAACATGAATCAATAGCAGTGGAACTACTCAGTAGAGACAGCCAGGCCTCAGCCTCGGCTGAGTCAGCAGGAAGGACCAAGAAGAATGACAGAAGTTCTCTGGCTGTGCCTCTCTCGCCTAAGTGAAGGTCAGTAAAGAGGAGAGATCAGGAAGCCAAGGTCAGCCCAGTCTCCAGCTCCTCTCATAGTTTCTTGAGTCCTATTTATCTCCCTCCAATCATCACGTGTCCTCCATGGGTCTAGCCTCATCACAAGTGTCTGTCTCAGCTGACATCACTCTACCAATCAGCCAGAGTTCAAGGAAGCGGCAAGAAGCCTCAGCACACCACCAGAAGTTTTTGGTGATTTTCTCTCTATGGAGTCCAGACATTTAAATGGAGCTCAACTCTGCAGTGTAAGGTGGACATGCGTGGTGTTAGCAAAAAATCCTTTATCACGAGCCCTTTCATGTGCTTGCTTTAGCAGAACATCCTTTCACTTGTGTCTACTTCAGTTAAACATTTCTTCAGGAGTCTGCCTTAGCCTTTCACATTTGTGTCCACTTCAGTGAAACGTTTCTTCATGTGTTTGCCCCAGCAAAACACCATCCAATGCAACTGACTTTCCAAAGAACCCTTAAGTTTCCACTTCACACCTGCATGCTTTTAGTCTTCATACCAGCACCTTCTTCCATCTGTGAAGTCTTATGTTTAGTGTCTGTAGCATGCACCAGCATTCTTGGATATTCTGGCCATACCCTTGTTAGTGATTCATGAAGGTAAACTCTCATGAACCTTTATTCTTGTTGGTTATCTGTGATACTTTCCAGTGTGTTTATGTAATTTGCCAAGGTTTTACTTTGAACATATCAATTTGGCTTTTCCTTTCCATATCTCAATATTTATGATGAATTTTTATTCCACAGTGCTGATTTTATCCAGTTGTTTTTCCATTTTGTGACTGTTCCCCTGTGTTCTTGACTTTCCTCCCTGGATTAAATTCTTCTGAGCGTGTTTATCTTCTTTCAGTCCCTTTGTAATTCTTAACAGAAAATGTGTGACGTTGTCCTGGAGCATCTTGACTGTCTCAGTACCTCTGAGTTCAGCAGGCGTGAAGTTGTGATTCTGGGATGAGACATGTTGCCTGCATCCTCATGCCACATAAATGTCTTCATTGTGACATGCCCAGCAGCCTTCTGGCTGATCATCCTGCCCCTGGAGGCTCAATTCCCAGTACTGCTCAACTGTACAAAACAAATGCTTGTATTGATAACAGAATCAATCCATACATGGTATTGAAATACACTGAAAATTATTACAACCTGCCAACACGGCACCAGTGCCTGTGGAACAGAATGCAAATACTGCTACAGAATGATGTTAAACATCTCTTTGATTAAGTGTAGAAACAGTGAGTGAAATAAAGAAAGGAAGAAGGTACTTAGGGAGCAGGGTTATACAGATGAAAGAAGTGGAGAGGAATAGTGTGTGAAGAAAGAGAAGTTAGCAAGTCATTAGAAAAAAATTCAATACTGAAAATTTACAAAGGAGGGGGTGGGTGAAAATAAAAACAGTAATAAAATAAAGCAAAAATAAAAAACATTACTAAATATATGGTGAAAAAAACCCCACGGGAAGCCAAAATAAATAAATAGATAGATAGATAGATAGATAGATAAAGTAAAAGCAGGAAATGTGAAAAGAAGAAAATATGGCCCAATAATAGAAATAATCCATAAACAAAATTAGATGGGTATATGGACAGGAATAACCAATTGAAAATTTTAGAAATAATGCAAAACTCCTGCTAAACGTGTAGTTTTTAAAGTGGGACTCACTGGGGAGAGAAAAAAAAAACGAAAAGGTAGGTTGTTGAACTGTTGTGTCCTCAAAACTTGAAGACTGGGAGTTATGCATGTGCATGTATGCCCGTGTGTGTGTGTGTGTGTGTGTGTGTGTGTGTGTGTGTGTGTGTGTGTAAGGACATGTGTGGTATCCAAGAGACTGTGTTCAAGCTAGTAGATTCATTTCTTGTGTACCAGCGATCTCTACTGGCCACACTTAGTTTTGCAGCCTGTGATCTGGAGCAAGTTTTCTCACAGTGTTTAACTGGAGGTGTCTGGGGAGTGTGAGAATCAAACTGTAGCCCTGAGGTGATTGTCTTGTCTTTGTGTTTGTATATCAGTCACAATTCTGGAGGTTTCCCACTCTAACTATCAAACACAGCTGTGGAATCAGAGTTCTTGGGTTCTACAGTCTGATCCACCTTCTGGCCTCAGCTCAGAGCTATCAAACACAGAATTTTATGTGTTGATGAGAATTTTTAGGGTCACAAAGGCAGGGGCTTCTGATCTTATGAATTCCTCAGCCTGAGTTTACACCCCATTGTCTCAACATCTGACCCTCCAGTGGTCGAGACTTGATCTATGAACCTTTCCTCACCCAGAACAGTAGCTTGTCAAACTGAGGCCCCACGACCTGGGACAGTCCATGATCTCAGGCCCCTGGGCTGTCTCTGCTTTAACTAGATTTTCTCTTGATATGGTACCTGGCTACTGCTCTCTGAATCACAGATCAAAATGAAATGGGCTGTTCCTGTACTGCTATCATGTCTGCTGGAGGAATCCCATCTTAGCCAACCCCACAAGTAGACTCAACACTCACAAGTGTGTTCTGAGAGTTGATTGCTTGTCTTTCATTTAGCTTATGTTTGGAGGAAGCTTCCTTTTTTTCCTCCTGCAGGAGGCTTTAATGAGGTCATGTCCTGCTTCTTTATCTGCAACATCATCTGCTTTCTACCCTATCCTGGTGTCCTTTTAATCCCCGTGCCTTTCCACTCCTCTTTCTCTATTTCTCTTTGTGATATTTTTTTAAAGTTCCAACTTCCTGCCTCACTGGCTCATGCAGTGACAGCTTTAGCTGTCTTACCCAGAAGCCCTTTGTTTTTGATATATAGTTATGTATATGTATGGGCACAATATTATATTATGCTTTGATTTATATGTGAATTGTGTTGACAAATTGAGGGTAGTTATCACATCTATCACTTCAGATATTTTTTATTTCTTTCTAAAGGTACAGGGGTACAGCTTGGAAGAGTGAGACAGGTTCCACAGCTCAAACCCTCACACACAGAGGCTTCTCCCTTCCGTCTGTGAAAGACTATTAGCCAGACTCCAGCATCTTCAAGCACACTGTCTCTCACAAGGCTCAAAGTTGTGTTTTTTTCCTAGTTGCCCTGGATTCAGACACCACTCTCTCCCAATATTCTTTAAAGAAAAGGCAACATTGGGATATTGTTGCCATAGCTTGATACAAAGCATTTTTGGCAATTAAAATATTTTTTATGGAGTATAGACTCCTACTGTGCACATAAACTCTTGGTCATATCATTCTATCTACTTGTGGGTCGTACCTGTTGATCAGCCTCTCTCTATCCTCCTGTTACTTTTGGCTTCTTAAAGGTATCTTTTTTTCTATTATAATTTTTCTTCACTTGTGAGAATTTCATACATGTGTACAATGCAATATTATCATTCCCACTCTGTATTTTCCTCCTCCAACTTTCCTCATCCTCCTAACATGTCCCCATTGGCTTGATCTCCTTCTTCTCTTCCTCTTCTTTACCTTTTATTCTGTTTCCTCTTCCTCCTCCTTCTCATAATCTACTGAGTCAAATTAGTGTTGTCCTCCTGTGCATGAGTTTTGGGGCGTCCACTGGATCATGGGAAACCTACCCTTGAATAGCCTGGGTCTATCTCCCCATCATCTTTCAATGGCTAATAGCTCCCTGTAAAGGTTGGGAACAGGAGAGAACCGCTCCCATTTTTGCCAGAATTGTGGCTGGCTTTCACAGATAACCAGAGCTGCTGTAGATAATCACAGCTACTGTGAGCTCCTGAATGCAATAGCCATGCCAGGTCCAGAAAATAGCATTTCTCAGCATCCCTTCCCGCCATCCTGTTCTTACACTCTTCCAGCCTCCTCTGACACTGTCCCCTGAGCCTTGAGTCAAATTTCATCTCCCTGCACATTATGCTCATGCTGTCTAATGCCACATTTTTGATTCTACATTATGAGTTAGATCGTGTGATATTCATCTATGTTTCTGAATTATTTTACTTAATGTGCTCCCCAGGTTCAAATGTATCCAAAAGATCACATTGCATTTTAAATGCTTCAGTATAATTCTATTGTGTACCTACACCGCATTTTCTTTGTCCATTTTTTTCTGGTGGATATGTGTTGGTTGCATTAGGTGATTGTTCGTAGTGGCGGATAAAATACGAGAATGCAGTTATGTCAGCGTACTGGCTGACTTCATTTTCTTTGGAAATATACCAGGCAGTGCAATTCTTGGCAAACTTGGTAGTTTTGAGTTTGTGTGAGGAACCTGCTCCCCATGCTGCTTTCCATAATGTGTATAAAACTCCCCATACACACTCACTAATGCAATACCTCATTATGACTTTACCTTGCATTTCTTTGATGCTTAATTGGTAGTATTGAAAAGTCTCTCTCTCTCTCTCTCTCTCTCTCTCTCTCTCTCTCTCTCTCTCTCTCTCTCTCTCTTTCTCTGTTTTTTAATGTGTATGAGTACACTGTCGCTGATCTCAAACACACCACGAGAGGGCATCTGATTCCATTATACATGGTTGTGAGCCACCATGTCATTGCTGGGAATTGAATTCAGGACCTCTGTAAGAGCAGTCAGTGCTCTTAACTGCTGAGCCATCTCTCCTGCCCCAAGCAGGCTTTTTTTTTTTTTTTTAATAGGTCTATTTGTTTTGTTGGCCATGTCTTCTCTGGATACATTTTAAAAGTGGATTATATGGAAGTGTCTTTATAGTATTAAATTTAAGTCCATTAGAGTAGGTATTGGTATGTGGTAAAAAAAAAAAGGGGGGGGGGGTCTAGCTTCATTCTTTTGCATGTAGATACTGATTTGTCCTGACATTTACTAAACACACCAGCCTCTCTTTGATGTATGTTTTTTTCAACTTTGTAAAAATGTGTTGCCTTCTTCTGGGTAAGTTTTATTTCTAGACTCCTTGTCCTATCCCACATGTCTAGAGGCAGATTTCTGTGCCACCCCCATTAATTTGATTATATAGCTTTGTAGTATATTTTAAATCAGGTAATATGGTATCTTCATCACTTTTCTTGCTAAGAGTTGTTCAGAATTGTGTTGGCTTCCCAGACTTTTAGGATTTATTTTATTTCTGTAGGCAATGCAGGGCCATTTTTATATGGATTACATAAAACCTGCAGAGTGATTTGGGTAATAAGAATATTTTAGCAACATGAACTTTTTAATCCATAAATATTTGATATTATCTTATTTATTTATATCCTTTTTAATTTTTCTGTTCTTTTTTTCTGTTTGTATTATATAGTGTATGCTCTGTATGTCTAGATGTGTATATATGAGTGTGGGCTTGTACACACACACACACACACACACACACACACACACACACACACATGCAGAGCTTGAGAAAGACATCAGTTGTCTTTTGCTATTGCTTTAAGGTGGGGTCTGTTACTGAGCCAGAAGGAACTCTTCCCAATTCCCCACCCCTGTGGGCTGTGCTGAGATTACTGGCCTTCACAGTTATACCTAGCTTCTTAGGTGAGTACTGGAGGTTCAACCTTACATCGTCATGTTTAGGAGTAAGTGTTCCTGCCCACTGACCATGTTCCCAGCCATCTTCAAGTTCTTCATCATGGTTTCGGTTTCCCACGTCCATAGGTCTTCCAGCATCTCCATCATGTCCATTCCTAAATACTTGCCTCACTCCTTTTGAAGCCAAGGTAAGTAAGGGGATTCTCAGCCTAAAAAGCACATTTTCCTCTTTGTGAGATCATCATCGAATTATGAATAGTTGTGTTTTTGACAATGGATTAGCAATGGATCCCTGACTCAAAAGAGTATTTTAGCACCAGATTTTAAATGATTCTTCATGTATTACTCTAAGAGCTGCTGGCTAGCATAGATACAGAGACTCACTTGTTGGACCTCTGGCTTCTATTTTTTTTTTATTTGTTTAACTCATTTTTAATCACGACTTATCCATGTAGTTCCCCCACATCCCACCAGAATTTGTTGTCAGTATTTTTCTTGAACTTAGCCTTGTTGATTACAGTAACGTGAAATCTCTACATTGGATTTGCACTTCTCTAATTGCTAAAGACAATGACTACCTTTTGAGATATTTTTTTAGCCATTTTAATTTTTATTTTAGAACTCTCTGTTCAGATCCATGGCTCATTTTTTTAATGGGGATATTTGTTTCCTTGACTCGTTGTTTTCTGAGTTTCTTATACAATCTGGATATTAACCTTCTGCCATAGGAATATCTGCCAAGGTTCCCCCACTCTTTGAGGGCTTATTCTTCAATTAGTTGGAGTTTTTCTAGATGTGCACAAGATTTAGTTTTGTAAACCCCCACTTGTCAATTGTTGACCTTAATTCTGGGATAAATGGAACCCTAAGCAGAAAGTCCTTTCCTCCAGCTATATCATGTAGGATTCTGCCTTGTTTTCTTCTAGAAGTTTCAGTGTTTAGGTTTTATATCAAGGTTTTTGATCCATTTGGAATTGACTTCTGTGTAAGGTAATAGCACAGAAAAAGGCTTTTTCTGCATCTACTGAGATGATCATGTGCTTTTGTCTTTAAGTGTATTTATATGGTGTATTACAGTTATTGACTTATATGTTGAACCAAGCCTGTATTTCCAGTATAAACCAATTCAGTTGTGGTGAATATATGTATATATTCAGCTTGAAAGTTTTTTATTGAGTCTTTTTATATGTTCACCAGAAATATTGTCCTGTAGTATTCTTTCTTTGTTGAGACTCTATCTTGCTTTTGATATTAGAGTAATACTGACTTTGTAGAAGTTTGGGAGTGTGCCTTCTCTGTGTGTATTTATATATATTTAGACTAGTTTAAAAAGTATCATTCATAGCTCTTTTTCAATGGTCTAGTACAATTTTGATGTGACTCCACTTGGGCCCGAATAGTTTTCTTCAGACAGTTTTTAGTATCATTTTGATCTTGCTATTTGTAATAAGTTTGGGGTCTTTTCACGGTTTTACTTTGGTGATTTGGATGAATTTAGAAATCCATTCATGTCTTTTATATCTTCACATTTGAGAGAATATAGGTTTGCTTTTAAACTATTCTCTTTCTTTGATTTCTTTTATAATGTTTCCTTGTTTATTACTGAGTCTGTTGATTTGGATCATTTCTTTCTTTTGGTTAATTGGATCATAAATTTGCCAATCTTGCTTATCTTTTTAAAGAATGTATTTTATGTATATGTGTGTTTTGCTCACGTGTATGTGTGTGCACCATGTGTGCGCCTGGTGTGTGCAGAGATCAGAAGAAGGTATTGGGTCCTCTGAAGCTGGAGATTTGGATGGTTCTGAGAAACCATGTGGCTAATGGTAACTAAACCTGGGTCCTTTGCAAGAACAACACCTGCTCTTAAGTGCTGAGTCATCTCTCTAGTCCCTTGTTCATCCTTCCAAAGAACTAGCTCTTGGTATTGTTTTTTTATTCTATTTCATTAATTTCTGCTCTAATTTTTTTTATTTCTTCCTGTCTGCCGGACTAAGGTTTGGTTTGTTCTTGTTTTTCCAAATTCTTGAATTGCATCATTAAGTCGTTTATTTGTGCCATTTCTGATACTTAAATACAGACTCTTATAACTATAAGTGCCCCATGCAGGGCAGTGCAGGACAGTACCGGATTCTGAAGGACATTGCAGGACAGTGGAGGACAGCACAGGACTGCACAGGACTGCTTTTAATGTATCCCAGATATTTGGTTGTCATTGTCATTTAATTCCAAGAAAATTTTAATTTCTTTATTCATTTCTTATTTGATCCAATCATCATTCAGAAATATGTTTGTGTAGTTCTTAGAGTTTCATTTGTGGTTGATTGTAAGCTTTATTGCACCATGGTCAGAATGGGTATATGGGATTATTTTGATTTTTCTGAATTTGTTAAGTTTTTGTTGTTTCTCAGGATACAATCTGTTTTAGAGATTCTTCTATGGGCTTCAGGGTATAATATATTTTCTTTGTTTTTTGAATAGCATATTTGATGTGCAATCATTTATTTCTGATGTTTCTTTTTCCCCCCAGATAACCTATCTATTGGATAAAGTAGAGTATTGAAATCACCTATTGGATAAAGTGGTGTTGGACTTTACCTGTATCTTTAAGTCTCATAGAATGCTTTTTATGATACCGAGTGTACCAGAGTTTGGTGCATATATGTTTAGAACTGCAGTGTCTTCTTGATTGATTCCTTCCTTAGAATAATGTGCCTTTTATCTCTTCTGACTAGTTTTAGTTTGAAGTCTTTTGTAAAATCAGATATTAGAATATCTACAAATACTTGCTTCTAGGTTCCACTTCCTTGCTATCAGTTTAAGGTGGAGCCGATCATTAAAGCTAAGAGACGATTCTTGTAAAAAAAAAAAAAAAACAAAAAACAAGAAAACCAGAAAGCTGAATTTTATTTCTGTCCATGAAGTTAGTGTATGTCTTTGATGGGTTATTAACATTTAAAGTTATTGAAGGGTGTGTGATGAATGCATTATTATTTGATTCCTGTTCATGTTCTTAGGAATTATTGCTTCATTTCTTTGCTTTGTGTAGTGTCTCCTTAGCCCTCTCTTCAGCCTGAAAGGTTGCTTCCAGTATTCTCTGTAGGGCTGATTTGATGGACATGCATTCTTTTGGCCTGTTTGTATTATGGAAAGGTTTTGATTTTCCTTCAACTATGGCAGATAGTTTTACTGGGTAAAGTAATCTGTGATGGCTATTCCTGGTTGTCAACTTGATTACTTCCAAAATGAACTACGACCCAGAAATGAAGGGCACACCTGTCATCCAGTTCTTGTGGCTGGAAGATAGAGGCTTCTTAACATGGAGACCTTGAGGCATAATGGCCTGAAAAGCTTAGGCCCAGGCAAGGTATTATATGCTTTTATTCCCAGGAGACTGGGACAAGCAGAACTCTAAGTTCAAGGCCAGACTGAAACAAAGCAAGTTCCAGATCTAGGCATGGTGGTACATACCTTTAATTTGGGCCATATCTTCTGCTGGAGGCTTACATAAGGACATTGGAAGAAGGAAGATTCACTCTTCTTCACCTGATTGGACTTACTTGCCAGCACATCTGTTGGAAACTTCCTCTTCAAGATTCCAGTTTAAAAGACCATGTGAAACCCCCAGCCTTTAATTTTGTGTCCTTGATATCTTTGGTGAAGTTTATGATTGTTCTTTTAAACTCTATTTCCTGGGGTTCATCTAGGTAATTCTCATCAGAGAATGTTCTTACGGAGCTAATGGGTTTCAGGTGGGACACGCTGTCTTGTCCTTTCATGTTTTTTTGTGCTTTTATTATGTGAACTTCATTCATTGGACATGTGTCTGAGGTGAGGTTCTAACCTGCCTCAGGTTGGGCAGGAGCCCATATACAACTTCCATAGGAGCTGCTAGATTGGGTCTGGGCCTGCCATCGTGGAGATGGGACATGAGTAGTCTAGGGTCAGGGGAGGTCACCTGGCAGCACTGGTGGGTGTGTGAGCTGAATTTCCAGAGCTGGGCCTGGGACTGTTGGGATGGCAGGAGCAGGCTTGGTTCTGAGACTCAAGAGGCAAAGCCCTATGGGGTTGTGTGTTCAGAGCTAGGTCTGGGAGCATGAACATGGTGTGTTACATGGCTTACTTCTGAGGGGATCCATAAGGCAAAGGAAGTGCAGGAGCCATGCACCTGAAGTTTGTGAGTTTGGGGTGCGCCTGTGACACTGGAGTGAAATAAGAACTTTGAATTATGACATTCAGGGCCAATCATGAACCTAAAGGAACTTTATAACATTTTATTTGTGGTTATGTAAAGATTTAGTTCACATAAGCTAAAAGGAAGAGGCAGGCATGATACCCCAATTCTGTTGTCACTGAACTCAGGTGTCTAAAGCAAAAGAATAAGGGTGACAGTCCAAGCCTGTCACATGGAGAGAACTTATTTCAAAACAAACACACAGTAATGAACCATAATCATTTCAAAGGCATTTCTTCTGAAGACAAGACAGACCTGTTATATCCTGGAAATTGGGACTAAAAGCTTGCAAGGTTAAAAGCTGGGCAACAGAAACATTGGCTTTAAAGTAGTTCATCACTTAGTATGACCCCTCTCAGCCTACTATGTATATGGCACTTAGTAACCAGTTCAGAATATAAATCAATTCTATGTAAGTTTGACTCTGAGAGACTGTCATGCAATTGCAGATTTTGAAACAGCAAGACTTTGCACATCTTTAGGACAGTAGCCATTTTGGTGTTTTAGAGAATGAGACCCTAAATAGTATATTTCAATCTAGCATTTAAATGAGGCATTCATGTACAGCTGAGCCAAGTTACAGGAAGAGAAATGGAGACGACGCCACTATGACATGTATTTTACAAGGTAAAAGGATTCTGTGACCTCCTTTCCTTCATCGACTCATGGAGGGAATGTGGGTGAAACACTGCTGACTTCCATTAATATTTTCAAAGCTTCAGTTCAAATAAAATCACTAATTGTTTTAAATACTTTTTCCACAATGGGTAAATAATTATTATGTCTGCTAAAGCATGTTTCTGCAAGGAAGAGAGCACAACTAAAATAGTATAGTTCAATTTTTTTCAGAAATCTCAAGCATACAGTTCTTATCACTTGGATGAAAAAGTTCAATAGATTTTGCCATTAAAATCTGTTGTCAGGCTGGGCAGTGTTGGTGCACACCTTTAATAGCAGTGTTTGGGAGGCAGAGGCAGACAGATCTCTAGGCTAGCCTGTTCTACAGAGTGAGTTCAGTACAGCGAGGGCTACACAGAGAAACCCTGTCTGGAAAAGCCAAAACAAGCAAACAAACATAAGATTGCCAGAAATATGTGGAGCAGGCACACACATGGCATTAAAATGTATTCATGTGGTGACAAACACGTGCATTTTATTGAGCTGTTTACACGGAAGGTTTGTGAATTCTGTGGCTCTCAAGTGTTGAGGCTCATGCACTGATTAAAATGGAGCAAACACAATTTCTGATGTTTTCCACTCCAAGAACATGCGAAGCTTTCCTATCCTGATATTTTTATTCTGCACAGAGTCTCCCTCAGAGCCTGGTGGACCTGCTTGTTGCGCAGGGTGTAGATGACGGGGTTCAGAAGGGGTGTCACTACCGCGTTCACAAGAGCAGCCTCTCTGTTGGATTCAAGCCTACTC
The DNA here is from genome assembly GCF_011762505.2 of Arvicanthis niloticus. Classification (NCBI taxonomy): domain Eukaryota; kingdom Metazoa; phylum Chordata; class Mammalia; order Rodentia; family Muridae; genus Arvicanthis; species Arvicanthis niloticus. The sequence continues at coordinate 54,647,747 of NC_047666.1, forward strand.
GTTTGCCTTGGTTTTACATATATAAATACACAGCTGCCATACATTAGAGAGAGGACGATGAGGTGGGATGAGCAGGTGGAGAAAGCTCTCTGTCTCTCCTTGGCTGATGGGAGACGCACAATTGTGACTACTATGTTGCTGTATGCAATAGTGGTTATGATGAGAGACGAGAGAATGACAATCAAAGCAAGGGCAAACGTCAGAGCTTCAGCAGAACTGGTGTCAGAGCAGGAGAGGTGGATCAGAGGGCTGACATCACAGAAGAAGTGTGGGATGATGTGGGGGCCACAGAAAGATAACCGTGATACCTTTACTACTAGCCACGTGATCAGGGTGAATGTCACAGAAAGGCAGGCCATGATTAGGAGGATGCAAGTCCTCAGGTCCATGATGGTGGGATAATGCAGAGGCTTGCAAATAGCTACATACCTGTCCACTGACATCACAGCTATGAGAAGAAAACCGAATGCCCCAATAAATAGAATGATGAAGGCTTGTGTGAAACAGGCAACAAAGGAAATTTTTTGTTTCCCTAAAAAAAATATAGCCAACAACTTGGGAATGACAGCACTTGTATAACAGGACTCCCCAAAGGAGAAAACACCTAGGAAAAAGTACATAGGGCTTTTCAGACGGGTACTGGTGCAGACAATGGAGACAATGGTGACATTCCCGGTGATGGAGGCCAGGTAGGCCAGCAGGTTTAGTGAGAAGAGAAGTCTGCCCAGGTGCTGGGCAGCAGGAAATCCTTCCAGAATAAATTCCTGGACAGTTGTTCCGTTTCCCATTTCCACTGTCTAAGACAACTTATGGTAGAGAGATCTCAGAGAGCAGAGGTATTCTCATAGCACACACAATGAGGTCATTCGGCAGCCTGCTCAAGGTGTGACGAAGACAAAATAGTATGTTACTGTCTTTACTTTTGACATGAGCCTGTGTGTCCCTAAGTTTAACTATAGTGTCATAAGTATTGGCATATTATTCTTTGGTCCAGACATTTCTATTGTCACCATTACCACGTATACTACTATACTGGCCACCTGAAGTCAGTATTCCTCTCTGTCCTCACAATATCATGAGTATTAGGTTCCCACCACCCTGTTTCACCAGGAGAAGAAACTTTCAGAGTCTCAGAGATACTAAAGCCTGCATTCTAAATGGGCCTTACTGGAATCCAAAATTCCTGCTGCTTCTCAACTTTACAACAATGTATTTTTAGTGCATTCCATTTGTATTTATTTATTGTTACTATAGCTATGTGGGGGGCATGTATATGGGGGTAAGAGGACAATCTGCTGGAGTCAGTTTCTTCTTGCACCCTCTTGGTCCTGAAGATCAAATTCATGTCCTCAGGCTTGGTGGAGACTACCTCAACTCACTGAAGCAATATTTTCTGTAGAATAAAATGTCCAACTGACAGTCTCTCAAACCTATGTGGGAGCTACACTCCACTGACACCACTTTCTCATTCTTCAGGTAATAGCAATGACATATGGTGGACCTAAGAGCAGAATGGCTCTTAGACACATCTGTTTCAGCATGACCACTAATATAAAGGCACTGAGATGACCACGCACAAGGAACCTCACCAGTATAGGGTAAACCAAAAATGTAAGCTTGTTCACCTTAGCACATAAGGGGATGCTGGTGGCCGTTTTTCATGGCATAAACCAACTAGGAAAAATGATCCAGACATTACACCATCCCCTTTACTCAGGGCAACTTCATCATTCTCTCTTCCATCTCATCTGAGGGTCATGTTGCTGGCAGCAAGTGGAATATGTGTCTGTCCCACACTGTCATGGCCAAGATCTGGGTGCACCTGTACCTTACTTTCCATCATGCTTCAGGACCTGCAGAGTTGCCTAGGGAACATTCCAGCATTCTGCTCGCCTCTCTGGTGAGCATCTGGCCTTTCTTCCACATGGCTTTCTCCTTTGTAATCCCACAGAATTCAGTGAGAAATTGTCTCTGTTGGATTATACTGAGAATGGAAATCTTCAAAAACGCTAGTCTAATATGTCTTTGATGATTTCCCCACAAGAATTGGTCACTAGCATGATGTCCCTAGGCAGGGCACAGGGTGCTCTCAGAGCTCATTATGAGTAGAAGGAATAGAAAGGAACTGTTATGCACAGCTGGGCTCCCTAGAGACATCTAATTGGTCACTTTTGAGAACAAGAGTTGTTGATAGAACACCGTGTTTCCTGTCTGGGGTGACAGGTGGTGCCTACTGTCCTCTGCTGAGAAATTTTACTTGAATTTCCTAAGGGTTTCTCAGATCTCAACTTGGATATTTCCTATTTATCTGACGTCAAAGCTCACCCTTACATTGTCTACATGTGGTGTGCGTGCTGAGGCCAGAGCAACGTAGCTAAATACAAAGATGTGATCATAAATGATTTGTCCTGGCCTTTTTTTGTCAGACTTATGGAGAAGGTACAGGAGGAAGATGTATGGGAGAGAGTGGATTTCACCTTTGTCTGTCCACCTATGTATGGTATAATTGTTTTCATTATATTTTAATTTAATCTAATTTTTATCAGCAAACAATTACAGTGGAAATGAATAAATTTAAGGTTAATATTTCAACATATGCATGTGTGGGCACCAGCTACTGGTGTTTTTATCAGCAGAGTATTTTCTTTGCTGGCCCACACTCCTTAATGAGGGAAATGCAATTCCTACTTTTCCATAGGGATAAAGGGAAGCCCAATGTTCTCCTGACATCTCAAACATACCTAAGCTTTGCCATAGATATAGTCATAGACATAGATATAGATACTCTAAAATATCACATTGTACTCTGTAAATGCATACAACTATTATGAGTCAAATCAATGTGTGTGTGTATACAATTTTGTATATAGTGTTGTTTTAATTAGGGTTTTGTTGCTGTGAAAGGACACCGTGACAACAATAACTCTTATGAATGAAAACATTTAATTGAGGCTGGCTTACAGTTTTAGATATTTAGTCCATTATGATCATAGCAGGAAGCTTGGCAGTGTGCACGTAGAAAGAAATGTAACAAAGTGCTTCCACATACTAGAGAAACATGGTTCATTATCTCTCTGTGCTTGTCTTATTTCACTTAAAATAGTATCTAGGTTTATTCAGGCTATGGAACATATCATAATTTCATCTTAGTGGCTGACTAATGGATCAGTGTGTGCATCTGTAATAGGTAAATCTCCTTACAGTTAATAGATGTAGGTAGACATTGCTGAAAGGCATGTGAGCCTAAGAAAGAAGAAGCTGTTGCTTAGCAACATTTGATCTTGGAGTTTCTTCTCTTGGCTACATCAGATTGGCTTCTGGAAACTGATCTCTACTCCTGAAGCTTGTAGCTTTACAGTAAAAATCAGGGATCACACATTTTTAATATAGGATGCAGAGAATTTAAGCTGAAACTGAGCTGGAAGCAACCTCCTTGCTAGTTGGCTTCTGTAATTCCAGAAGATGCTATACCTGTAAATTGAGAAGGTGTCTACAGTCTTAATGAGCTATGAACCCAATGAACTGTGATGCCACCCTGCCACACAACATATGTCCACTGGTGGCATGACTGTTTTGGCATAGCCTACAGCTACTGATTAGATTTGAGGCCCACTTTACAAGAAGGAATGTATGTCTGCTAGTGTAAACCCAGTCAAAAAATTCTTGATTGATGGGGAGGATCTTACCTGGGGAGGAATTTACTATTGTTGTGTAGCTAAATTAACAAAACCTCCAAATGTTTCCTAAATACATTTATACTCACAGGCAAACAATACACTCAGATTTAAAGAGTTCTCTCATTTTTGTTTGTTTTTTTTCACTGCTAGATTGTGAGGTGACTTCTTGAAGATGTTATACTTGAATCTGCCATCATCAACCCTAGTTTACAAAGTCAAGGCAAATATCAAAGAAGCTTTCTTCAATGTCCATATGGCTCCCACAAATGAATAAAAAGACTAACTATTCCAAAAACACTGGCTCATTCTGCTTCAACCCAGGCAATTCTGGATCCCTCCTTTTAAATTCTTAACTCCTTTTAAAATTTTTTTGTTATAACACATATATGCATAGTTATATAAATATAACCTTCTGAGTCAGGTTGGTATGGCCTGTGTGTATATGATTTCAGGGCTGAACACATTGTATTAAAAAACAAGTTAGGGGGTTCATCCTTGGGAGAAGCCAATGCTCTCTTTTTCTGTGATTGTTAGTTGTCTGTAGCTCTTGTCTGGTTGTGAGAATCTGTGAAATTTCCCCTTCTGTTCTAGCATATTTACTGATATTATATTGTTCAGGTCTTGATTAGGCAGCTATATTGTTGAGGTGTCATGAGTATAGTTTCCCTGTCTTTTTTTCGAAGACACAATCATGCAGCAGACTTCTTGGTTCTCTGCATCTTATAACCTTTTTTCTTTTTCTTTGGTGATGTTTTCTGACTCTTAGGGTTAAGAGTTGTGGTATTCATTAAGGCTGAGCTCCACGCAATCCATGATTTTTGTATTATGACCAGCTGTGGGGTTCAGTAGTAGTCTCCATTTGCTGTAAAGAGGAATAAAGAGGAGCTTCTTTGATGAGAGGCAAAAGCTACCCTATCTGTGGGCAAAGGGTAAGTTTTAGAATGCAGCTAGGGTTTATTTTTCTAGTAACATAGTTATGACATTTCATGATAAAAGCAAATTTAAGCAGCATCTATCTACAAATCCAGCTTTACAGAAGGCACTAGAATGAAACTTTAACAGGAAGAAGATAAACATACCTCTAAAATAATACAGAATAAATAATCCTAGACAAGCAAATCAAAAGCGGGGAAACATGCACACACATCACCACCACCACCACAATAACATCAACATCAACAACAAAATAACAATAATCAACAAATACTGCTCATTGATAACTCATAACACCAATGATCTCAATTCACCAATAAAAAGGCACAGGCTAACAGGTAGATGTGAAAACAGGATTCATCATTCTGCTGTGTCTAATAAACACACCTTAACATCAAAAATAGACACCACGTTAGGGTCAAACAATGGAAAAATATGTTCCAAACAAATGGACCTATGAAGTGAGCCAATGTAGCCATTTTATTATCTGACAAAATAGACTTAAAACCAAAACTAATCAGAAGAGATAAGGAAGAGAAGGATACCTATTCATCAATGGAAAAAACTACCAAGAAGACATAACAATTTTTAACATCTATGCACCAAACACAAGGGAACTCTTGTTGATAAAAGAAACACTACTATATCTTAAATACATATTGACTCTCACAAACTACACTGATAGTGGCACCATCAGTATCTCCCTACTGCCAATAAACAGGTAATCCAGAGAAAAACCAAAGAAAGAAATGATGGAATTAACTAATATCATAAACCAAATGGACTTAACAGATATTTACAGAACATTTCACTCAAATACAAAAGAATATACTTTCTTCTCAGCACTTCATGGAGCTTTCTCCAAATTTGACCACTTACTCAGACACAGAGAAAATCTCAACAGATACAAGACAATTGAAATAACACCCTGCACCCTATCTGACCACCATAGATTAAAGCTGTGTATAAACAGGAGAAAAAACCAGAAAGATTACAAAGTCATGGAACTCAATAGTGCATGAGAAAAGGGTAAAGACAGAAATCAAGAAAGAAATACAAGATTCTCGAGAATTAAATGAAAGAAAATACACCACATAACATCAGACACTGAGAAAATCTAGAGAATTATAAGGACATAATTCACAAACCTGTACTCCATCAAACTGGAAAATCTAAAAGAAATAATTTTCTCTTTTGTTTAAATTTTTTATTTGATATTTTATTTATTTACAATACAGATGTCATCCCCTTTCCCCATTTTCCCTCCCTGAAAAAAACCTTATCCCACCCCCCTCCTCCTTTATGCTTTTATTCCATTTTGATTACATGCATGTATTAAGGTCAGTTCTAGGTTGAGGGTCTAGCAATACAATAGATGCAAATAGTCAAGGAACAAGCAAGACAATAAACACAAATAGTCAAAGAACAAGCAAGGCATTAAACCCAATTACTTGAACGTTCTTGTGATAACTGTTTCTAAGGGCTTATCAGGATGACCAAAGTATCTGAGATTATTTCCCTGTCCTAGCCCAAGGTCATTTTCATGTCTGAAGCCTACTTCCTTGTTCTAGCCTAAAATTTAGATTCCTGACTGAAATTTACTTCTTTGTTCTAGCCTAAGACTTAGATTTCTGCCTGAATTTACTTCTTTGTTCTAGCCTAATATCAGATTCCGGCCTGAAATCTAAGTCCTTGACCTTGGCCAATCTCATATTCCTGCCAAGCAGCCCATTTCCTTGTCCTTGGCCAATGTCAAATTCTTGCCCAGCAGCCCCAAAGGCTTTCCACCTCTCTTAATTTTTTTTTATTTCATTAACAAGACTGAGCCTGTCTGTTGTTCTGACAAAAATGTCTTTCCTTGGGAGGCAGAGGCAGGCAGATTTCTGAGTTCAAGGCCAGCCTGGTCTACAGAGTGAGTTCCAGGATAGCCAGGGCTACACAGAGAAACCCTGTCTCGAAAAACAACAACAACAACAACAAAATGTCTTCCTTACCCATCATGAAATATGCATTATCCAAAGCAATGCACTTCTATCTTAGGTTGGTAAGGCTCTGTGCAGAATCTTACCCATCCTTGGCTTGCCAAGGTTGTTAATTTAATAACTCTGTCTGGGGGTCCATTTTCAGGTTCAAGCCATGTACTTTGGCTGCCAACATGTTGCTGTTGTTAAAGAAAAGCTTTAACATGATGGGCAGGAATAAAAGTATTCCTAGGGCAAAATGGGCTAGCATGATCAAGCTATATATGCCATTTTTGAAGCTTGATCAAAATAGAAATATTGACCTCAGGCCATGGGTAACTTTATCTATAGTATCTACCGCATCAACGTTTAGCAGAGCAGCATTTTTGAAATTCATAAGCTCCCTATGTATCGTTAAAACTTCCAGAGAGGTGTTAGAATTATGCCAAATACACTACAAGTGTCATTGAACTTCTTCCTAATTATAATGACTACCACTGTAAATTTTAGAACTAACATGAATCCAATGGTATTTGGCTTGACACTCAAGATGGCTCCTTACCCTTAAATTCTGAATTTCCTTCCAGTAATTTGAATAGGATAAAGAGCATCAATCCATTCTTCCAAATGACTACCTAAATCCTCTTGTATATTCAATGCATTAATAACATTTTTTGCTAAATGATTAACAAAAGTAGCTATCTTAATTTCTGTGTCATAGCAATTGCAGAAGCAGTGGTGCTACTGTCATTAAATTATGTAATTACAATTTAATTTAATGTAATTAAAACTGTTATACCAGCAATAATCAAGCCCACTACCCTCTTGCTTCTTCTTAAAGCCTGACTCATTTCTTCCATTCCTTGCAAGCTGTTTTTAGAATCCCAGGGTTCTATGATACTCAGGGTACTAAAACAAAAGCTGATTGATAAACCTCTATAACTGACATGCTAGATTTCAAAACACAATGAGAAGGTGTACAATCAATGCAACTTACATTAAATACTGTAGAAGAAACAAAAGTATTTTTAACTTGACAATTTAAAAAGCCTTAACACATGTGCTAACACCTGTTTGAAATCCAGATCCTGCCCCAACTTTATCTCTTGCTAACAGAACATCATAGAGAACTGCAGATAATTTCCATTTATATCCCTGAAAATGTCCAGAACCAAATGAAGACTGTTATTTTCAATATTGGATTGATTTATAGACCAGTCCATGATTGAGTCTGTTTTGGGAGCCGGCTCCTAGCAGAAAGTGACTATCATCTTCACAGCCATCTCGAGTCATATACCCTGACAAGAGACTTGTTTTCAACAGCCTACAACAGCTGAGCACACTCTGATAACATCTTGTTTATCTCACATATCTTGTTTTGCTGCTTAGTGCCCCCAGCTTCAAGGCACATGTGGTATCCACGCCTGCAAGGCATGTGGCAAAGCGTATAAATACCCAGTATTTCCTTTCAATAAAGGAGACTTGACCACACACCCTGTCTTGTCTCTATTCTTTGAGTCTCTTCCCCTCTATCCCCGTTCTCTCTCTTGCTAGACCCTGTTGTCTGATCCCCTCAGACCAGAGCACTTAGCCCCAAAGTGTGGGGCAGTGCAGTCCTCGACAAGTCTGAATAACTGGTCACTGTAGCCGCCCGCGGCCACAAGTCAACTGGGTTCACCTGAAAGGGGGGCTGGGAATGAAAGGGGAAGGAGGGCGAGAAGAGATGAGGCCAAAACAAAGTTCTCTGATCAAGGCCTCAAGCTTTAATGTTCAGCTCTCAATTTAAAGGGGAAGACCCAACCCACAACCCCTCCTGGTTTCAGATGGGTGGGATAATCCATAGTCCGTTCCAGGTCACAGCTGGAGATGTCTCAAGGCAAGCCCAGGGGCAGTTCTGCTTCTGTGTTCCGGGCAGCCAAGGTGGGTAACTCCACCTAGATCCTGTCACTTGACCTTGTTGTGGTAACCAAGGTCTCTTCAGGCTTGCTCATGGTGGGGGGGGGGGAGGTACAGGTCACATTTAATAACAATACAAGAGGCATTATAACTTCTCTTTTTGATTCTCTGTTCCATGAGGTCTAAAAACTTGAGGCAAGGCAACTTGTCTCATCAGGGTTATAGGGTTGGGAACTTATGTCCAATGCAGCTTCCTAGTCACCATTGTCAGGGTACTCAGCAAACTCACAGGTCAGCATCATACTTTGTCCTGGAATCAGCATGTCTCACCCATCTCTCTGGTGGCCACTGTGCTCCTTCAGCATCCTGCAGAAAAAAACACAAACATGCCCTCTTCCCCATATTTAATACCTGATCGGGATCATGACTTATGCCAATAAATGGATCCTTCCCTTTCACCTATGCATAAGTATGCCTAGTTGTAGAGTGCCACAGACACTCAGCAGAAAGTTCCTTGGCATCCAAATTTTTAAAAAATTAAAATAAAAAATAAAAGAACATGATTTAAATAAATTTGTGGTGTACAGGGATATATCTCCCCCTTTTTTATTTTATGAAGATATTGTTTTAAAGTTCCACGGGCCCATTCCACAGTCTCTTGTCCTTGACAATCATAAGGAATCCCCGTAATATGGGTAATATTTAATTGCTGCTAAAAAGTCTCAAATGTTCGACTGCCATAGCCAGTTCCATTATCTGTTTTGTTTCTCTCTCTCTCTCTCTCTCTCTCTCTCTCTCTCTCTCTCTCTCTCTCTCTTTATTATTGGGTACTTTATTTATCTACATTTCAGATGTTATCCCCTTTCCCCATTCCCTACCCCTAGAAACCCCTTAACCCATCCTCCATCCTCCTATTTCTATGAAGGTATGTCCCCACCCATCCACCCACTCCTACCTTCCCTCCCTTGAGGCATCCAACCTTCAAGGGACCAAGACCCTCCTCTCCCACTGATGCCTGACAAGTCTATCTTCCTCTACAAATACATCTAGAGACATAGGTCCCTCCATGTGTGTTCCCAGGCTAGCTGTTTAGATTCAGGGAGCTCTGGTTGGTTGGTATTGTTGCTCTCCCCATGGGGCAGCAAGCTCCTTCAATTGCTCCAGTCTTCTAACTCCTCCACTGGGAACCCTGTGATCAGTTTGATGGTTAGCTGTGAGCATATTCTTCTGTATATGTCAGGCTCTGGTAGGGCTTCTCAGGAGACAAGTATATCAGGCTCCTGTCAGCATGCACTTCTGGACATCCACAACAGTGTTAGCATATGGTAATTGTATCTGGGAGGGATCTCCAGGTGGGGCGGTTTCTAGATGGTTTCTCCTCCAGTTTCTGCCCCACACATTTTCTCATATTTGCTCCTGTGAGTATTTTGCAACTCCTTTTAAGAAGGACAGAAGCACCCACACTTTGGCCTTTCTTTTTCCTAGGCTTCATGTGATCTGTGAGTTATGTCTTGGGTATTGTGAGATTTTGAGCTAATATCCACTTATCAACGAGTGCACACCATGTGTGTTCTTTTGTGGTTGGGTTACCTCACTCAGGATGATATTTTTAGATCCATTCATTCACCTAAGAATTTCGTGAAGTCATTGTTTTTAATAGCTGAGTAGTATTTCATTGTGTAAATGTACCACCTTTCTGTATCCATTCTTCTGTTGAAGGACATCTGGGTTCCTTCCAGCTTCTGGCTATTATAAATAAGGTTTCTATGAACATAGTGGAGCATATGTCCTTGTTATTTGTTGGAGCATCTTCTGGGTATATGCCCAGGAGTGGTATAGCTGGGTCCTCAGATAATGCTATGTCCAATTTTCTGAGAAACTGCCAGACTGATTTCCAGAGTGGTTGTACAAGCTTACAATCCCACCAAAAATGGAGGAGTGTTCCTCTTTCTCCACATCCTTGCCAGAATCTGCTGTCATCTGAGTTTTTAATCTTAGTCATTCTGACTGGTATGAAGTGGAATCTCGGGGTTGTTTTGATTTGCATTTCCCTGATGACTTAAAGATGTTGAACATTTCTTTAGGTGCTTCACGACCATTCGATATTCCTCAGTTAAAAATTTTTGTTGAGCTATTCACCACATTTTAATAGGGTTATTTGATTGTCTGGAGTCTAATTTCTTGAGTTCTTTGTATATATTGGATATTAGCCCTCTATCAGATGTAGGATTGGTAAAGATCTTTTCCCAATCTGTTGGTTGCCGTTTTGTCTTATTGACTGTGTCTTCTTGCCTGTCTCTGTACCAATACCATGCACTTTTTATCACGACTGCTCTGTAGTACAGCTTGAGGTCAGGAATAGTGATTTCCCCAGATGTTCTTTTATTGTTGAGAATAGTTTTTTGCTCTCCTGTTTTTTTTTTGTTGTTGTTGTTGTTGTTGTTCCAAATGAATTTGAGAATTGCTCTTTCTATCTCTGAGAGGAATTGAGTTGTAATTTTGATGGGGATTGCATTAAGTATGCAGATTGCTCTTGGCAAGATGGCCATTTTTTACTATATGAATCTGCCAATCCATGAGCATGGGAGATCTTTCCATCTTATAAGATCTTCAATTTCTTTCTTCAGGGACTTGAACTTCTTGTCATACAGATCTGTCGCTTGCTTGGTTAGATTCATACCGAGGTATTTTGTATTATTTGTGACTATTGTGAAGGGTGTCATTTCCCTAATTCTTTCTCAACCTGCTTATTCTTTAAGTAGAGGAAGGCTACTGACTTGTTTGAGTTGATTTTATATCCAGCCCCTTTGCTGAAGTTGTTTATCAGGTTTAGGAGTTCTCTGGTGGAAGTTTTGGGTCACTTAAGTATACTATCCTATCATCTGCATATAGTGATATTTGACTTCTTCCTTTTTAATTTTTAATCCCTTTGATATTTTTTTTGTTGTCTAATTGCTCTGGCTAAGACTTCCAGTACTATATTGAATAGGTAGGGAGAGAGTGGGCAGCCTTGTTTACTCCCTGATTTTAGTGGGATTGCTTCAAGTTTCTCTTCACTTAGTTTGATGTTGGCCACTGGTTTGCTGTATGTTGCTTTTATTATGTTTAGGTATGGGTCTTGAATTCCTGATCTTTTAAAGACTTTTACCATGAAGGGGTGTTGAATTTTGTCAAATACTTTCTCAGCATCTAGTGAGATGATCATGTGTTTTTTTCTTTGAGTTTGTTTATATAGTGGATTATATTGATGGATTTCCATATATTGAACCATCCCTGCATTCCGGGAATAAAGCCTTCTTGATCATGGTGGATGATTGTTTTGATGTATTCTTGAATTTGGTTTGAGAGAATATTATTGAGTATTTTTTGCATTGATATTTGTAAGGGATATTGGTCTGAAGTTTTTTTTTATTGTTGGGTTTTTGTGTAGTTTAGGTATAAGTGTAATTGTGACTTCATAAAATGAATTGGGTAGTGTTCCTTTTGTTTCTATTTTGTGGGATAGTTTATAGAGAATTGGTCTTAGGTTGTCCTATAATGGCTACTCCAGCTTGTTTCTTGGGACCACTTGTTTGGAAAATTGTTTTTCAGCCTTTTATTCTGAGGTAGTGTCTGTCTTTGTCACTGAGGTTGTTTTCTGTATGCAGCAAAAATGTTGGGTCTTGTTTACATATCCAGTCTGTTAGTCTATGTCTTTTTATTGGGGAATTGAGTCCATTGATGTTAAGAGATATTAAGAAAAGGAGATTGTTGCTTCTTGTTATTTTTGTTATGGAGTTATGTTTGTGTGGCTATCTTTTTAAAGGTTTTTTGGAAGAAGATTACTTTCTTGCTTTTTCTAGGGTATAATTTTCCTCCTTGTGATGGTGGTTTCCCTCTATTATCCTTTGTAGGACTGGATTTGTGGAAAGATATTGTGTAAATTTGGTTTTGTCATGGAATATCTTGGTTTTTCCATCTATGGTAATTGAGAGTTTTGCTGGGAATAGTAGCCTGGGCTGGCATTTGTGTTCTCTTAGGTTCTGTATGACATCTGTCCGGGATCTTCTGGCTTTTATAGTCTCTGGTGAGAAGTCTGGTGTAATTCTTATAGGTCTGCCTTTATATGTTACTTGACCTTTTCCCCTTACTGCTTTTCATATTCTTTCTTTGTTTTGTGCATTTGGTGTTTTGATTATTATGTAACATGGTGAATTTCTTTTCTGATCTAGTCTATTTGGAGTTCTGTAGACTTCTTGTGTGTTCATGGGTATCTCTTTCTTTAGGTTAAGGAAGTTTTCTTCTATAATTTTGTTGAAGATATTTACTGGCCCTTTAAGTTGGGAATCTTCACTTTCTTCTATTCCTATTATCCTTAGGTTTGGTCTTCTCTTTGTGTTATGGATTTCCTTGATGTTTTGGGTTAGGATTTTTTTGCATTTTGTATATTCTTTGACAATTGTGTCAATGTTTTCTTTTTTGAATAATTATGAATTATATATATATATCTTGTAGCTTGAGCTAGCCCCACGCTTGGGGCCCAAAATGTCGAGGACCGCTCTGTCAATGTTGAAACCCGCACTGCCAAAAGCCTTGGGGGATAAATTGTTAGAGCCTGCACTGCCCCAGGCTGCTCTGGTTGCAGGTCTGGGTTCAGCAAGAGAGAGTGAGGATGGATTCGAAGAATGGAGACAAGACAGAGTGTGATTCAATCCCGTTTATTCTTCAGTCTCTCTTCTTCTCTCCAAGTCCCAAGTCTTGAGTTCCTAGTCCCTAGTTCCTCATCCCTAGTGCCTTCAAGTTCCAAGTTACTTCTTCCAAGAGCTAAGTGCCTAATACCTAATAATAATTCTTTTTCCAAGTTCTCTAGTCCAAGTGTCTTCTACCTCATGCCTAATAACTAACTCCAAGTTGTATTGTCCTAATTCTCTGTTGCCTATCTCGAGTCTCAAGTGCCTACTACCAAGTGCCTAATTCCTACTCCAAGTTGTACTACCGAGTATCTAATGTCTACTGCTTTCTTCTGTCTGCCTCTTGCCTTTTATATGTCTCACTTCTAAGCCACGCCTTTAAATCATGCCCTTAGGTATTGTCTCTAAATCTGATCTCTAAGTCACGCCCTTAAGTCACACACCTTTAAATCTCACACACCCAAGGGAAGATCCTGGGTATCTAAAACAAGATGTTATAAGAGTGTACTCAGCTGTTGTAGGCTATTGTAAACAAGCCTCTTGTCAGGATATATGGCTCAAGATGGCTGCAAGGATGATAGCCGCCTTCTGTCGGCTCCATATATATGCAATCAAAATGAAATTGCCAAATAATAGGGCAGACAGAGTCCCAACTGGATACCACTTGTTAACAAATGAAGCTTTCAATATTGGGAATGGGCTGCATCTAATTAAGTTATTGGCCAAAGGGATCCCATGGGAACACCCAAAACACCCAGGCTGTTGCCAAACCTGTAAGTTCCTCTCTACAAACTGACAGCACAGCCCTATTGCTAAAGAGAACATCTGTACATTCATTGAACACAGAGAAGTGGACCTGATTCCTAGGTAGAGTCTTTACCCCTACTGGCTAGTATCTTTGGTACAGGAAGGTATTCCACACTACTGAAGAAAAAAAACAGAAACACTAACCCATATAAGCACCCTTCAGTCTATAATGTTGTCCTGCCTGCAAGATATGCTGGTGCAATGGTGACATCAAACTTGTGAGAGAAGCCATCTAATATCTGAAGTTCCACTCCATGAGATGTAACCCATACGAACACTCCTTGGGTGACAAAGAACCTGAGACTAGGTAGCCCATGGACCTAAGATAAAACATACTACAATTTACTAAAGTAATATACCTGTGAAATGACTCCTGATGATATTCAGCTGTGCTCATAGATCAGGGCCTTGCTCAGCCACCATCAGAGAAGCTTCCTCCTGCAACTGATGGGAGCTAATATAGAAACCTACATTTATACAGAATGCAGAAAAGGACAGTCCTCAGAACACTCAGACCTAAGTGAGATGTCTGCCTCAAATTCTTCCCCTCAGGGCTCAGGGTACCCTGCAGAAGAGGAGGCAGAGAGAGTATAAGATCCAGAGAGGATGAAGGACACCAAGAAAAATAAGATCCTCTAAATCAACTGATTGACACACATATGAACTCATAGAAACTGAGGCAGCGTGCATTGGGGCTGTGTTAGAAGGCCTCTAGAGAGAAAACAAAATGAACACGTGACACTGTCTCTAACCCAGAAGATATCTCCAATTGACAATCACTTCCCAATGAAAATTTAGGGTTTTTTTTAATGGGCAAAACAATGGGTGGGGGAAGTCACGTGCCAGTAGTAGAGGATAACAGGAAAAGAAGAGAACAGCATCGTTGGAGGTTCCTTGTACCAGAGTCATGGCAGGGCATTTTAAAAAGTATATACATTTTCTCCCTTTGTTTTTAACCCTACAGGTCTTTTGTACATATGTCTTCTGGTGCTGTGTTTTTATTGGATTCCTGAGTATGCGAATGCTTGGGTCTCTGCATGTTTATCTGCTTCTTCTGCCTTTTCTTGGGCCTTTTCTGTTTGTTTTTAAATATTCTGATGTGTTTGTTTTTGTTTTATCTTATTTTATTGTTATATTTTATTATTTCCCCTAGAAGACTGTTTTCTAATGAGAGACAGAAAGGGGGTGGATCTGGATTGGAGGGGAAGGGTGGAGGAACTGGGAAGTGTAGGGAGAAAAGAAACCACATATATTATATGAAAGAAAATGTATTTTCAATAAAAACTAAATAAAATATTTACAGAGTGAAAGAAGAAAGGTTAATAGCCTGGAGACCTATAAGAAATAAGGAAGTTGAAGGGATAATAAAAAGCTCTGACCTGCCCTCAAACTGGAAGCCTCTGGAACACCATATTCTGAATGTTCCACCCATCCAAATCTTCCTCAGAGGAAGGTCTGCCCAATTCTCCCAATCCAGGCATCCTTCTTAATCCCCATATCTAGGCTGGTCACATATCCATTGTACTGGTAGTCTGATCATTCATGACTGTAGAAGCTCACAACCTCAAAGCTCTGGCCAGGACAATTCCTACCCACCCACAACCTACAGGCCCCTCATGTGCCATATTCCAACTTCTCTGTCCCACCAGATCCTGCACATGTTGAGCCAAGATCTAGTCGGATAAGTTCACCTGGTCCTTTCCTCTATGCACCTTTCCCAACTCCAGATTTACTCTCAAACTCTAAACTTTGCCTGGGACACACTGTGACATGACTAGACTTTTCCAGTGACATGACTCTGTGATACGAGGAACCTCAAAAGATGCTGTTCTATCCGTTTCTTGTTATCCATCTAGTACTGGCATGTGACTTCCCCTTAAGAAAAGTTTCTCTCCCCCACCCCCCCAGTGTTTGGCCCATGAAAAAAACTAATTTTTTATTTGCAAGTGATTATCAACTGGAGATAGCTTCTGGGTTAGAGATAGGGGCATGTGTCCATTTTAGCCAGCTGTGCTCACCCAACTTTATTCTACCTAAGCCATATCCAACTCTATGTCCTACCTGGCCTACACATTCTGTGTTCTATTCCAAACTCCTCACTCCATAGGAGATATAAAACTGACAAAATACATTCACTTGCCCAGATCTCATCATAATAAATATAAACAATATGAAAAAACAAAGCTATATCTCCCTACCAAAATCCACCAGTACTATAGACATGTTCCCCAATGGGAATTGCCCAGGTAAAGCCCAGGACACGGGATTTAGAATAATTATATAGTGATATAAAATTCAGTGAGTTGAAAGAAGAAAAACACAAAGAAATACCTCAATGAACCTAAAAAGAACGAACTGAAGGAGATCCTGAGTGATGTCCAAGAACACACAAATTTCAGGTTGATGGAATGACAAGGCAAGATCTGAAAGCAGAACTTACTAAAGAGATACAAACATTGAAGAGAATTAAAGCCAAGTGAAGATGGAATTGAAAAACCAGATAATCCAACTAGAAGACTCAAGGGAAAGCCTTAGTATAATGAATTAAACAGAAGACAGGATATCTAGGCATGTAGATAAAGTAGAGCACTTAGAGCAAGAAGCAAAGAATATAAAAAAATTAACAATATAGGAAAGGAACATTAAAGAAATGTGGAAAACCACCAAAAAACTAAATCTTCAAACTATAGTCATAGATGAAGGAGAACAATTCCAGGTCAATGGGGTAGACCAGATCCTCAACAAGAACATAAAAGAAAACTCCCCCAAACTAGAAAGAGTCACACATACACAAATACAAAAAGCATAAAGAACACCAACTAGACAAGAGCAGGGAAAAACAAACTCCCCATGATGTATAATAGTTAAAACACTAAGTATACATAACAAAGAAAGAGTATAGAAAGCTGCAACAGAAAAACCACAAATCACACATAAAGGAAAACTCATGGGAACAACAGCTGATCTCAGTGGAAACCTTGAAAGCCAGAAGAATCCCAGCAGTGCATTCTAAGTTCTAAAAGACCAAGACCATCAGCCTAGACCAGCCTACTCATCAAAATGTTCTGCCATAATTGAAGGGAAAATTTGCCATGATATAAACAGCCTAAAACTATTTAACCATATCCTACAGACCAAACCTAAAGAATGTACAGAAAATAATGTGTTGGACTGATAGCATGTAGCAAGAAAACAAATGAAACTATGTTACTGAAAAACAGACAAACAAATCATGCCTTTCAGTAATAATGTTACATTTTAATGGTCTCAATTTTTCCAATCAAATGATACAGGATGGCTGAATGAAGCATGAAACAAAATCCATATATCTACTGTCTACAAGAAACATGAGGGAACAAGACCAAGGATAGGGGGTGAGAGGTGATAGAGTCATGTGACAAATCCAAGAAAATCTGACTCCGGAGACCAGCATCAGGGTGCAGATCTGATCTTATTGCCCAGCCCATAAGTTTATATACAGTGTTTGAGCCAATCCCAAGCCCCTAAATCCTTGCCCAATAGCATCTTGACACACTGTTACCATTCTCCAGTGATAGCCTTGCCAAATGAGGTAACTCAGAAGGAGTGGCGAGAGTATTGTCACCTGTGAGGACTTCTGTGAAGAAGTGGGAAGCAGCCACTGCCCTGGCCTCAGTTGCTTTTTGCTTTGTCACCAGTGTGCTGGAAGCCATTTTAGATTCTAATGCTATGCATAGCAGACCAGTATACTTCAAGGAGTCCCAAGAGCCTGCGACACCTCAATCTCCATCCCACTTTTTCCTTTACAAGGTTGACTTCCATATCCTCCACAGAAATACATCTTAGCTTTAAAGATAAGTGCTGCCTTAGAGTGAAGGGACAGACAAAAGAATTCCAATCAAATGGGACCAGGTACTAAGCAGGCATAGCCATTCTAATGTCTGACAAAACAAATTTAAAACTAAAATTAATTAGAAGAGACAAACAAGGGCACTTCACTTTAATCAAGGAATCAGTTAATCAAGAATATATTAGAATAGTAAAGCATACATGCACCAAACTCTAGTGCACCTAATTTTATATAAAATGTACAAATGAAATTAAAGATATAGATAATCACAAATCCAATAATAGTAATCAATTTCACATATCTTTTTCTCTAATAGATAGGTCCTCTGAATAAAAATCAAGCAGAAAAATATAAGAATTAAATGCCATTATGCATTAAATGGATTTAATATAGTCACAGATTATTCCATTCAAACAGCAAAGAATATGCTTTCCACCTGGCAGAACACTGAAGCTTCTCTGTAGTAGACCATACCTTGGAACAAAATAAATCTTATCAATTCAGAGAGGTTGATCCTATCTGACCATTATGCATCAAAACTTAAAGCTGACAGCAAGCAAATCTCTAAAAGTACACAAGCTGATGTAAATAGCTCATTACTAAACAATGAATAAGTCAAAGAAGAAGTCAAGACAGACCGTTAGTGGTGGTGCACACCTTTAATCCCAGCACTTGGGAGGCAGAGGCAGGTGAGTCTATGTGGGTTTAAGGCCAGCCAGGGCTACATGGAGAAACCCTGTCAAAAAAAAAAAAAAAAAAAAAAAAAAAAAAAAAAAAAAAAAACCAAAAAGGAAAATAAAAATCAAGAAAGAAATAAGAATTCTCTTAGAAATAAATGAAAATGAAGATACATTACAACAAAACTGTGGGAAAGGCTAAAGGCAATTCCACGAGGTAAATTTATAACTGTAGGTGCCTACATTTTAATAATCAGAAAAAAAAACACAAATAAATGACTGATTGGTGTAATCCCAAACAAGAACTCAAACCCAACCCACTAGACACCAAGGAATAGTAAAAATTAGAACAAAGCAATTTTTTATGAAATAATTTATGAAATATGAACAACGCAAACAGGCAAAGACTCAGTGACTCTAAGGATGGTTCCTTGAGAAGATCAACAAGATCAGCAGACCTGTGACCCAGCTAACCAAAGAAAGAGGACCCAAGGTACAGAAGCAGAAATGAACACAGAAATAGTACAGCAGACACCAAAGAAATTCAGAACAGTATAAGAGAATGCTTTGAAAAGCTCTCCTCTATTAGGTAGGTAAACCTAAAAGAAATGGGTGAATTTCTTTCTAGATTAGGTCAAAGCACAAAATTAAACCAAAAAACTCTAAAACAAAACAAACCAAAAACAAAACAACAACAACAAACCAACTTAAACATATGCATAATAAATGAGGGGACTGAAAGAAGAATAATTTTTTTCCAACTAAAAAATGTCCTGGGGCTGGAGAGATGGCTCAGTGTCTAAGAGCACTGACTGCTCTTCCAGAGGTCCTGAGTTTAATTCCCAGCAACCACAAAGTGGCTCACAACCATCTGCAATTAGATCTGACACCCTCTTCTGGCTTGCCTGAAGACAACTACAGTATACTCATATATGTAAAATAAATAAATAAAATATTTTTTAAAAATGTTCTGAGATAAATTCACAGCAGAATTCAACAAGATGTTCAGAGATGACCTTTATGGAATCCTTCTTAAAGTAAAAAAATAAAATAAAATAAAACCAGAAGGATGATACCAAAGTCTCTCTATGAAGACAGTATCATTCTAAGACCAAAACTACATAAATACACAACAAATAAGAAAACTGCAGGCCAACATCCCCAATGAACATAAATTCAAAATTTCTCAATAAAATGCTTTCAAAGTGAATTAAGATACATCAAAAAGGTTATCCACTATGGACAAGTTGGTTTCATCTTGTAGATGCAGGGAAGATTGAGCATATGCACGTCAATAAATGTCTTATGTTACATGAATGAACTAAAAGACGAAAATCACATATTCAATCCAATAGATGCAAAAACCGAAAAACCAAACAACAACAAACCTTTGACAAAATTCAACATGCCTTCATAATAAAAGTCCTACAAAGAGTAGGATCGGAGAGAACATACCTCAGCAGTAAAGGCTTTGTATAAAAAAGAGTAGGATCAGAGAGAACATACCACAACTGTAAAGGCTGTATCTGAGAGACAACATCATCCTAAATGGAGAAAAACATGAAGCAATACCTTTACAATCAGGAACAAGATAGGAATATCCACTAGCTCCACTCCCTTTCAACACAGTGCTTAAAACACTAGCTGGAACTGTAAGGCCCCCACGAATGGAGGACCTCACCCAAGCCTCGGGAATTTGAGGCCACCCATTAACTGCAAGACACCAAACTCGATGTAATCAGCAAGAGGCATATTTTAATCAGTATACTGAGGTCAAGACCCATGACCCACGCAGGGGCAGTGGGGTCTGACCCCGGAGCTTTGGAGACAGAGAGAATTTAAAGCCCAAAACCACATCTGGGGTGGGGGACCACAACCCAGGGGGAGTAAGGGAGGGCTATTGGAGAGCACCCGTGGAAAGTCCCAGCCCATTATTCAGTTTGTGACAGGGTACAAGGAACAGGCTATTCTCTAAGAACCTATATGTAATCAGCCATCTTCCTGGTATCTAGGGTGCACAGGCACGCTAACTTGAACTCCCAGCTCAAACTCTATTCAATCTATCTTATGGTCAGTTTTTAGTTCCCATATGGTCAGTTTTTAGTTCCCATATGGTCAGTTTTAGTACCCATAGCGCTTGGTCATGCTGTCCTGAACTCCCAGCTCTGAACTCTTATTTATTTTGTCTTGTGAATAGCTAGTTTCCTAGGACCCAGAGCACAGAATAAGCTGATCTGCACTCTTGACTCCATCTGTGGAAGGTTTAAAATTTTTTAACTCTTTCAGAACAATAGGGCAAGAGAAGGAAATTAAAGGGATACATATCAGAAAAGAAGCCAGAGTATCTCTATTTGCTGATGACTTATTAAACATACAAGATTTCAAAAATTCTACCTGAAAACTTCCAGAAATGATCAACAATTTCATCAAACCGGCAGCATACAGAATCAACTTACAAAAATCAGTAGTTTTTCTATCCATCAGCAGCAAACACGCTTGGAAAGGTAGCAGGGACACTTTCCATTCACCAAAGCCTAAAGGAAAATAAAAGTATTTTGGAGCACACCTGATCAAAGATGTAAAAGACTTCTACAATGATATCATAAGTCTCTGAAGAAGAGATTGACAGAGAGCAGGAAATGAAAAGACATCCCATTAATGGATTGTAAGAACTAGTATTGCGAAAATGACTATTCTACCACAACTGTTTATGAGTATAATTCAATCCCAATCAAACACCCATCTCATCAAATTCCTTGATCCTCTGGCTCTTAACAATGGTGGCTCTCTGCCACCTCTTCCAGAAGGGAATTGTTTTGTAGATAAATCCATTGGGACTGGGCTACACAAACTCTGGCTGTTGTTTTTCAACATGGAATTTAAGAGAGAGAGAGAAAGAGAGAGAGAGAGAGAGAGAGAGAGAGAGAGAGAGAGAGAGAGAGAGAGAGAGAGAGAGAGAATAAATTCTCCTAAAGTTCATCTGGAATCACAAAAGGCCAGGGGCTATTAAAAACCCCTGAGACTAGGAGAATTAATCTCCTGCATAGATGATTTACTCTAGGTAGTTATCAAATCTCAGGTGGCCAGTCCTAAAAATATATACACAATCAGCACAAAATGGAATCAGTAGGTTGCATTTACACACACACACACACACACACACACACACACACACACACACACCAATAATAAAGGATAAAATTCCAGGATTTGAGAGTGAAAATGATGGCATGTGTGTTGTTGGGAGAAGGAGAAGGCAGGAAAACGATATAATTATATTTTAATTAGATTAAAATCAAAACAGCCAGGTGTGTCTTAGCAATTTCCCATCAACTTAGTACAATTTTCCATCTTATTCTGTTTCTATTGGTGTGTTAGAAATGGTGGCTAAGATGAATGTGGGGAGGAAGAGGCTTATCTGGTTTACACATCTTGATTGCAGTTCATCACTGAGGGAAATCAGAGTAAGAAATCAAGCAGAAGCCAGGGGCTCAGGTACGAACAAGAGCAGAGGAATGCTCTTTACTGGCTTGCTTTCCATGGCTAACTCAATTTACTTTCTTGTACAACTTAGGTAGGACCACCATTCCAAAGTAGCACCAACTTCAATGGGCTGGGACTTCCCACATCAATATTAATCAATGAAACACCTTACAGACTTGTCAACAGGTCAGCCTTGGGGAGGAATTTTCTCAGCTGAGGTTCCCTTTTTCCATATGATCCTAGATTATCGCAAGTTGACAAAACAAACAAGGGAACAAGCAAAAAACTTGTAACCTACCCAGCGCATGTGTGTTTAAAATAGAGTACTTACATGCATCTAAAAATACCTACTAAGTAGCATGTGGGGGAGACAGAGATATAAACAGGAAAGAGGAATAATGGAATAGGAAAGATTGAGCAGGGTGGGGAATGGGAGGAAAGTATAGAAGAGGGATTATGAGGATGGATAACTAATATCAGAGATCTTTGAAAAGGTTGTATAAGAACCCACTACTATGGAATCTTTCTAATATAAATAGATATATAAGTTGAGTTTAAATGAAGTTACTTTATCACAGGGGGACATCTGTGGTGTCTTCTAGACATTAGGTTTTCAAATAAAAACCTCAGTGCCTGGTATGAGTTACCTTTTTTTGTCGTTGGTGGTGGTGGTCAATGGGGTCTGTGCACCACTCAAATATTACAGAATATTGTCCTTGTCCTTGGTTACCCACCAGATTGTGACAGAAAGACTTTATTGATGACGACACTTTGTCGTGGTCACTGTTCTATTGCTGTGAAGAGACATCATGACTGAAGCAACTCTAATTTTAAAAAAGCATTTAAAGGGACTGCTTATTTCAGAGTTTTAGTATATTATTGTTATAACAAAATAATTTTAATCTTTATCAATATACAAAGATTTATACCAATGAAAACCTTAAACCTGTATCAATAATCAAAATTCCGTACCAATGTAACAAAATATAAGCTCAATTTTGCATCAAAATATAAAGATCTTTACCAATGTAAGATTATGACTATAAATTGCCTTTAAGAGTAGATTCAATAATCTACCCCTATATGTCTAATTTCTTATAATATTTCTATATCCCCCATTTTTCTTCTCAACCCCCTATATCATGTAAGAAAGATAAAAGGATAGAGAGGTGGAGAAGAAAAGTAGAAATCACTGAGTCTAAGCTCCTTATTTCATTTTTTTTCCCTGTCTAAGGCCACAATTATTTGTAAATCATCCCCTAAAATGACAACATGTCTATTATTTATAAAATAACCAAACCATCTATTCCAACTTAAGGTACTGGGACAATAGTCTCTTTATAATTGCTTCCTGTTGAATTGTGTTGAAGAATTCCTGTTTGGGCCCCAAAAGGAAATTGGGGAAATTGTTAAGTTAAAAGAAAGCTAGCTGGCATTATTTGTTGTCCAGTCTCTACATACTGAGAAAGTTCAGGGCTTAGTTGAAGTCCTGACCTGAACAGTCTGAAAGGCTGGACCAAGTGAGCTAGCTGTTCTAAAAATGTCCCAGAAGCAAGTCTTTAGAGGAAACAGCTTCTATGCAGCTAAGGTCAGATCAAGCAGAAAGCCTGAACAGCAGGTCATCTCAGCATCCCCATGGGCGAATTCTATCAGGGCTTCCCTCCTGAACTTCTATTCTGCAATATTCATACCTTACACGCAATACACAGCTCTATAAAGACATTTTTATGGAATGTGTAGCATGCACAGATTAATTAAGGATGTTTTCCTGCTCTTTGTTCGAGCAGGTGAAAGAAAACTGTCTTTCTATAAAAGTTAGTTTGGATTATATCATTGTAATATCATTTTTTATCTATACCATCTAAAAGAATGGAATGAAAAGTCTTAGTCAACAAGGTCCATTGGTATGCATAGTTTTTTTTTAATGTCTCAGAGCTGTTCTCAAGTAGTAGGATCAGCGCATTTATTACCTGTCTTGTTGATCTTGACATTCTCCCTCCTTTTGTTTGTAGCCAAGATCTTCAAGGGGTCTTCCCTAGTCAAATCTTATTTTCAATAATTTGGATAGAAAATATAACTTTTATTTTTCTGTTGGAACACATGTAAAATCTGCTCTACAACATAATATATCTCCTTTCTTCTCTCTTGAAATTAGGACAGGCAATGTTTGCTTACTCAGATATGCTATACTAGATGGTCTTCAAAAATCTCAGAGACACAGAATATGTTACTTAGAGGTGTTTTTATAAATTTAAGGTCGTTTTGGACATTGAGACATGTCAGCTCCTGGTAGCTCCCCATTCATCCTGGAAAAAGAGGATGAGCATCCAAAGACTTCTGTATGGAGTTGCTTCAACTGAGCCAAGCTAGCCACTGGGAAAAGAAAGCGCTCTAACCTTCTCTGCAAACAAAATGCTGTCCAGAAAGGACAAACAGATGCAAGGATGTCAACTGCCAAGCTCTCCCAAGATAGGGTAAGCAATTCCTTCATCATTCCTGCTTCACAAAATGTCTGTTAGATATTCTGGGCCAGAAGGCTGAAGATAAATGCTTCAACATTGTAAAGAATATTGGGGACTGTCCAGGTGGTCAGCTGTCTCTGTCATCTTTATAATTTTTAGAAGCTACATCTTTATGCTTCCTGAATACTCAGGTAATATTTATTTCCTTCTCAGGTCTGGGGGTTGAAGACTAGATAGTCATAGTCTTATAATAAGCTTAAGTTGTTTGGGATTTAAGGAGATGTTCTAGGTCTAGGAAGTATGTATAGGACAGTAATACAAGTTAGAATGGAAACTGATTTAGATACAGAACTCTGAACTTACCAGGATAAGAGAGATAATAAAATACTTTTTTCCTGAGTTGTCAAATATGAACAGACTGGACTTTTTGAATGCAACTCTTACTTAATAATTTTTATGATAATTTCATAATAGTTTCCAAGGTACAGTATTTATTATTATAAAAAAGAATCTTTTTATTTAGACAAAATAAGGGAGATTGTTAAGGTTTGGTCTGTTGTTATATAGTGTAATCCTAAATTATGTACTCAAAGGGAAGGTCTATAAGTGTCTTCTCATGTTTACAAGCTGTTGTGCAAACCTTGTTTCTTGATTTAAAACTATTGGCTAAATAAAATTGGCTATAGCCTCCTAGCTGGTCTGCTACCATGAACACATTATATCCTGATCCATCCTAGAGGATCCACTTCACTCAGAGCAGTGGGTAAGAACCCTCCTCCACAACCTGAAGTCCCAGAGCTGCAGCTGGGAGCCTGGTGCACTCAGGACCCATCACCCGCAAAAACCCTGCCCCCAGAATACCACTCCCCTTTGGCCCCTTATGCCTTATCCTTTCTGCTGTGGCAGACTCCTAGCTGGTCTGTTCTGTGAAGACATCATATCCTGACCCATTGGCACAGATTCCTTCTGGTCTGAGCCGGTACCCTGAGCAGACCTTGGGCACTAGCTCTACAACCAATTCCACAAAACCCAGAGGAAGCTGGAATCCCAGGAGCTCTAACACACCCAGGATTATAGGATTTCAGGATCCCAGAGGCAGCCTGACTCACAGGAGCTCTTACACCCAGGGTCTCAGGATCACAGGTTCACAGCGACAGCTGGACTCTGAGGAGTTCTGACACAAGCAAGATAACAGGAGAGACAGGCTCCGTTAGAGACAGTGAGTGAAAGTAGCACTAGAGATAACCAGATGGTGAAAGGCAAGTTCAAGAATGTAAGCAACAGAAACTAAGATTACTTGGCATTACCAGAACTCAGTTTTCCCATCATAGCAAGTCCTGGGTACTCCATCACACTAGGAAAGCAAGATTCAGATTTAAAATCACATCTCATGATGATGATAGAGGACTTTAAGTAGGACATAAATAACTAACTCCCTTAAAAAAAAATACAGGAGAACACAGGTTAAACAGGTAGAAGCCCTTAAAGAGGAAACACAAAAATCCCTTAAAAATTACAAGAAAACACAGACAAACAGGTGAAGGAATTGAACAAAACCATCCAGAATCAAAAAATAGAAGTAGAAATGATAAAGAAGTCACAAAGGGAGACTACACTGGAGATAGAAAACCTAGGAAAGAGATCAGGAGTCATAGACACAAGCATCATAAACAGAATATAAGAGACAGAAGAGAGAATCTCATATGCAAAAGATACCATAGAAAACATTGACACAATTGTCAAAGAAACTGCAAAAAGTTCTTAACACAAAACATCAGGAAATTCAGGACACAATGAGAAGACCAAACCTAAGGATAATAGGAATAGAAGAAAGTGAAGATTCCCAACTTAAAGGGCCAGTGACTATCTTCAACAAAATTATAGAAGAAAACTTCCCAAACCTAAAGAAAGAGATACCCATGAACATGCAAGGACCTTACAGAACTGCAAATAGACTAGACCAGAAAAGAAATTTTTCCTGTCACATAAGAATCAAAACACCAAATATACAAAACAAGGAAAGAATATTAAAAGCAGTAAAGGATAGGTCAAGTAACATATAAAGACAGACCTATAAGAATTACACCAGACTTCTCACCAGAGACTATAAAAGCCAGAAGATCCTGGACAGATGTCATACAGACCCTAAGAGAACACAAATGCCAGCCCAGGCTACTATACCCAGAAAAACTCTCAATTACCATAGATAGAGAAACCAAGATATTCCATGACAAAACCAAATTTACACAATATCTTTCCACAAATCCAGCCATACAAAGGATAATAGAGAAAAAACTTCAACATGAGGAGGGAAATTATACCCTAGAAAAAGCAAGAAAGTAATCTTCTTTCAAAAAACACAAAAGAAAATAGCCACACAAACATAATTTCACCTCTAATAACAAAAATAACAGAAAGCAACAATTACTTTTTCTTATATCTCTTAACATTAATGGACTAAATTCCCCCAATAAAAAGACATAGACTAATGGACTGGATACATAAACAGGACCCAGCATTTTTCTGCATATAGGAAATGCACCTCAGTGACAAAGACAGACATTACCTCAGAGTAAAAGACTGGAAAACAATTTTTCAAACAAATGGTCCCCCCAAAACAAGCTGGTTTTCCACTTTTTTATTGAATATTATATTTACATTTCAGATGTTATCCCCTTACCCTATGTCCCCCACCCCTGCCCAGGAATCCCCTATTCCATCCCTCCTCCTACTTCTATGAGGATGTGCCCCACCTACCCCCCCACTCCCACTCCACACCCACGAATTCCTCCACACTGGGTGTCCAGCCTTCATGGGACCCAGGATCTCCTCTCCCACCTATGCCCAACAAGGCCATCCTCCCCTACATATACAGCTGGAGTCATGGGTCCCTCCCTATATGTTCCCAGGCTGGTGGTTTAGACCCTGGGGAGCTCTGGTTGGTTGCTATTGTTGCTCTCCTTGTGGGGCCACAAACCCTTTCAGTTCCTTTCTCTAACTCCTCCATTGGGAACCCCTTGATCAGATCAATGGTTAGCTGTGAGCATCAGCCTCTGAATATGTCAGACTATGACAGACCTCTAAGGAGACAGCTATATCAGGCTCTTGTTAGCATGCACTTCCTGACATCCACAACAGTGTCTACCTTTGGTGACTGCACATGGGATGGATACCCAGGGGGAATGGTTTCCAGCTGGCCCCTCCTTCAGTATTTGTCTCACACTTTGTCTTCACGTTTGCTCCCTTGAGTATTTTGTTACTCCTTCTAAGAAGGACCAAAGCACCCACAGTTGGTCCTCTTTCTTCATGAGCTTCATGTGGTCTGTGAGTTGAATCTTGGCTATTTCAAGCTTTTGGGCTAATATCCACTTATCAGTGAGTAAATACCATGTGTGTTCTTTTGTGATTGGGTTACCTCACTCAGGATGGCATTTTCTAGTTCCATCCATTTACCTAAGAATTTCTTAAGTTCATTGTTTTTAATAGCTGAGTAATATTTCATTGTGTAAATGGACCACATTTTTTGTATCCATTTCTCTGTTGAAGGAAAGCTGGTTCTTTTTTCCAGCTTCTGGCTATTATAAATAAGGCTGCTATGAACATAGTGGAGCATATGTTCTTGTAATTTGTTGTAGTATCTTCTGGGTATATGCCCAGGAGTGGTATAGTTGGGTCCTCAGGTAATGCTGTGTCCAATTTTCTGAGGAACTGCCAGACTGATTTCAAGAGTGGTTGTACAAGCTTACAATCCCACCAACAATGGAGGAGTGTTCCTCTTTCTCCACATCCTGATCATCAATTGCTGTCACCTGAGTTTTTGATCTTAGCCATTCTGACTGGTATGAGGTGTTATCTCAGTGTTGTTTTGATTTGCATTTCCCTGATGACTAAGGATGTTGAGCATTTCTTAAGGTGCTTCTTGGCCATTTGATTTTCCTCAGTTAAGAATTCTTTGTTTAACTCTGTACCCCCTTTTTAAATGGGGTTATTTGATTGTCTGGCGTCTAATTTCTTGCGTTCTTTGTATATATTGGATATTAGCCCTCTATCAGATGTAGGATTGGTAATGATCTTTTCCCAATATGTTGGTTGCCATTTTGTCCTATTGACAGTGTCCTTTGCCTTACAGAAGCTTTGCAATTTGATGAGGTCCCATTTGTCGATTCTTGATCTTAGAGCATAGGCCATTGGTGTTCTGTTCAGGAACTTTCCCCCTGTGCCTAGGTATTCCAGGGTCTTCCCCACCTTCTCTTCTATTAGTTTCAGTGTATCTGGCTTTATGTGAAGGTCCTTGATCCACTTGGACTTGAGAATGTACAAGGAGATAAGAATGGATCTATTTCCATTCTTCTACATGTTGACCTCCAGTTGAACCAGAACCATTTGTTGAAAATGCTGTACTTTTTCCACGGGATGGTTTTAGCTCCTTTGTCAAAGATCAAGTGACCATAGGTGTGTGGGTTCATTTCTGAATCTTCAATTCTATTCCATTGATCTTCCTGCCTGTCACTGTACCAATACCATGCAGTTTTTATCACTATTGCTCTGTAGTACAGCTTGAGGTCAGGGATGGTGATTCCCCCAGAAGTTCTTTTATTGTTCAGAATAGTTCTCGCTATCCTCGTTTTTTTGTCATTCCAAATGAATTTGCAGATTGCTCTTTCTATCTCTATGAAGAAATGAGTTGGAATTTTGATGGGGATTGCATTAAATATGTAGATTGCTTTCGGCAAGATGGCCATTTTTACTATATAAATCCTGCAATCCACGAGCATAGGAGATCTTTCCATCTTCTGAGATCTTCTTTGATTTCTTTCTTCAGAGACTTGAAGTTCTTGTCATACAGATCTTTCACTTGCTTGGTTAGATTCACACCGAGGTATTTTATATTATTTGTGACTATTGTAAAGAATGTCATTTTTCTAATTTCTTTCTCAGACTGTTTATCCTTCGAGTAGAGAAAGGCTACTGATTTGTTTGAATTAATTTATATCCAGCCACTTTGCTGAAGTTGTTTATCAGGTTTAGGAGTTCTCTGGTGGAAGTTTTAGGGTCACTTAAATATACTATCATATCATCTGCAAATAGTGAAATTTCGACTTCTTCCTTTCCAATTTGTATCCCTTTGATTTCCTTTTGTTGTCTAATTGCTCTGGCTAGGACTTCAAGTACTATATTGAATACATAGAGTGAGAGTGGGCAGCCTTGTCTAGTCCCTGATTATAGTAGAATTGCTTCAAGTTTCTCTCCATTTAGTTTGATGTTGGCTACTGGCTTGCTGTATGTTGCTTTTACCATGTTTAGGTATGGGCCTGAATTCTTCTTGATCTTTCCAAGATTCTTAACATGAAGGGATGTTGAATTTTGTCAAATGCTTTCTCAGCATCTAGTGAGATGGTCATGTGGTTTTTTCCCTTGAGTTTGTTTATATAGTATATTATGTTGATAAATTTTCATATATTGAAAAATCCATGCATCCCTGGGATGAAGCCTACTTGATCATGATGAATGATCATTTTGGTAGGTTTTTGGATTTGGTTTGTGACAATTTTATTGAGTATTTTTGCATTGATATTCATAAAGGAGATTGGTCTGAAATTCGTTTTCTTTGTTGGGTATTTGTGAGATTTAGGTATGAGTGTGATTGTAGCTTCCTAGAATGACGAATTGGGTAGTGTTCCTTCTGTTTCTATTCTGTGGAATAGTTTGAAGAGAATTGGTATTAGGTCTTCCTTGTAGCTCTGTGGCATAGAGTAGTGGGAGAGGGTTCTTACCCACTGCTCTGAGTGCAGTGACTCCTCTAGGATGTCTCAGGATATGGTGTCTTCACAGGAGCAGACCAGCTAGGTGTCTGCCCCAGCCACAAGGACCAAGCGAGGGGCGGAAGGGGAGTGGTATTCCACAGGGGCGGGGTCTGGGTGCCTGATGGCTCCTGAGTACCCCCTGCTTCCAGTTGTAGCTTTGGGGCATAGGGTAGTGGGAGAGGATTCTTACCCACTGCTTTGAGTGCAGTGGCTCCTCTAGGATGTCTCAGGGTATAATGTCTTCACGGGAGCAGACCAGCTAGGTCTGGAATTGCCATTCTAATATTGAATAAAATTGACTTTCAACCAAAAGTTATCCAAAAAGATAAGGAAGGATGATTCATACTTGTCAAAGGAAAAGTCAACCAAGATGAAATCTCAATTCTGAATATCTATGCTCCAAATGCAAGGGCACCCATATTCATAAAGAAACTTTACTAAAGCTCAAAGCACACATTGCACCTCACACAATAATAGTGGGAGGCTTCAACACCCCACTCTCAGCAATGGATAGATCATGGAAACAGAAACCAAACAGAAATGCAGTGAAACTAACAGAAGTTGTGAACCAAATGGATTTAATGGATATCTATAGAACATTTCATCCTAAAACAAAAAGATACACCTTCTCAGAACCTCATGGTACCTTCTCCAAAATAGATCATATAATTGGTCACAAAACAGGCCTAAACAGGTACAAAAAGATTGAAATAATCCCATGCATCCTATCACCACGGCTTAAGGCTGGTCTTCAGTAATTTAAAAAAAAAAAAAAAAAAAAAGGAAAACCCACATACACGTGGAAACTGAACAATGCTCCACTCAGTGATAACTTAGTCAAGAAAGAAATAAAGAAGAAATTAAAGAATTTTTGTAATTTAATGAAAATGAAGGCTCTTCATACCAAAACTTATGGGATGCAATGAAAGCAGTGCTAAGAGGGAAACTCATAGCTCTAAATTCCTATAAAAAAAAAAAAACCTGGAGACAGCACACACTAGCAAGTTGACAGCACACCTGAAAGCTCTAGAACAAAAAAAAGCAAATGCACCCAAGAGGAGTAGATGGCAGGAAATCATCAAATTCAGGGCTGAAATCAACCAAGTAAAAACAAAAAGAACTATACAAAGAATCAACAAAGCCAGTAGCTGGTTCTTTGAGAAAATCAACAAGATAGATAAACCCTTATCCAGATAAACCAGTGGGCACAGAGACAGTGTCTAACTTAATAAAATTAGAACTGAAAAGGGAGATGTAACAACAGAAACAGAAGAAATTCAAAAAACCTTCAGCTCCTACTACAAGGGCTTATACTAAACAAAACTGGAAAATCTGGATGAAATGAACAATTTTCTAGACAGATACCAGGTACCAAAGATAAATCAGGATCAGATAAACCATCTAAACAGTCCCATAACCCCTAAAGAAATAGAAGCAGTCATTAAAAGTCTCTCAACCAAAAAAAAAAGCCCAGGACCAGATAGTTTTAGTGCAGAATTCTATCAGACCTTCAAAGAAGACCTAATACCAATACTTTTCAAACTGTTCCACAAAATAGAAACAGAAGGAACACTACACAATTCATTTTATGAAGCTACAATTATTCTCATACCTAAACCACACAAAGACCCAGCAATGAAAGACAACGAATCTGGCCCCGGACATTTTTTGGTGGGAAGATTTTTAATGACTGTTTTTTCTATTTCTTTAGGAGTTATGTGACTGTTTAGATGGTTTATCTGCTTCTCCTTTAACTTTGGTACCTGGTATCTATCTAGAAAACTGTCCATTTCATCCAGATTTTCCAATTTTGTTGAGTATAGGCCTTTGTAGTAGGATCTGATGATATTTTTAATTTCCTCTGCTTCTGTTGTTATTTCTTCCTTTTCAGTTCTGATTTTATTAATTTGAATACTGTCTCTGTGCCCTTTGGTTAGTCTGGCTAAGGGTTTGTCTATCTTGTTGATTTTCTCAAAGAACCAGCTCCTGGTTTTGTTGATATTTTGTATAGTTCTTTTTGTTTCAGCTTGGTTGATTTCAGCCCTGAGTTTGATTATTTCCTGCCGTCTACTCCTCTTGGGTATATTAGCTTCTTTTTGTTCTAACGCTTTCAAGTTTGCTGTCAAGTTGTTAATATATGCTCTTTCCAATTTCTTTTTGTGAGCACTTAGAGCTATGATTTTTCCTCTTAGTACTGCTTTCAGTGAGTCCCACAAGTTTTGATATGATGTGTCCTCATTTTCATTTAAATCTAAAAAGTCTTTAATTTCTTTATTTCTTCCTTGACCAAGTTATCATTGAGTAGAGCATTGTTCAGTTTCCAAGTGTATGTGGGCTTTCTGTGGTTTTTGTCCATGTCAAAGATGAGTCTTAGTCCATGGTGGTCTGATAAGGTACTAGGGATTATTTCAATCTTTTTGTATCTGTTGAGGCCTGTTTTGTGACCAATTATATGGTCTATTTTGGAGAAGGTACTATGAGGTGCTGAGAAAAAGGTATATTCTTTTGTTTTAGGATGAAATGTTCTATAGATGTCAGTTAAGTCCAATTGGTTCATAACTTCTGTTAGTTTCATTGTGTCTCGGTTTAGTTTCTGTTTCCATGATCTGTCCATAGCTGAGAGTGGGGTGTTGAAATCTTCCACTATTATTGTGTGCAGTACAATGTATGCTTTAAGCTTTAGTAAAGTTTCTTTTATGTATGTGGGTGCCCTTGCATTTGGGGCATAGATGTTCAGAATTGCGAGTTCCTCTTGGTACATTTTTCCTTTGATGAATATGAAGTGTCCTTTATCTTTTTTGATTACTTCTGGTTGAAAAATGATTTTATTTGATATTAGAATTGCTACTCCAGCTTGTTTCTTGGGACCATTTGCTTGGAAGATTGTTTTCCAACCTTTTACTCTGAGGTAGTGTCTGTCTTTTTCAAAAAGGTGCATTTTCTGAATGCAGCAAAATGTTGGGTGCTGCTTACGTATCCAGTCTGATAGTCTATGTCTTTTTATTGGAGAATTGAGTCCATTGATATTAAGAGATATTAAGGAGAAATGAATGTTGTTTCCTGTTATTTTTGTTATTGGCAGTGGAGATATGTTTGTGTAGCTACCTTCTTTTACGGTTTTTGGAAGATTACTTTCTTGCTTTTTCTAGATTGTAGTTTCCCTCCTTGTGTTGGAGTTTTCCATCAATTATCCTTTGAAGTGCTGGATTTGTGTTGAGATACTGTGTAAATTTAGATTTGTCATGGAATATTTTGGTTTCTCCAACAATAATGATTGACAGTTTTGCTGGTTATGGTAGTCTGGGCTGGCATTTGTGTTCTCTTAGGGTCTGTATGATGTCGGTCCAGGATCTTCTGGTTTTTATGGTCTCTGGTGAGAAGTCTGGTGTAATTCTTATAGGTCTGCCTTTATATGTTACTTTGCCTTTTTCCCTTACTGCTTTTAGTATTTTTTTCTTTGTTTTGTACATTTGATGTTTTGACTATTATATGGCGGGAAGTATTTCTTTTCTGGTCTCAACTATTTGGATTTCTGTAGGCTTCTTGTATATTTATGGACATCTCTTTCTTTCGGTTAGGGAAGTTTTCCTCTATAATTTTGTTGAGGATATTTACTGGTCCTTTAAGTTGGGAGTTTTCCCCCTCATCTATACCTATTATCCTTAGGTTTGGCCTTCTCATTGTGTCTTGGATTTCTTGTATATTTTGGGTTAGTAGCTTTTTGTATTTTGCATTTTCTTTGACAGTTGTGTCAATGTTTTCCATGGTATCTTCTGCACATGAGATTTTCTCTTCCATCTCTTGTATTCTGTTGGTGATACTTGTGTCTATGACTCCTGATCTTTTTTTTTTTTTTTTTAGGTTTTCTATCTCCAGGGTATTGTCCCTTTGTGATTTCTTTATTGTTTCTACTTCCATTTTTAGATCCTGCATGGTTTTGTTTAATTCCTTTTCCCATTTGGTTGCATTTTCTTGCAATTCCTTAAGGGATTTTTGTGTTTCCTCTTTAAGGGTTTCTATCTGTCTACCATTGTTCTCCTTAAGTTCTTTGAGAGTGTTATTTATGTCTTTCTTAAAGTCCTCTATCATCGTCATGAGAAGTGATTTTAATTCTGAATCCTGCTTTTCTGGTGTGAATGCATGTTCAGGGCTTGCTATGATGGGGGAACTGGGTTCTGATGATGTCATGTAACTTTGGTTCTGTTGCTTACGTTCCTGCGTTTGCCTTTTGCCATCTGGTTAACTCTAGTGCTGCCTGTACTTGCTGTCTCTTACTGAAGCCTGCCTTTCCAGTTATCTCGATTGTGTCTGATCTCCTAGGGGGTCCAGATGTCTCTGTGATCTTTTCCAGCTGTACTGATTACAGTGGTACCTCTAGGATGCCTCAGGATTTGGTGCCTCCAAGGTAGCAGTCCAGTTAGGTGTCTGCTGTTCTGGGTGCAGTGTCTCCTCTAGGATATCTCAGGATATGTTGTCTGAAGCTCTGAGTTCAGTTGTTCCTCTGTAGTTCTGGGTTGAGTGGACCTTCCAGTATGTCTCAGGCAGAATCCAGGGTCCACACAACAGCAGACCTGGCAGAGTTATTGTGATTTTAATGTGAACTGTTTCCACTGGACTCAAATGAACAAGATAAAAGCAATCCTCACAGAAAGTTTATAGCATTAAGTGCTTACACATTAAAAATTTTGAGAAATTTCAAATTATCAGCTTAATGACACACTTGAAAGCTTTAGAAAAGCAAAAAGGAAACACTCAAAAAGAGTCAATGAGAAAAAAATGATCAAACTCAGGCTGAAATTAATAAACTAGAAGCACACACACACACACACGCACAAATACAAAGAATCACTGAAATGAATAGTTAGTTTTTTTTTTAAAAAATCAATAAGATTTACAAACTGTTACCCAATTTACCCAAAACTTGTCAATAAAATAAACTGAGTTTAAGAATATTGACCACTATCATCAAGTTAGCTTCATCCCAGAAGTACATGGGTGGTTGAATGCATGTAAATTAATAAACATAATCTGCAGCATAAACAGATTAAACACCAAAACCACTTAATTATCACATTAGATACAGAAAAGGCCTTTGACAAAACCCAACATCCCCTCATCCAACATCCCTAGGGACACTGGATATGAGAGACACAGCACAACATAATAAAAGGAATTAACAGTAAGCTTACATCCAATATCATTCTAAGTGTAGAGAAACTCAACATATTTCCACTAAAATCAAGAAAAAACAAGGGTGTCTACTCTTTTGATAGCTATTTAGTCAAGTGCTTTAAATATTAGCTAGAGAATCAGACAACTGAAAGAAATAAAGGAGATATAAATAGGAAAGGAAGAAGTCAAAGAACCCTCATCACAGAAACTATGGTTTTATACATAAGAGACCTTGAAGATTCCACCAGGAACCTTCTATAGCTGGTAAATACTTTTAGCAAAATTGCAGGATACAAAATCAACACACAAAAATCAGTAGCCTTCTTATGTACAAATGACAAACACACTGAGAAATAAAGAAGGGAAACAAAACCTTTCTTAATACCCTCCATCAAGTCCTGCATGGCCTCAGAAGGGACAATGATGGTCCTCCTTCAGGAAATGTTCTCTTTACCAAGGTTAGTGAGTGCATGATTAGTTAGGAACAGCTACCTAGATAGAACTGGAGAGCTAACATAGCTCTTTTAGAATTGTTCTGGTGGGTTCTCGGACTTTGGTCAGAAAACTCATGAGCTATCTACAGATTTATCTTTTTTTTTTTTTTTTTTTTTTTTTTTTTTTTTTTTTTTTTTTTTTTTTTTTTTTGTTTTTCAAGACAGGGTTTCTCTGTGTAGCCCTGGCTGTCCTGGAACTCACTCTGTAGACCAGGCTGGCCTCGAACTCAGAAATCTGCCTGCCTCTGCCTCCCAAGTGCTGGGATTAAAGGCATGGGCCACCACTGCCCCGTGAGAGCTACCTTGTGTAGAGAGCTGACTTGAGAAGAAAGCTGTCATGTGTCCACAGAGCTGTCAGTTTGCTTCCCATCATTGACTTTGAGTCATTTTTTTCTGCTGCTCCTAAACATCTCTTTCTCGGGAACCCCTCTCCAAACGGAGGCTGGTCCTTAGCAACCTTCAAAATTACGTTTCAATAACTCTAACCAAGCAAGTGAAAGACTTGTATAATAAAAGACTTAGACAAGAAAAACTTCAAGTCATCAAAGGAAGAAATTAAAAAGGACATCAGAAGCTGGCAAGACCTCCAATGTTCATGGATCAGGAGGATTACTATTGTGAAAATGGCCGCCTTACCATAAGCTGTCTACAAATTCAGTGAAAATTTCAACACAATTCACACAAACTGAAAAAAAAATTGTTAAAACTTTACATGAAAAACCAAAAGCCCAAGTTAGCTAAAATAACCCAGAATAGTAGAAGAAGCAGTGCAGAAATCACCATCCCAGATGTCAGGAATTGCCACAGAGAAATATCAATAAAAACAGCATGGTATAAGAATGAAAGAATATTGATCAGTGGATTAGAATGGAAGGCCAGCATGTAACTCAACCTACCTATGGATACCTGATTCTTGACCAAAAAAGGCTCTAATATATCCCGGAGAAAAGACAGCCTCTTTAAGAAATGGTGCTGGCTAAATTGGGTGGCCATATGTATAAGAATGAAAATAGACCCATATCAACACTCTACATAGAAGTTAACCCTAAATGGATCAAGAACCTCAATGTGAGGCATGGAACTTCGAATCTGTTAGTAGAGAAAGCAGTGAATCTGTTTGAACTCATTGGCACGGGAAAGAACTTTTTGAACAAGACCTGCTACATTGGTTACTCCTCTAATGCTGTGATAAAACACCATGACAGGGGAACTTATAAAAAGAAGGGTTTATTGGGACTCGTAGTTCCATAGGAATAGAAGCCCGTGGCCACCATGGCAGGCAGTCATGGACTAGTGCTGGAATAGGAGCTGAGAGCTCACATGCAGAGCCACAAACAGGAAACAGAGAGCATAGTGGGAATGGCAGGAGTGGGCTGAAGCCTCAAGTCAGTTCCCTACATATCCTCCAACAAGGCCACACCTCCAGATCCTTTCCAAAAGATAACTCCAACTGGGGACCAAACACTAAAGTATATGAGTCTACCCGGGCTCTTCACATTCAAACCACCTCACTGGGCAATGTTAACATTATGACCAAGCGTTAATAAATGGTAGGTTCACCAAGCTCCAGTGGAAGGCCATGGATCCATACCATACGGATAGCACAAGTTGTACTTGGTGGGTTTTTAAGACAAAATTAGAGAGTAGAGAATGGGGAAGGATGGGAGAGGAAGTGGGGTAGGAGATAAATATGAGCAACATACATTGTCTAAAAATTTCTAAGGACTAATGAGAAGGGAGGTCTTATACACCAGAATCAAATATATGTTTTTGCAAAAAGACGCATTTGTGAAGTGCTTCTAGCACTACTTAAAAAGAAAAGTGAAAAATTACTAGAAAGATGTTATTTAGGTAACAATCAAAATGCTGCCAGCAGATAGCATATTCCCACTGCCAATAGGCAGAGAGAGAATTGGAGGCTTTCATCACTGTCCACCCATCTCACCCAGCACATATGTTTGGCTTATCTACTCTGTCTGAAGCTTGGTGCAGTGATAAGTTGTTTTCCAAACAGAAAGGAAAACAATTTAATAGGTACTAACAACACATATTTCTTGTTCATTATACCCTCCTAGCCAATTACTAACTTCCTATTTCTAGGGCCGCTAAATTTTGGGCATCAATATTACCTTTAGGACTTGTGAAATCACAGGTTGCTTGGCTAAAGCTCAAGAAGTTATTGGTCTACACATGGGCCCCAAGAAAGCCCATTTAAAACCATTTCCTAAGTGAGAAATAGCTACTAGCCATAGAGTGCCCAAGTTTGTATTCCCTTGGCACTCATTTCAATTCTTAAGTATAAGTCAGCTTTTCAAGAAAATTGGCCCTGAGGGAAGCGAGGTTGAAGAATCAATAAAACTCTGATATTGAGGGACAGGACATAAACAAATCAGCAGTACAAGTGATATACATAAATAAATGTTTAAGTTGGAGTGCTTACAGGAAGTGTGGATTTGAAAGCATAGAGACAGAGGAGAGGAAGAAGCCAACATATTTTTGTTGTCTTGTGCCAACTGTTTCTGAAAATACATGAACAGTTAACAGTAATTTCGATAGAATATTTTAGGGAGGCAATGTCCTTCTCTGAGGCTTCCTAAAATCCCATTACACAATGTTTCATCTTCTAGTCAGTATGGCGTGATAACTTAGGAGATAATTAATCCCATGGGAGCAAATTACTTACTTAGTTTAACTTGAAAATGTTCTTTGTGAAACTCACACACCTTTGGGAAATCTTACAATTTTGCTTTCATCACCTTGCCTATAACCTGAGTAATTAGAGCCGAGAGGTAGTTATTAGGTATTCTCTAAACACTTAGTGAATCTGCCTTTTGATCTCAGGATAGGGATATCCAAGACAGGTATAACAATAAGTATTTGATAGTACATTGTTAGTAACACCTAGTATAATATATAATGCTATTATAGATCCATATATGATGAACAGTTCATGATATGGTATACATTGAGTATTGCATTTTCATTAAGGAGGAAGAGAAAAGGAACACCAGAAGGTGTACAAAATGTAATTTCCAATATTGGGTACAGGCAAAGGGTTTAAATAAAGAACAAATGAGGATTTGTAGGAGCTGGTATCAGGAAATATGGAAGAAAATCATTCTCCCCCTATTTCTGGTTTCAACTATAAAATATGAAGAGGCTAGTAAAGCTTTGAAAATACCAGTAGTGTGGGGGTGGGGACAGAGCACCAGAATCAGAGACACTATCACCTCACTGTTACGTAGACTACAGCTTCATCCTGCCCAAGGACTAGATGCAAGCACAGACAGGAGCAGGAAGAAAGAAGAACTGAGCCCTGTTTCTCCTGCTGCAGGACATTGAAGTCAGAACACCCAAATGTTCATGTGCTGAGAACCAGTGGTGGTTGGGACAAAGCCTCTCATAAGAGATCCAATTAAAAATTATACATAGTGCAACCACATGATTGAATATAGTGGCCAACCTCCAATGAGAACAGTGGGATTAAGACACAACCAGTACTCTGTTTTCTTCTGCTGGGCCTCAGGGTACCAAGAGTGTACTTCAGGACTGCCTAACAGGAGAGCCACTTCTGCATCTCATCTGTTTGAAACTGGGCCTAAAGAGTTTACTGCAATGAATTTAGAGTTGTGTGACATTTACCCCCTCCTCAGCACCTCCAATTTGAGATCAAATTAGACCAAATGGGATGGATCCTATCCTGGCAGTGTGGGACAATGGACAGTGAACCATTTGACATGGTTAATCATCAATGTCTTCAAAGAGTATTTTTTCAGAGACAAGGGAAGAGGTCATCAGAATTGAGATAAAGTTGTGCTAGGCATGGACACTCTTTCCTGTACTTGGGAAGCTGAAGCATGAGGTACTAAGTTTAAGGATTGGGGAGGGACTAGGCTACATAAGAAAAGCCTGTCTCAAACCAACAAAATGGAGTTGCTTTTGCCAGCTCTTCCAAGAGTAAACAAAACCCCCAAGAAGTTATGGAAAATGTTTTTTTTTAACTTTTTATTGATCTTCATGAGTTTTACATCATGCATCCAGTCCTGCTCATCCCCCTGTCCCCCACAATCATCTTTCACCTTTGTGACACCCCTTCCCCAAATAAAAAATACAAACAGAAAACAACAGAAAAAAACAAAGCATAAAAACATCTCATTGTGGAAGCTGTCGTATGTCAGTGTGGCCCAGAGTATACTTTTCTGTCCACACATCTTCACTGGCAAATATTCATTGCAATGAGTCATTGGTGTGGTTAGAGATCTCTGGCCAGTACTGGATCATAATAGAGACTCCTCTGAGACATATCATTGCTGCCCTATGTCATGGAGATCCTACAGCTTTGGATCAGCAGGACTGTCCCTTTCACGTGTTTTAACCATTAGCAGATAATACAGATTTGGGGGTAGGCCATCTCAGAGGTCCAGCTCTGGACCTGGGTGACAACCAAAGTAGTCAGCATGCTGGGTTTCCCTTATCTGCACCACCAGGGGGAGCTCTTCAGCACTGCTTCAGCTAGGCCATCTGATGCCACCATTGGCAGGAGACAAGGACATCACTTCTGCTTTCATGCCCTTGGACCAGTTCACGTGCACCTATACTTCTAGAACCATCTCCACTGTGCTGTCCAGTCAAGATTCACTCACCCAATTTCTGCAGCCTGCAAGGGGCTGGGACAGCTCTCTTGCTCTCACAACCTTGGGACTGCCTCTTTCCAGCCTTTGCCATCAGGGCCAGCTCCACTGTCTTACCCAGAGGAGGTATAGGGCCCACTCTCTCAAGTGCCACAGCCAATGAGGGAGCAGGGATGGCTCTCTTGCATTATTTGGGCTTGAACAGACTAGTGGCAAGGCCAGCTCTTCTAAGCTCTTGCTCTCGGAGCTGGCTCACCTGCACCCCTCCACAGCCCTACTGTGCTGCCCAGATGAGATGCAGAGCCCACTCTTTCTCATGCTGCAGCCAGTGATGTACAGGGTCAGCTCACTCACTCTTGTGACCCTGGGGTCAGCTCTCCCAACTGCTGCAGGTGATGAGGGGCTGGAGGAGGAGAGCATAACCTCCATACCAATTCCATCTCACAGCAGATAGGTGGCAAGGTCAACTCTCCCATGCTCTCACTTTTGGACCGGCTCACCTGCATCCCCATCACCAGGTTCTGAAGCTCGTCTAGCTACTTTGTGGGTTCTTTTTCCCACCATTTAAGCCCCTGGTTTCACCTCCTATTACTAAATAGGAGAGGAAGGACAGACGGTGGGGAGAGGGAAGAGAGATTCTTGAATATAATTACTTTTTTCTTGTTTCTTCTTAGAGAACAGCTACTAACAAACTGCGACCAATCTCCCTGAATGACTAACAACCACCCACACAAACCATGAGGCTTTATCATTTATATACCCTTCAAAAAGTTCTCAACAATAAAAGGACATCTGGGGGAATCACCATCCCTGACCTCAAGATGTACTACAGAGCAATAGTAATAAAAACTGCATGATATTGGTACAGAGACAGGCAGGTAGATCAATGGAATAGAATTGAAGACCCAGAAATGAACCCACAAACCTATGGCCACTTGATCTTTGACAAAGAAGCTAAAACCATCTAGTGGAAAAAAGACCACTTTCAACAAATGGTGCTGGTTCAATTGGAGGTCAGCATGTAGAAGAATGCAAATTTACCCATTCTTCCCCACCCCCAATGGTCTAGATTTTTAATATTATCCAACAAAAGGACACAGGATTTTTGGAAATAGTAGATCCTATTACAAGAGAAGGAAATGCAGACGACAATCTTGGAACAGTTGTAGCACCAGAAATATTGTAAGAAAGTGTTCACACATAATGATTTCTATGAAAAGGCTATAGGACTTCTTTTAAAGAACTCAGTTAAGCTGAACATTTTTGAGAAAGCTCCTGTTTCTTTAGCTGTGAGCTACTTTACCGTGTGTGCTATTCCTTGCCATGGTGAACTATATCCACAAAACATGAGCCAAGGCATACTTCTCCTGCTTCCTGTTGTTGTTGTTGTTTTCAGACATGTGATCACATTGAGCAGAAAAGTAACTAATACTGATATAAAGAGGAAGCAGAAAATGGCTACTCAGTGTAGAGGCGGGGACTCTGAATTCAATTATTTCAGAAGGTCCTCGGTTCTGTTCTCAGGAAAGCCAAAATAAAGCTCTGATTTCTTATTTCTCCCTAAACGAGTGCTGTAGACTACTGAAAATTCAGTGAAAACACTACTCCTTGCTAGTGAAAGCTTTATAACTTGATTCTAGATTTTCAAGGAGGAAACAAATTATTCCTTTTCCCTAATTTTAACCCATCACCTAAATCATTTGGGGGTCACCTCTTTAGCATGAAGAATATTACAGTAGCTGCAACCAGGGCTATGTTGAATCATCTTGGGGTCAACCTACTTTCTCCTGGTCAAAACAGCTCTATCTTTTAAATCCATTTGGTCCATAACATCTGTTAGTTTCAATGTGTCTGTTTAGTTTGTGTTTCCATGATCTGTCCATTGATGAAAGTGGGGTGTTGAAGTCTCCCACTAGTGTTGCGGGAGACTTCAAATTGATCCATTCTTATTTCCTTGTACAAAGCTCAAGTCCAAGTGGATCAAGAACCTCCACATAAAGCCAGACACACTGAATCTAATAGACGAGAAAGTGGGAAACAGCCTCAAACACATGGGCACAGGGGGAAAGTTCCTGAACAGAACACCAATGGCTTATGCTCTAAGATCAAGAATTGATAAATGGGACCTCATAAAATTGCAAAGCTTCTGTAAGGCAAATGATACTGTCAATAGGACAAAATGGCAACCAACAGATTGGGAAAAGATCTTTACCAATCCCACATCGGATAGAGCACTAATATATACAAAGAACTCAAGAAATTAGACTCCAGACAACCAAATAACCCTATTAAAAATAGGGTACAGAGCTAAACAGAGAATTCTCAACTAAGGAAACTCGAATGGCCGAGAAGCACCTAAAGAAGTGCTCAACATCCTTAGTCATCAGGGAGATGCAAATCAAAACAACCCTGAGATTCTACTTCATACCAGTCAGAATGGCTAAGACCAAAAACTCAGGTGACAGCAGACGATGGTCAGGATGTGGAGAAAGAGGAACATTCCTCCATTGCTGGTGGTATTGCAAGCTGGTACAACCACTCTTGAAATCAGTTTGCCAGTTCCTCAGAAAATTGGACATAGTACTACCTGAGGACACAGCTATACCACTCCTGAGCATATACCCAAAAGATGCTCCAACATTAATGAGAAGACATCCTCCACTATGTTCATAGCAGCCATATTTATAATAGCCAGAAGCTGGAAAAAAATCCAGATGTCCCTCAACAGAGGAACGGACACAGAAAATGTGGTACATTTACACAATGGAATACTACTCAGCTATTAAAAACAATGACTTCATGAAATTTGCAGGCAAATGGATGGATCATCCTGAATGAAGTAATTCAGTCACAAAAGAACACACATGGTATGTACTCACTGGTAAGTGGATATTAGTCAAAGAGCGTGGAATACTCACGATGCAACTCACAGACCACATGAAGCTCTAGAGGAAAGAAGATCAAAGAGTAGATGCTTCAGTCCTTAGAAAAGGAAACTAAATTAACAAGGGAAGAAGAGGGTGGGAGGGACTTGGGAGGAAGAGAAGAGGGGAAGGAGAAAAGAGGGGAAGAATCAGCTATGGGAGGAGATGGAGGAGATATACAGAGGGTCAGGAAATTGAACAGAGGTGTGTATCAATGGGGCATGGGGAACTGGGGGTAGCAACCAGGAAGTCCCAGATGCCAGGAAAGCAAGAGCCTCCCAGGAGCCCACTGGGATGACATTAGCTGAAATACCCCACAAAAGGAAGGGAGAACCTGTTGAGACCATATTCATGGGTTAGGCATCCCCCCCCCCCCAGTTGAGGGATGGGGCCACCCACTCATCTCCAAAATTTTAACCCAGACTGATCCTGTCTAAAGGAAATACAGTGACAGAGTGGAACAGACGCTGAAGGAAAGGCCATCCAGAGACTGCCACACCTGGGGATCCATCCCACATGCAGACATCAAACCTAAACACTATTGTGGATGCCAAGAAGTGCTTGCTGACAGGATTTTGATACAGCTGTCTCCTAAGAGGATCTGCTGGATCCTGACCAATACAGATGCAGATCCTTGCAGCCAATCAGACTGAGAACAAGGACCACAATGGAGGAGTTAGGGGAAGGACTGAAGGAGTTAAAGGGCATCAATGGGAGGGGAGGCCCTTGGTCCTATGAAGGTTTGATGCCCCAGTGTAGAGGAATGCTAGGGCAGTGAGGCAGGCAGGAGTGGGTAGGTGGGTGGGGGAGCACTCTCATAGAAGCAGGGTAAGGGGGGATGAGATAGGAGGTTTGGAGAAGGGAAACCAGGAAAGGGGATAACATTTGAAATGCAAACAAATAAAGTATCAACATTTTTAAATTAGTTTTTATTGGATATTTTATTTACATTTCAGATGTATCCTCTTTCCCCATTTCCCTCCCACCCAGAAGCCCCCTATCCCATCCCCCCTCCTCTTGTTTCTATGAGGATGTGCCCCTACCCACCCATCCACCCCCACCTCCCCACTCTCAAATTCCCCCATACTGGGGCATCCAGCCTTCACAGGACCAAGGACCTCCTCTCCCACCTATGTCCAACAAGGCCATCCTCCCCTACATATACAGCTGGAGACATGGGTACCTCCCTATGTGCTCCCAGGCTGGTGGTTTAGACCCTGGGAGCTCTGGTTGGTTGGTATTGTTGCTCTCCCCATGGGGCCACAAACCCCTTCAGCTCCTTCAGTCTTCTCTCTAATAACTCCTTCATTGGGAACCCCATGAACTGTTAAAGAAAAGAGAAGAGAAAAGAAGAGAGGAGAAGAGAGGAGAGGAGAGGAGAGGAGAGGAGAGGAGAGGAGAGGAGAGGAGAGGAGAGGAGAGGAGAGGAGGAGGAGAGGAGAGGAGGAAGAGAGGAGGAGGAGGAGGAGGAGGAGGAGGAGGAGAG
This sequence comes from Arvicanthis niloticus, assembly GCF_011762505.2. Classification (NCBI taxonomy): domain Eukaryota; kingdom Metazoa; phylum Chordata; class Mammalia; order Rodentia; family Muridae; genus Arvicanthis; species Arvicanthis niloticus. The sequence goes on from NC_047666.1 coordinate 54,692,653, forward strand.
GAAGAGGAAGAAGAGGAAGAGGAAGAGGAAGTTCGAAGAACTTCAAATGTCACACAATCGTGGAAACTATCTACAGCTGGCAAAACCATGCCTCTGCTAGAGCATGAGGCAAATCACAGTCAGTTTCTAAGAAGCAGCTCCACATCCCCACACCTGGGATTAAAACGAAAACATATTCTTACAGTATTTCTGTGTTTTTAAAAGAAACCAAGATTCCAGAACTCTCACTACAAGGCTTAGCTCTGCTGTGCTGTCCAGGAGGGGTGCAGGGGCCACTCTTCCAAGTGCTACAGCTAAGGAGGGGCAGAGCTGCATGGCATGGCTGCAAGTGGGTGTCTACAGCCTACCTGTGCTGTGCACCTGAGGGCAGGTCTGTGGGCAGCATGGTAGTCTGCTGTTCTCTGTCTTTTCCCATGCTGCACTTTGTGATGGTAAGTGGGGCTCTGTTTCTATGGCCCACCCTTGCTGTGGAGTAAAGTGTCTTTCCCCACCTGCACCATGTGGCATGGCAGAAAGCAGGTCTCTGTCTCTCTTCCTCCTCTTGAGCTGTGCTGCCTGGATTTGATTTTTGTGTGTCCTAGGCATAAAACTGCTTGGGCCACCAAGCCAGGCATCAAGCTAGGATTCACAAAGGACTGCCATCTGCTCTGCCCCTGACTGATGTATGAGCATCAGCATCAACAGGGTGTCTGTTTGACCACTTTGGGGGGCTATGGTTCTTATACTCAACTATCTGACACTAACTAGATATTCAAACTTTGGTCCATCTCTGAATTCTTATTTTATACATTTCAGACACAGACATGTTCCTTCTCAAGACTGAGCTGTTAAGACATAGAAGAGACATGTAACTGGCCTGGGAGAAATGATGATAGTCTGAAGAGACACATGTGTTCCCCAGTCAGAATATTAAAACAATGGAGCCCAAGAAGTAGAAATGGCTCAAGAACTCTCATGCTGGGGGAAGGGGAAGGTATTCACTAGAGATCTCCACTAGAATATGTGTCTCAGAAAAAGCTTTCAAATAGTTCTAATAACTTTACAGGCCATGAAGCAGGGTGTGACAGAAGCCTAGAAGATGGTGAGCCAGTAGAAGGTGGGGCCAGACTTTGACCAGAATCACTGTGTGTGTGTGTGTGTGTGTGTGTGTGTGTGTGTGTGTGTGTGTGTCCCTGCCCTCTGTTTAAAGAATTTGAATTAGTGCTTCAGAATTTCAGATATGAATATGCTTTGATCAAATGCACACCACATCTCTCCCTTTCAGTTTCTCCCTATACCTCCACCACTATTCCCTTCTAATTTTATGGTTGTGGTTTTTCCCCACAGTCCACTTAGCTCTGCTGGTGTGTGTACAGGTGCAGGGCCATCTATTGGAGTGTGGGTATCCTTGCAGGGACAAATCCTTTAAGAAAGTTTACTGGGTCTCCCAGCAACCATCAATGTCAAAGCTCTTCAGCAAAGAGTGAGACTTCATGACACCTCCCTCCTCCACACTGAGGTTATCTTCTGACTTACCGTGGTCAGGTCTTGTACATGACTTCACACCCACTGTGAGTTTTTATGTGCAAGTGCTTTGTGGTGTATGTTAAATACTAGTGTGTGTGTGTGTGTGTGTGTGTGTGTGTGTGTGTGTGTGTGTGTTTAACCTATGTAAGGAAGGAGCAAGAGCTTCCTTGCAAAGCAAGAAAGCAAGATTTATGAGAAGCTAATTCTGCTGGGACTTTGGACTTCAGCCTCTCTCCTTCAGAACCACACACACACACACACACACACACACACACACACACACACACACTAAACTTCTAATAATTCACCCTGTTGGGTCTCTCTGAGCCTCACTTATACACCACTGTATTACATACAGCATAGAAACTTATGTATTAGTGGTGTCTCTTTTCAGTCACTGATGTTACTTTAATTTTTTTATTTATTCTTTTCTCATATAATATATCCTGATCACGACTTCTTTCTCTCTTCCTCTCAGTTCTGCCCCACCACTCCTCTCCCCTAGATCCACTTCCTCCATTTCTCCCCCATCTCCAGAGTCCCTCCAGAATAGATCTCCCAGGGACATCAGCCAAACACAGCACAGCAAGATACTCACAGGCACAAACTCTCACACCAAGGCTGGGCAAGGCAACCCAGCAGGAGAAAAAGTGTTCTCAAAGCAAGCAAAACAGTCAGAGACACCTCAACTCCTACTGCCAGGAATTCCACCCCAAACACCAATCCAACAACCGTAGCATGTATGCAGAAGACCTAGTGCAGACCCATGCAAGACACCATGGCTCTGTGAGCCTCTATGAGAACTACTTTGTTGATTCCACAAGCTGTGTTCTCCTTGTCTCCTTGATCCCTCTGGTTCCCATAACTTCTCCTTCCCATGTTCTGTAAGGTTCCTATTGTTCTGAGGGGAGGGGCCCCATAAGAGACCTCCAACCTGGGCTCTCTCTGCCTACTGTTTAGCTGTGAGTCTCTGCATCTGCTCCTCTCAACTGCTGGAGCCAGCCTCTTTGATGACAACCAGATCAGGCAGAACATCATTAGGAATCATTTCATTCATATTTTCCCAGTCACGTTTGGTTCTATCCTAGGTCTCTGGGCTGTTCCAGCTTTTAGTTCTTGGTCATCCACGTAGTGTTGAACATAGAATGGACCTCAAATTAGATCAACCATTGGTTGGCCACTTTCACAAGTTCTGGGATACCATTGCCTCAGCACTCATATTGCAGGCAGGACAGATTATAGGTCAAAGGTTTTGTGGCTAGATTTGTGTCCCAGTCCCATAACTAGAAGCCTTGCCTGGTTACAAAAGACGAATGCTTCAGGCTCCTTATCCTATTACTAGGAGTCCTTTCTAGGGTCACCCTTGTAAATTCCATGGGGTTCCCACATCGTCCCCCAAATGCATTCCAATCCCAGTCATCTCTCCCTGTACTCAGTGGCCCCACCCTTCCCCACAGCCTGATTCCTCCTGTTCCCATCCCCACCAGCTCCCACTCCATTCACAAAATCTATTCTATTTCCCTTTCCAGGGAGATCAATTTGCTCCCTGTCCACCAGCTCTCCTTGTTACTTAGACTCTTTGTGTCTGATGATTATCATTTACTTAACAGTTAATATTTACTTATAAATGATTAAATACCATGTTTATCTGTCTGGGTTGGGTTACCTCAGGATGATTTTTTTTTCTAGTTCCAGCATTTTGCTTGTAAATTTCATGATGCCATTTTTTCCTTCCTTCCTTTCTTCCTCCCTTCCTTCCTTCCTTCCTTCCTTCCCTCCCTCCCTCCCTCCCTCCTCCCTCCCTTCCTTCCTTTCTTTCTTTATTCACTTTATATCCCAGTTGCAACCCTCCCTCTCTCAGTCCCGCCATTACCCCCTCCCCTATACCCTCTTCCCCGTCACCTCTGAGAAGTGGGAGGTCCCTCCCAGGAAACCAACCCACACTGGTACCTCAAGTCACTGCAGGACTAAGTACATCTGCTCCCAATGAGGCCAGACAAAACAGCCCAGTTTGGGGAAGAGAATGCACAGGCAGGCAGGCAACAGACAGGGACAGCTCCCACTCCAGTTGTTGGGGGACCCAATTGTACATCTGCTATACATGTGCATGGGGGAGGGGCTAGGTCCTAGGTCCAGCCCTTGTAAGCTCTTTAGTTGGTAGTTCAGTCTCTGGAAGCCCCCAGGAGTCCAGAGTTAATTTACTCTTTTGGCCTTCTTGTAGAGTCCCTATCTCCTCTGGGTTCCTCAATCCTTCCCCCAACTCTCCCATAAGACTTCCTGAGCACCGTCAAATTTTTGGCTGTGGGTCTCTGCATCTGTCTCTGGTCAGCTGATGGGTGGAGCCTCTCAGAGGACAGTTGTGCTAGCCTCCTGTCTGTGAATGTGTGTTGACAGATATAAACACGACCTTAGGCTCCAAGGCAACTGAAGGAAGAAGGCGGGCCAGCAATGTGTTTGTATAGCTCTTCTAAGAACAGCTCAACACACACCTCCAGCCCAAACGGCAGGGGTGACTGCTGCATTTATTCATGTCTGTCTCACACAGGACAACTGTGTATCCAGGCCAGTAGTGACAAATACAGCTGTCAACAGTGTCTTCACAGGTTGCATCATTGTGATAAGACTTGGACCAACAAAGAAGCATCAAGGTCTCATAGTGTGTCCCCGTGAATCCACTACCTGTGTAGTCACATTGGTAGGTGATTCCTCCATCCACACATAGACCTCCATGGAGATCTGGCTGATTGGCACATTCATCAAAATTGAGTTCACAGTGGTCTCCAAGGAATCCAGGTACATAGTCACAGAAGTAAGCCCGTAGAGCGTTCTGACACGTTGCACCGTGTAGATTCGGCTGGTACCCACATTCTTCAATTTCCAGCTCACGTTCACACCAGAATACACTTGGGTGCATCTTTGTATCTCAATGAGGCATACAGACTCAATCATACAGGGATCAGAAATGCATTCATCCACTTCCAAGTCACAATGTCTGTCTTGGTATCCAGGCACACAGAGGCAGGAGTGGCCATTGATGCCATCCTGGCAGCACACAGCCCCATTGTATCAAGGGCTAAAAGCACACTCACTGTGATCTGTCTCACAGAACTTTCCCATATTCAGCAGGGCATAGACCGGGCGCCCAGGGTATTTGTGACAGGTAACTCCATGTCGGCAGGCAGTCTCTCCATAGGAATTAGTGGCAGTTTCACAGGTCAGCCCTCTGTACCTAAGAGTACATGGGGCATAGGAAACTCCTTTCTCCTGGGATATTCACATAAGTGGCAATTCCTTGTCAGGGACTGGAGAAGCAAGGGTCTCTTGTCCAATGATGTTGGTTTTTTAAACTGCCTAGTAATACTCCATTGTGTAAATGTACCACATTTTTATCTATTCTTTAGTTAAGGGACATACTGATGTTACTTTTTAAAATGTTTTACACTTATTTGTGAATGGGGGACATGTGTGAAGCAGACAGTGTGTGGGTGTCAGCTCTCTCCTTCCATTATGTGGTTTCTAAGGACAAGAGTTCAAGTGATGAGGTGTGGTGGCAAATTTACCTACTGAGCCACCTTGCCAGTCCTGCAACTTTTTTTGGTTTTGGTAAAATGTTTCAAAATGCAAATTTATTGATGGTTTTTAAAACAAACAAACAAACAACAAATAGTTTCATGCATTCCAGGCTCGTCTCAAACTCCTTATGTAGTCAGTCGTGACACTGACTTTCCTGCCTGTGATTACAGACAGGCAGCGCGTTTTGTCATTTGTGTGGTGCAGGCAGAAGGCTGACCACACCACCAATCAGTCTCCATCTCAGCCCTCTGAGGATTTTCTAAGGTCAAAATTTAATGTACAGTGTAACTACTTTTCTCTGTATCTAGAGCAACCAGCCTTTAAAATATTATTCTGCTCTTAGAAACATTTGTACAACTGAATTATCTTAGAAAAATTATTATTTATTAAAGTAAGTGCTGATTTTTATCAGGCTTTGACTACTTAGTGAACTTATCTTAAAAGTCTAAGTTCACCTAAGTTTTCTATTTAAGTCTTCTAGATGGCTACTTTATAAACAACTGTTTTATAAAGTACTGGGATTCTAGCTAGAGCAATTAGACAACAAAAGGAGGTCAAAAGGATACAAATTGGAAAGGAAGAAGTCAAAATTTCACTATTTGCAGATGATATGATAGTATACTAAAGTGACCCCAAAACTTCCACCAGAGAACAACTACAGCTGATAAACAACTTCAATAAAGTGGCTGGATATAAAATTAACTCTAACAAATCAGTAGCCTTCCTATACTCAAGCATAAACGGGCTGAGAAAGAAGTTAGGGAAATGATACCCTTCATAATAGTCACAAATAATATAAAATATCTTGGTGTAACCCTAACCAAACAAGTGAAAGATGTGTATGGCAAGAACTTCAAGTCTGTCTCTGAAGAAAGAAATCAAAGAAGATCTCAGAAGATGGAAAGATCTCTCGTGCTCGTGGATTGGCAGGATTAATATAGTAAAAATGGCCATCTTGCTGAAAGCAATGTACAGATTCAATGCAATCCTCATCAAAATTCCAACTAAATTCTTCATAGAGTTAGAAAGAGAAATTCTCAAATTCATTTGGAATAACAACAACAACAAAAAACAGGATAGTGAAAACTATTCTGAACAATAAAAGAACATCTAGGTGAATCACCATCCCTGACCTCAAGCTGTACTACAGAGCAATAGTGATTAAAAAACAACAACTGCATGGTATTGACACAGTGACAGGCAGGAAGATCGATGGAATAGAATTGAAGACCCAGAAATGAACCCACACACCTATGGTCACTTGATCTTTGACAAAAGAGCTAAAACCATCCAGTGGAAAAAAAACCAGCATTTTTCAACAAATGGTGCTGGTTCAACTGGAGGTCAGCATGTAGAAGAATGCAAATAGATCCATTCTTATCCCCTTGTACATTCTCAAGTCCAAGTGGATCAAGGACCTCCACATAAAACCAGATACACTGAATCTAATAGAAAAGAAGTGGGAAAAAGCTTGAACACATGGGCACTGGGAAAATTTTCCTGAACAGAACACCAATGACTTATGCTCTAAGATCAAGAATCGACAAATGGGACCTCATAAAATTGCAAAGCACTTATACTGGGCCTGGTAACACTTAAAGTGTAATTCTGGACCATGGAAAGCTCAAGCAAGGGAATGAATTTAAGACCTTATCAGGGTGCCAACAGAAATAAAGCCAGTGGTGTGACTTCTTCCGCTGTTGTGAAGACAGTCCCGATGCATGGCTACCTCAGCCTTCTAAACCTCATTCCTATTTTTATTCTTTTCTTAAATTAAATTAATTTTTATTGGATATTTTATTTACATTTCAGATGTTATTCCCCTTTCCCATTCCACCCAACCCAGAAACCCCCTGTCCCACCCCCATCCTCCTGCTTCTATGAGGATATGCCCCCACCCACCAAAGCACTCCCACCTCTCTGCCATCTAATTCCCCCACACTGGAGCATCAAGCCTTCACTGGACTGAGGATTTCCTCTCCCACCTACACCCGACAAGGCCATCCTCCCCTACATATACAGCTGGAGACATTGGTCCCTCCCTTTGTGCTCCCAGGCTGGTGGTTTAGACCCTGGGAGCTCTGGTTGGTTGGTATTGTTGCTCTCCTCATGGGGCCACAAACCCCTTCAGCTCATTCAGTCTTCTAACTCCTCCATTGTGGAGCCCATGATCAGTTCAATGGTTAGCTGTAAGCATCCGCCTCTGTATATGTCAGGCTCTGGCAGACCTCTAAGGAGACAGCTATATCAGGCTCCTGTTGGCCTCCACTTCCTGGCATCCACATCAGCGTCTAACTTTGCTGACTCCACATGGTATGGATACCCAGGTGGAGCAGTCTCTGGACGGCCCCTCCTTCAGTTTCTGTTCCACACTTTGTCTCCATATTTTCTCCCATGAGTATTTTGTTACTCCTTCTAAGGACAGAAGCACCCACACTTCGGTCTTCTGCTTCTACTCTGTTTCAGGCCAAGCCACTGTTAACTCCACACCTTAATCGCTGGACAGAAAGTATTTTGGCATACTTAAAAACACTAACACAGACAAAACAGACAAAAGCCTTAGAAGCATTCCTTTTCCCAGTAACATATGAAGTCAAGGAGTCTGGTGGAGTAGGGATGTGGCTCGGTGATAAAGCACATCCCTAATAAGCCTGAACTGCTGTGCCTGGATGTGGGAGGAGGGTGTCTGCAACGGAACAAGAACTGTGCTGGTAAACATCCGACACTAGAAACTCAGCAGAATTTAGGGCTTGAGGAGCAGATTTCCTATACAATGAATCTGTATTCTCATCTACTAGACATCTACTAGACTCACATTGGTATTCAATTTCTATTGGTATACTTATTAATTTTATACACTTGTGATTTCTCAATTTTATTGATGTTTCTAAAAAGAAACACAAAGTACACTGGTCACCATTAGAAGACTTGCACGGATCAGTGTCTTTGATGCCTGTCAGCTTCAGGGTTTTCAGAATATGTACAAAACAAACTACATTAAAATCTGAAGTTTGTTCTATTTTAATAAGAAACACAGGTGGATCTATTAGATAAAAGTACAAGCTATCAAAACCACTAGAGGCCAATTCACAGGGCTTAAGAAAATGGTGTTAGTCCTGTGTCCCCCTCTTCTCCAAGAAGCTATCTCAGACACAAATCTAAGACTGACAGATGCTCACTAGGGCCTCATGGATGCATCCCTGCCGTAGATATTTGGCTACAACAGGATGTCAAGGATCAAGTCTTTCATAAAAGATGTCTGCAATAGCCTTATACTTTTAAGACAGTTTAGATACTGTTGGATGTAACTATTGTGGACAGGCCACATGCTATGGCTCTCCATTGAAATCCGGGTGGTAGGGATAGTGGTGGTGGTAGGAAGGAGGTAAAGCTCAGATCTGAGAAAAATCACAAAGAGCAGAACAATCTCCTAAAAGCTGAACAATTTCCCAAAAGAAAAATAGACAGTAGTATGTGAAAATATCTCAATCTTTATTTTTAAGGATAATTATCATTAATACAGGAAGAACTGATATTATAAAAATCAGAAAACATTAGCATTCAATAAACAAAAACTTGAACTGAAGGTTGATCAGGAACATATGCTTGGCATTACAAGGATGTATGCTAGTCTTGTTAAACAGCTGCTATAAAGTAACAATTATTAAGTTCTAACAGGGCTACGGTATGCTGGCCAGTAACTTGTGGACAAACATCTGTTTCAGACAGTCAGTGGCATTCAAAGCTCAGTCTATGACACTGTAGTTCTTTAGCCAGAAGTAAGTCGAGGCTTTCTTGGTAACATATTCATGCAGGCGATGTTCTCAAGAGAACAACGGAATCCCAAGAGGCCACTGGCATCACTCAACATAAACCCATTCCCATTCCAAGAAAGCAAGTGGCAGAGGAGTAACAGCATCAGCACCACAGGAGTGGTGTTAGGAGGAGGTCTGCAGTTTCTCACTTTGGATTTTTTTAAATCTCTAAGAATATGGTAAACAAAAATAAACAAAAGAAACGCCACATAGAGACCTTCTCACCTCTTTACTAACATAGTAGAAGGAAACAAACAAAACAAGTTGTCATTAAAGCCTCAAACACTACAATAAACTATTGTTAGTCAAAAAAAAAAGTCAAAATCCTGGAGAACATTTCAGTAAGCACAGTAAAAGATGCAGAAAAATAACCAAATACATTTTCTTTCACTCACAGAATCTAGGGTCAACATTTTAAGTGGGAAGGGAACTCTCAGGGAGGAAAAAGACAACCAGGAGGTGGAGGTGAGGGTAACAGGGATGGATTCAATCAAAGCACATCATACAGATACATCATACACACCCAAGAAAATCAAACTCATTACTTCGTACAATATATGCTAATAAAAAGACAAAATCTATAAACTTGAATGCATTTTATTATGTCAAAAACAGAGTCAACGCTGATACTAATGGTTAATAAACTACAAAACATTAAAAACATAAAATATAATCAGTACTAGAACTTGAAAACTCATTCCTTTCTTTAATGATTTTGTATACAGAAATTCCTAAAAACGAGAGTAATCATGAAAACATGATGCTTTTTTTTTTTTTTTAATCAAAACGTAGGGAAGAAATTTCAACTGAGGCTAAGAATATTAAATTCTTACCAAACTATTTTTTCAGTTTTGACTGTTCCATGTCACATAAATTTATTTATTTATTTTTAAAGGAAAGGAGGGCAGCTAGACTCAGAATTTCATCCCACAGACATGAAACTCCTGAGGAATCCACGCCTGGGAGGACCGATATCTACGTGCATCCACCCTCTTAGGACTGGCTTTCACCTCTACCTTTCACTTTTTCTTTTTAAACAGGCCGGAAGTGGCTCCTTTTACCTGGCGGAGCCCAGCCACCGCCTTCCTTCCTTTACCCCTTTTCCAGGACACCGGGTGAGTTTTGGCCCTGGCATTTTTACCCCTTTTATGTGGCTTCTTTTCTTTGTGCACCTTCATGTGCTGCCTCAGATGAGAGCTCTGGCTGAAGCACTTGTCACACTCCTCACACTGGTAGGGCTTCTCTCCGGTGTGTGTTCTCTGGTGCTGAATGAGGTGGGAACTCTGGCTAAAGCACCGGCCACACTCATCGCAGCAATAGGGCTTCTCCCCGGTGTGAATCCGCTGGTGCTGGATGAGATTGGAGCTCTGTTTAAACCTCTCTCCGCACTCGTCACACTTATAGGGCTTTTCCCCAGTGTGGATCCGCCGATGCTGAATGAGGTTAGAACTCTGAAAGAAACTTTTCCCACAATCGGCACATTTATGGGATTTCTTCCCAGTATGGATCTTCTTATGCTGAAAAAGAGTGGAGCTCTGACTGAAACTCTTAGAACATTTAGTACATTTGTAAGGCTTTTCATCCACGTTTCTTCTCCGTCTACTTAAGCCTGAGTCGAAGCGAATGGCCACGCCCCATTTCTGTCGCTGGCGGGCTGTCTTGCGCTTGGTCTCATAGGTTTTTCCTTGGCTTGCACTTCGAGAAATACCCCCTTTAGGCTTTCCTAACCTCATGGTGAGTGGCCAAATACACTGTCAAGAAATCCTACTGTCTCCTGAACGTCTGAACTAAGGTCTCATATCCTAAAGTAACGCAGCTCAGAACTTTCTTCTGTAGAAGAAAAAGAAAAATGCAGATCAACCGTTAATTCAATGTTAACACCTCTTCAATCTATCAAAACTGCATCCATGTTTAAGTCAAAGCACACCTAATACAAACGAAATGAATTCACTTTTAAGAGACAAATGCTTGTTAGGTAATTCTAACTCCAGAAGTTAAGCTCAATATATATCACCATCAATTTGCAATTTTACTGAGTTTGGACAGGCAAAAGAGAAGATGAAGAAAAACATAAATATGTTAGGCAGCAGCCACAGAAAGTATTCTGAAGGAATAAGAAGTAAAAGCAAGATAAAGACTCAGAGGGAACAGAAAAATAACTTCAGAAGACGATCAAATTCTTCCACACAGCATTTCCTGTCAACACTGACCATGCTAAATTTCTCATTTAATAGCTACTAAGATATTCAAAGTCAAAAGAAATGACAGACTAGATTCCTATTTATTCTTTGTTTGGCTATTTCTATAGATGATGACCTAGCGAACTGTGTTGAAAATAGAAGCTAACCACTAAAAAGAATTAAAAGTTTCCCGAGAGTCTTACTCAGAAAATACTAGGTGAGAAAAATCTGAAGAAATGCTTTATTCTTTCTTTCCTAGACTACACTATGCCAGGAAGGAAAGCACAAGCAAAAGTTCTAAATTAATTTTCTTTGTTCACATTTAAGGTTGTCTGGAGGCTGTCAAAACAACCCCTTACACACAGAAAATCCAAAGAGGTGACAATGTGGGCGGTGTTATTGGACTGCAAAGGCTGCAAAGCCAGTTATTGGACTTTCAGTGTCTCAGGCAAGTTAGTAACTGTCCTGAGTTCCCTTGCATACAAGCATTTAAAGTAAGTAAACAAAAACACAAATGACATTTTTCCTGTCTTTTTCTTCTTCTTGTTGATTTTGTTGTATATTTACCCTCCAAGCATAAAAATGCCCAGAGACTTTTCCTGGGTGTTCAATAATTTTATCTGCTATAACTGCAGCAACAGAAAGAGCAAACTGCATACATCTAGAGTAATCACTGTCCATTAACTGCCTCCCTTGTATCAAGACCATTAGGTACAATCGCATTAAACAGAAGACACTGTGTGAGGTACCTGGTACTCAATAAACAGCTATAATGGCAATCATACACTTTTAAACACATCTCTTTAAGTACCGAGGAACTTTTAACTGGTTGGAAACTGGTGGATTATGAAATCTGCCTATGGATGAAGTAAATCATACTTACAGGTAGCCTATGTGTGCTATCATATTTTTAAGGATTTTATACAGCTTTATTCCGTCGCCTCTGCTCCTGGGTTTGTAAACACAGTTACAAGGCTCCTTTAACACATCCACCCAACCCAGGAGCCGCCTCCGGGCCTGATTTCTCACTGTCCGAACGGGCGGGGGGAGAGGGGAGGGGGAAGGAGGGGTCCATCGCCCCCTCCCTTAAAGCCAACTCCGGATTTCTGATAGAGGTCCCCAGTCGGGGAGAGGCTTGGTAAAGCTGGGTGATGAGATCCAGTACCGGGAACCCGTGTAACCGGCAAGTACCTGCTTCCTCACCCATTTACGGGAGCAACAAAGCGTCCACCGGCTCCCTCCAAATCGCTCACAATGGCCCGGGGCAGCCTACCCACTCGTACAATGGAGTCTTTCTCCGCGGCGAGCGGAGGCGCCCAGGCCGAGGCTGACTCTAGGCCGAGGCCTCCCGCCCGGCTCCGTGCAGCGCCGCAGCCCGACCCGACACCAGCCCAGGCCGACCCGCAGGCCCAGCACACTCACCGAGTAGGCCGCCACGGTGCTCGCCTCCCGCCTCGCCCGCCGGAAGTGAGGGCTGCTAGCGGAGCTGCTGGCCGCTCTAGGAAGAGGCAGAGAGACCCTCTATGGTCCCTGGCCCACCCCACCGAGTCCTGGGGATTCTTCCGGTGGTCCTTTTGTATTCCTCCCTTCCCGTTCAGAAGGCAGACCCCAGGACCGCAAAGCCTGTTACCTGCTCTTTTTCTATTTCGGTCGACCTACACAGAAACTGGTCTTTGTTGGGTTCCCCCAAGCCCCACCCCCACCCCCCAAACCAGCCTGTCCAAACTGTAAATTGCATTCTTAGTACTAAGTATATAGAATAGAGAAATAACATCAGCCTAAGGTGTTATTCATGTTTTTACACATTATATCACCAAAAGGCTCCTGTGAATGAATTTCTGGAAGACACTGTCTGCACAGGCTGAGTGACTGATTAAAACAGTAGTGGTGTAGAGAGGTTGGGACGTTGCAGGTCCAGAGAATAATTCTTATTCATCTTGGGCTGCATCCATTCCTTGTCTACTTCTATGGAAGGGCTTGTAACAACATCCTGACAGATAAAACACAAAATCCCATTCTCCAGTCAAAAGGCTAAGAATACTATATTAGACAACATTACAGCTGAGATGTCTAAATAGGGCTCTAACCCACTCTTCTGATGTTTACACAAAAGAATTTAATAAAAGTATCTTGATTTATGGCTTTCTTTGTTCTGTTACTGTCAAACCTAGTTGCAGGTTGGAAGATGGAGATTGGGTAATCTAAATCTGTGGTTTTTGGGCCATAGTCACTTGTGTTTGGCTCCAGAATAAGACTCTTATGATTTTGAGGTGAGAGCTCCTATCAGAGGAAAATGAATGCATGCAGTATACTGGGCAGGAACCTCAGCTTGGAGAGGAAGTTTGCTCACGTTGACACTGTGCAGACTCCCCTCACAGGCAACCTCACACTGATCCTGTTGTCTGTAAATGCAAGTTCCCACAAAGAAGCTGCACCCACCACAGCATCTTCTGGAAGGCTGGCCAGGTAAGTGAACTTTTGTGGTTAGGGAGGGTTCGGAATGTTGCAGGTCTGGAGCCCAGCCTCAAAATAACATATTTTGAGGTCTTTAGCCATGAAAATAACCACTACTTTGCCCACTTCTGTTAGGCCCGATATCCTGTGACTAATAGGTAAAGATGTTTTGGGATGTGCTAACTTAACTGTTGAGGCCCACACTGCCCCACACTTGGGAGCCACTATGTTGAGGCCCACACTGCCCAGCTTGGAGGCCACTATGTCCTGACCCGAGCTGCTGCTCCGGTCTGCAGGTCAAGGTCTAGTAAGAAAGAGAGTGGGGATGGAGGGGCAAGAGACGTGAAGAATGGAGACAAGACAAAGGATCTGATCAAGTCTCTAGTCTCGTTTCTAGTCTCTTTTATTGAAAGGAAAGCCTGTGTATTTATAAGCACAAGCAGGGGGACACAGCTGAAGACTCTTTACCAAGTGCACATTGCAGCTGGGGCACTAACAACAAAACAAGATATGTGGGAAAAACAAGATGTTTATCAGAGTGTGCTCAGTTGTTGTAGGCTGTTGAAAACAAGTCTCTCGTCAGGGTATATGGCCTGAGATGGCTGCAAAGATGATAGCTGCTTTCTGCTAGGAGTTGGCCCCCAACACGTAACAAAACTGAATTTTCTATAACAAGAAGTCCAAGAGTCATCTGAAAGGCCAAGGCCTGCCTGAGGTTCTTCCATGTTGCTGTAACCACCCTCTCCATGCTTCTACTAGCATGTTTCAACGTGTCTTGATTTATAACTTTCTTTTTTCTTCTATTACTACAAAGCCTCATGAAACTGCTTCCATGTTAGGGCCTAGGATTTGAGGTAACCTAAATCTGTTCCTGGCCATGGTCATTTGTATTTGGCCCCAGCATAAACTCTCTTGTCCCATTTGAAGTGAGAGCTGTGGTTTTGCACTGACAGATGCACCACTCTAGAACGCCAGGCTCCTAGATCTGACTTCGTGGGTTCCCCATTTGAATGAGCACTGAACATGGCAGATGAAACACCCCAGCCCTCAGGAGTCTTCACCCAGCAATCGACGTCGATGCCCTCACTCCAGCTGCTCAAGCCAAAGTCCTCAAGGTCACTCTTGTCACATTTTTTCCCCATTCTAAACTTACAAACAACCCTTCTGGTGCCATTTGGGGGGCTTGGTTGGATTTATTTTCTCACCAATTAAAGAAATAAAAGACAGGAAAAAAATCCAAGACACAAAAAGGTAAAAAACAGAACAACAACAAATCTCTCTCTCTCTCTCTCTCTCTCTCTCTCTCTCTCTCTCTCTCACACACACACACACACACACACACACACACACACACGAGCATTGGAAAAGGAAGTGATGGATCCTCCAGTTAAAGCCAGTGAGAAATCAGACCCCAGAGGCAACTACTGAAAAGCATACAGAAAGACTCTCCACAAGGCAGAAAGGGGATTCAGAAACCAAACTCCATTTTCCTCATGTGGGGCTATCAGCTCCCTGTCTCTGCCTGTCATTTTCCTCATGTGGGGCTTTTGAGTGGTTTTGGTTGCCTGCATTGAGTTCTCACTCTCCTCATTTCATATTGGTTAGTGTCCTGTTTGTTGTTGTACTACCTTGACATAAGCTAGAGTCATTTGGGAAGAAGGACTCTCACTTGAGAACCCCTCCCCCCACCCCAGATTGTAAGGTCCGTATGAAAGGGAAAGGGGACCTCACGACTCAGCAGAGAACTGCAGACGTACCCCAAATCACTCACGAGAAACACAGCTTGATGTAACAGCAAGAGGTTTACTCAGACTAGCATGCTAGGGCTTCACTCGTATCCCATGAAGGGGTAGGGGAGATCCGCTCCAGGCAACACATTCTTATAGCTTATAAGGGAAGAATCTACAAACCCGGTGGGGTTAGGGAAGGGGGGAAGGAGGGGGTACAGGTCACTGATACGTTTGATCTCAAACTCTTAAGATGGATGGCGAGTCACTTTATAATTGGCTATTTCGGACTAGTTACTCACTATCATGAACTTCCAGTTCAAAGTGGGTCAGGCTTATCTCAGGCCTATAGCATCCTGACACCATTTGTCTCAGGGCTGTTAGTTAGGGCCATCTGTTCAAGTGGTCAGCTAATTCCCTGGAACAGAGGCGCCATAGTGTTTGACTTACTGATTTTTATGTCTTTGCTTTAAGGGCAGGGTTCAGGGGGTCACCTTAAATTTTTCTATCTTTCAAGATCTGCCTGTGGGCACGTCTGTAGGGCATTTTCTTGATTGATAATTGGTGTAGGTGGGCCCAGCTCAGAGCAGGCAGTGCCAGCCTAGGCAGGTGACTCTGGGGTATTTAAGAGCACAAGCTGAATGAGCCCTGGGGAGGAAGGCAAGGAGCAGCTCTTTTCCATGGCTTCTTCATCAGTTCCTGCCTGTAGGTGCCTGTCCTGCTTCAGTTCCTGCCATGGCTTTCTTCAGGAATGAACTCTTATTTGGAAGTGTATGATAAACCCTTTCCTCCTCAAATTGCTTTTGTCTTTCACAGCAATAGAAACTCCAACTGAGACGGTTTAGACAGAGAACAGGGAGCTGAGAGACCCACAGCTCTAGGTAAACACACTCAGGATTGGCATTGAACATATCTAAACAGCCTGGACCGGTCAGCCAGAGGGAGCTTTCTGCTAGCAGAAGAAAATTCCACCTGACCTTTGTCTCAGATCAGAAAGGTGAGAAAGAGGCTGGGAGTCGGTCACCTTTATTAGTTATCTGTGACCCCTTTCCCTAACTGCCTTTCATGTGTTCAAAACCTCCCAAAGTCTTCCCATCTTGAAACAAAAGCCAATGGCCTGATTGTGGCACACCAAGTCTGACTTGATATGTGGTGTTCTTGGTTGTATCTACAGGGCTAAGAACCGTGCTCAGCAGGCAGTAGGCTCTCCACGCACATTTGTTGCATCCATGCACTGTTAAGAGGCCTCTTTGCTTATGTCAACAGTTTGTTCATTCTCTTCTAGCTACAGTCCCACAAAGGGGGGGAGGGGAGTGTCACTTGATTTACATATCAAGGCAGATATGTAAATGAAGGCCAGACAGTTGCTTCAGGAGTTTCTATCTCTGGCTAAAGAGTTCTGGCCAGCAGAGGGAGCTGTCTCTGCAGATGACAGAGCAGTGAGGTTAATGATGTCTGCGTCATGGACATCAACTCAATAAGCCAGACAATACGTGATCTTTATCCAAGATGAAATGGAATCATGTACAGCTTTGTCTTCAATAGCTTTAATTGTCAAGTAGACACAGCTTAAAGTCATCTGAAAGAAAAGACATGAGGAACTTAACACATTAAATGGGCCCGAGGGCATGTCTGTGGAGCATTCTCTTGACTATTACGTGATGTAGAGGACCCAGACTACTGTAAGTAGTGTCCTTCCTTGGGTAATAGACTTGAACTATATAAGAAAGCTAGCTAAGAATAAGCCTGTGAGAAAGCCAGCAAACAGTACTCCTCCGTGATTTCTGCTTCAAGTTTACCTCCTTGCCTTCCCTCAATGACAGACATGCTGTCTGAAATAAATTCATCATTCCCCTAAATTGCTTGCAGTTAGTGTTTTATCACAATAATAGAGACTAAAAAGGAACAGACACTTTGGGTAACACATGATAAACATGATTTATTGTTAATTTTATTACTAAACTGTTGTCATCCGTGGTTGGTGCCGGGGTGAGGTAAACAGCAGCGGTGTGTGCTGCTGGAACAGGAAAATCTCAGGAGCAGAAACACACTGCGACCACTAAGCATGGATTATAAGTCTCTGTTGCCTCACTTAAAGGTGGAGCATCCTTCTTTCCTGTATAGCAAAATAGCTGCACCAACTACAAATGGCCCAGAGGGATTCAGGATAGGCCTGCAGTCAAATAGTGATGGGGTTTTGAAAGGAGACAAATGCCAGGAAAGAAAGGAGCAGAGTCACCATGAGTAGAAAGAATGGAAGGTAAGCTCAGAAAGAGGCCTGGGCCAGGAAAGGATGTGGGCATCAAAGTGGAAAGGAAAAGAGGTGTGAGCAACCATAGCCCTAGGCCATGTGTTAGTGTGACAGTATTCTATTGTTACACTTCAGCCAGGTACGGTCTAAAGGACTTTTAAGGTCTTTAACACTGTCATAGCATGACCATAATGGCTGCGTGGGCATCTTCTTTAATTTTTTACTCTTGCTTTTGGGGGGCAATTCTCAGAGCCCCCAGCGCAGCAGTTCTCAACCTGTGGGTGGTTGCAACCCCTTTTGGGGTCCAGTGACCCTTTCACAGGGGTCAACGAAGACCCCTGTGAATATCAGATATTTATATTGTGATTCACAACAGTAGCAGAATTAGAGTTATGAAGTAGCAACGACAGTAATCATTACGGTCAGGAGGTCGTCACAGCATGAGAAAGTGTATTAAAGGATGGCAGCATTAGGAAGGTTGAGCGTCACTGCCTTAGAGTGTGTGCACATCTCCAGATAAGGACTTCACTGGAGGACTGATGGTGGCCAAGAGTGATGGAGGCAACACAGTGGCCCAGAAGCAGCCTCGAGACACACGCTCCCAAGGTCAATCTGCTCCCTCCCTCTGCTTCAATAACATGTCCCAAGGAGTTTGGGGATCCAAGATGAGAACACACGTGGAACTGAGCCACATGAACACACCACAGGCACTATATAGTCCCACAGTTTCTGAGAGACGTAAAGTCTCCTGTGGTGCTGAGATTTCTGACCTTGTTACTGCAATAAAGCTGGGACTCTCAACAACCTTGAGAGCTAGGAACCATTTTACTCCCATTTTACTGATGGGGAAAGTGAGGCAAGTAACTTTCCCAGTATAGAATTCAGTTTGACATGACCGTAGGCATGTTCACCATAACCACCATATTGCCTACCAGCTGACCTTGGCACACATCACCAGCCCTGTAAGACAAAGAAAGCTGTTAGGATACCTAAGCATTCTGTGCTAGTCACTGACATACAGTGTTTTTCTTACCTGATACTGGACACGTTGACAGCTTTGGAGAAAGGCGTGGTATATACTAGCCAACTGCAGCCCACACTTGTCTGGAGTACTGTATAAACTTCCTACTCCCACTTGAGATATGAGGATCCTTCTGCCCTGGTGCTTCTCAAGCCATGAAAGCCTGTGAGTCCATAAGTAACACTCTGCACTCTGGGGTCTACCTGTGCCTTCCTTTAGTTTTATATCACCTTCCATCTTTGGCAGCTGGTTCTCTCACACAAGGACCAGACGTTGCGAAACACCCACAGCTACACACTTAACAGAGTCAAGCTTTGGAGCCACATCATTTTTAAGTAAATTAAATTATGAAGAACAGTCACATGTAGTCCTTAGACAAAGGGAGAAGTGACAAAGGGTAAGAGGAGAGGCCACAGCCTGGGCACCAGGCAGATTTTCTTTCTGGGAGTCTTATCGGTGGCTGTAGCTTCTCTGGAGATCTGCACCACAGGGGCCACTTACCCAGAGTGGGTTGAATATTTAAAGAACTCATTCTAGAACAGAAATCTAGAACAACAACAACAAAAAAAAAAAACAACAGCTGAGAAACAGATTAGCAGAGTAACCTCCCTTTTCTGTGGTTTTGTTCCTTAGACTCTGTTCTTCACATATGTATTTTTGTACACATGTAGGTGTACATATATGCACACGAATAAGCACTGTATCAATGAAAAGTGCTGCTGTCATTGGCAGAACTGACCCACAGTCCAGGGACAGCAGGACGGGTCCCTTGAATGGCCTGAGTATAGGAACAAACATATTCTGTTTCTCTCAAAATGGGTTCTTCAGCACAGGACCTTGGACAATAAGACAGTTAGATAGGCCTGAGGCATTGTCTTGTTTCCCTTGAGTTGTATGAAAAAGGAAACCCTGGGAATTCCCATGCTCTTGGACTGGCAGAAAACCTTTGTTACAACACGTTGTGGGAAAGAGCCCCACCTCAGGTTCTGTGAGGCTCCCAGCACGTCAACAGCTGGCTAAAAGCCAAGTGTAGTTCTTGGGGCCTAAATATAGTACATGCATCTGCTTGTTTTTATTCGTGCTACTGGCTTGGCTGTGACCTGCCAGACTTCCTGCTTGCCACTGACGAAGGTCAGAAGGCCTGAGGACCTAGTAGTCAGAGTACCCCTGATAAGGACATTCCATGGCCTGTCTCTCTGCAGCTGTGTTCACACAGCACAGTTGGCATAATTCCGGTTCCTACCAAATCACCTGAGTAGACTACATAAGGCCTCCCTCCTTTCCCTGGGATCAAGGAGCCAGATGGATCCTGGGAGAAAGGCTTTGTTTTGTCATAGAGAAAGACTAAAGGCTATTGCTTCAGAAAAACAAGTCTTTTCCCTGACTCTTGTTTTTAATCTGTTCTGGTCATTTGTTCTGGACAAACAATCGTGTTTATCCTGAGCGCGGGACTTTTGCAACCTTGTGATCACACTGACTTTGACCTGTGCTGTTTATTATTCTAGGCTCTGAGGACAGACCTATTTTGAAATTCAGTGCTTTCTGACCAGGTTCTTCAGTTTATCTGTAGATACCATTATCATCTGAGAATCGAAGAACACAGCAGAAAGGCTGTGACCTCTGTCACAGACAATAGCCCTGATGCATTGTGAAGCCACAGCCTCTACAGTCTCAAGTTCCAGGGTTGTTGTGCCCTGCAAAGGCTGGTTCTCCAGTTGCTCTCAAAGAGCAGACATGGCAGGTCAGTCCAACGTTTGCAAACACTTCATAGGAACTGGGCAGAGGACACTGCTCTGTGCAACTTGCTTGAGTTTTCCTAACTATGTTATTCAGAAATTAGTTTTGATAATATTTCGAAAGTAAAACATATTTTTAAAAGCCTTAACTAATATTTGGACAGCTGTGAAGCACTACTGAGCTGGCTGCTACTTCCAGGGTTTCCTGTGTCAGTGGTTCCCCCAGAACTGAGATCCCTGTGGCAGGGATGGAAGGTGTCTCTTGGCTTGCAGTACCATTCACTCTTAGCTGTCTGCTCAATATCAGGCGCTTAACTGTCCCCGTGTCTGCTTCTCCAGAAGAGGAATTACCAAGGGTCTCTACCTTTGTTCCTCCAGGATCCAGTACAGGCCTGGCACAAAACAATCAAGTCAGTTAATTACTTCTGAACAACGGATATGCAGATGTCTTGAGGCTAAAAATCCAGTTTGGTTTTCAACTCTTGAGTCTCTGGCTGGAAGATTCCTATGCACTTCTGATGCTAAAATTCTGCAATTCAGGATGACTCTATTGCTCAGGCCACCCATGGACCACTACCAGTGAGTCCTTTCTTGTATCTAAGGTAGGGCAGCCTTGCCTCAGGCCTCACACCAATCCTCAGCTCATGCATGAAGTGAAGGAGTCCTGTCAATGTTGACAGGTTCCAACAGGTGGATGGGTCCTCTAACGACTGCAGCTCTTTGCAGTGTAGTACGACAGCTTGGGGGATTAGAAAAATGGACCAAGGTAATAAACACAAGAAGAAGAAGCACAAGAATGGTTGGTCCTACAGCTTCTGTTCAACACAACAGGCCTTTATTAAGCACTGAAGAAAGTACAGTGCCAATGAGGTGAGGAAGCAAGAGGTCTTGGCAGCTAAGCATCTCTGTGAACCAGAGCTGGGTCTGGAAAAATCTAGGGGTGACATCTACCCTGCCTCATGGCTTCCCACTGCACAGCTGTTCTCACACGCTGCTCTTCAGGACTCCATGAGTGGCTTCCACATGCACTGCATTGAAGATGGAACTCTGTCTTCAAAGGCCTTCATCATATTTCTCTTTAAATCCACTGTCCACAGACCTCAGGGGAAGAAGCTGGCCTTTAGTTTTCTCTGTTAGACAATCGTTCCCACAACTGATGTAAACCATTGCATAGTCTTCTTGTTCATTCCAGAGATATCAGTCAGCAAACAAACTGTTCTGTATCTGTATCTAGAGGATTAGAAGCCTTTTTTCCCCAAACAGACATTTTTCATTTTCATTTGGCTTTGATAGGATGTATGGAGAGCTGTCTCTATCCACTAGAGGGAAAGAAGCTCCCAAGGAAAGCAAGAGACATATAGACATCCACAAGATGGAGTGAAGGGGACTGAGCCTCCAGGAACCACTGCCAGCTGTTCCAATGCCACATGAATCAACTTCCAAAACACAATTCAATGGATCTATTTCTTGAAGATGGCTCCTTTCAAGGATTTCTTTGGATCACACTCACAAGTTAAGGGTGATTTATACCAAGAGCTGATGAGGTCTTGGTAGTCCTAGTCCTGATCTAACCTCTAGGCCAGGAATGTTGGCTAGGAAAGAAGGCTCAGAGGCCAGGACATCATGGTGAAGCAATAGATAGAAGCAGGCCGTGTCTCATGGCTCTTGGCAGCTCCTGCTCCAGTACAGTTCCTGAGTGGCAATAAGAAGCAAGGGAAGACAGAGAGTTCATGGTTCATGGATGATTAGGGCAGGGACTTGTGGCCATGCAGAGGCTCAGAGACAGGCACTGGGCAAGCAGATGAAGTCCATTCTCCAGGGCTGGGTGTTATATTGCTCTTTCAAACTGGAAATACACAGCAACAAGTGTGGCCATACTATTCAACCATATAATGTAGCTGGTACCACAGTTCTGAGGCTCTTTATTGCCACTAGGTCAGCTTTGCACATAGATCCTAGCCAGGAAGTTCCTGGGTATGCCTGTGCATGCTCACCATGGTACCAAGACTAGAGATGCAGGATGCTATGTAGTCTACGGAATAGACAGGTGGAATATGCATAAGTATTCCTTGGGCAGCAACCATCGGTCAGTGATTAGTTAGGGCTGGGTCCCTGTTACCACAGGCATCACAAAAGGCAAGCTCTGGCTAGTTACTTGGCCTCCACCAGCTGTTCCAGACGCTGCAGCATTGTCAGACGCAAGGCTTGGAACCTGGAGAGAGACAAAGCCAAGGGGTTTCACTAAGGCTGGAGGGCCAGGGAGGTGAGAATAGAGAAAGAGAGGGGAACAGGGAGACTCCTAGCTGGCAGATCGGCAGCCATCACCTCTGTCCTTCACCAGGGAGGCTCAACAGGGCAGCGGATTGTGCAGAACTTCACAGAGAAGTGCTGGCAATTCTATTCCAGATTCTCTAGTAGGGACAGGGGTGTGTTGGGATGCAGATCAGGTTGCAAGAAGACAATGTCTGAGCCAGGGCCCTGCAAAGAACCTGAGCTGCATCCTTAGCCTGGGTTTCAGGTTGTTCTTCTGAACCTGAATCTATTGGCCAGGTGATTCCCAGATCTCTACTGTCTTTAAAACCCAACAGTGACATCACTGATGGGCAGAACACTCTAGGGTCTCTACTGAATCTGAGGCCCACTTGCACAGAAAGAAGCCTGTGGGTGGATATGGCTTTCTAGGGATTAGTGTGATGCCAGAATCTAAACCAGTTCCAACTCGTGGCTCTCAGAGAAGAGAGAGCAGCTTGACTTTCCCTGCCCAGCCCTCCTGGATGTTCTTCACACATATGGCCCCATGTCACACGTCTCTGAAGCACAAACAGATTACTATGACTCAAAAAAATCTTTAATGTCACATAGCTTGTCCTGACACTGGTGACCCTTGCTCCCCCAAACAACAGCCAGAGCTTAAATGTTAACAATCACTGCTTTCCACTGGGCTCAAACTTCCTGCCTGCAGGAAAGCCTTGGACCAGGCTGAGGTTCTATCCAACAGATTCTCTGATTGCCTTTTCAGAGCTTGGTCATTAGCAGAACTAGAAAGCCAACCCAGGGCTCACCAGGCTCCTCCTGCCCTTTGTCTATGCTCCAAGTCCCCTGATGGAGAGGAGGTCCAGGCTGTATGGGGGTATGGTCTAATTCAGAAGGCTAACACCCCAGCTTGCTATCAGTACTGAGCAGTGGGGTAGGAGGGCACTACTGGGGACCACGGTCAGCAGGTCTCCCCACTGCACTTGGTTTCTACAGAAGGGAGAAGCCTGTCTGCTTGGACAGAGGCATGCCCTGCAGATATCCTCTAATGGCCAGAACTGTGTCTGGCCAAGGGGTAATGCTTACTTCATGGTCAATTTGATTATTTCTCTTTCTTCCTCTTCTTTTAATTTTTCAACAAAACTGTCCAGCACCGGCATTTCGAACTTAATGTACTGGGCGACCTAGAAAATCCAAGAACAATAACACGTGCTTTAGATAAGGAGCATGAGATGTGTTTTCCCTAGTGGTCAAAGTCAAAGTCCTGGACCCACAGGACACAGGAGATGCCTCTGTCCCCAACCCTGCTGCTGGCATTGCTCTGCTCTGTGTGTTGGGAGAGTGAGGACTGCTCTTATCTCAAAGGCAAGAGTCATCCATTGGAGGAAACACCACTGAGCTAAGTATTGGGGAAAGCATTCAAGTCTGTGTCATTGTCACACTGGCATGGGTGGGGAATGGGAATACCATTGTGCTCAACAATGAAATGAAGCTGTCCCAACCCTGGGAAGCTGGGGGAGACAGCCACAAGGTCTTCTTGGAGACTCATAATCTATGGGCCCTTTTGTTTAGGGGCTGGATATATGTGCATAGTCTTATCATTGAGACTTAACACCTGCTGCCCTTGAGTTGGCCCTGAGTTGAGGGCCCCTCTGTGAGTCTTTAACATGATGATAAAAGCATGTTCCACTGAAGGAAAGGTTTTATTTGAGGAAAGGGGCAGGGCTGGGCTCTCCCAGGACCCCAGTTCTTCTGTCCCCTAAGCTGACAGATCACCAGTGGGGCTCTAGGATACACTGCCTGAGAAGATTGTGGCCTAGATTCCCTTCAAGTCTTGCCTCCCAGTCCCTCCCCATGGAGCAGGCTTTCAGCCCGGTCACACTCACATCATAGGGCACTTCCTCGCTCAAGTCAGCTTCCATCAAGAAGATCTTGACAATTTTCTCACAGGGCCCATGCAGGATTCTGGCTATCAGCGGGTACTCACAATCTTTTAATTTTGTCTGCTCTGAAATAGAATTTTACAAAATTCATGGGATGTTAGGACTGCCCACCTACCCATGTATGTATGTATGTATGTATGTATGTATGTATGTATGTATTGTATGTATACATGTATGTAGGAAGGACAGGGGCATGATAAAAGAGAGATACTTAGAGAGTCTTTCTCAGACCTTTGTGGATCTGCATCTTGGGAGATACATGATTCCACTGAAGGCAGCAGAAGTGGCCACCTAGGTCAGCTCCCTGGACTCAGGATTGAGACTAGTGAGAAGAAGCAGATGCCTTCATCTCTTGCTCAGCAGCAAGACAGCAATCTGTTGAGGCCTCTCATCCACTGTCAGAAGTTAGATACTGTCAGAAAAAAAGTTAACACCAGCCCCAACTCTAGACTGTTAGCCTAGAGGCAGCAACAGAGGAATCTACACTGCGACTGCCGCTAAAAAACCATCCTCATCTTCTGTTAGCCACCGATACTTGGTCACTATCCTGTCTCAAAGTCCCCTGCACCCCCCCCCCAGCCACCCTCATCTTCTCATCTCTCTAAAAGTTGACTTCCTTGCTATGGCAAAAGAATTCTGGACATTCCCTTGTGTGATTCCTCTCTGGGAACTTCCTTGGTTATGTGTAATGACCCATTAGTAAACCAGCTTGTTTTCCTCTTGTAGACCTGCATTTGGTTCATGTACTTTGTAGGCCCATCCAGGGAGTGGAAGGAGAGGGAAAATAATTGTCCTGGCTTAGGTATCATTTAATAAAGACTTGGCACAGAGAAAATAGGGGCAGAGCAGACAGAGGGGAGCACAGATTTGGGACACAAGAGATGCTTAGCAATAAGAAGCTGCCACAGGCTGCAGAGGAATCCAGAGGGTCCACAAGATCACATCCAGGTTGCAGCCACTGACATACAAGTCCTACTTTCCTAACTGAGCTACATAATGGTTCATTAGCGGGAAAAGCCTGAAGAGGGTTCTTCCTACACTGTTGTAGAGGGGTTCTCAGAACGGAACCAAGTTTGACGGTGGAGAGGAAGGTGTGGGGAAGAACAGGTGGCATGCATGCCACACAAACATCGAACATCGGAAGCTAGCACTTACCCCCAGACTCATGGACAATGTAGAGTGCGAACTCACCGGGGCCATCTTCTACCTGCACAGGCAGCCACAAGAAAGCAGACCGCAGCATTTTCAGCAAAGGGAAGAGACCAACCCCACACCCTTCCTTGCCTAGAGTCCCAGGGACACCGGCATATCGGCTTTCCCCCAAGAGCCAAGTCAGCTAATCCCAGCAACCCCCAGTCCTTCTACCACTTTATCCAAGCACCAGCCTCTTGGCAAGGCTGCTCCCTGTGGTCACACTTACCCGGAATTTGTTTAGCAGCAGGGTGAGCACCTGCTGGGTGGTCATAGTGCTGTTAACCCGGACGTTGGTCACAGACCCATAGGCAGGAGTGAACACTGAGGTCTGTGTAGAGCAGATGGATAGTTCAGGGCAGGCCCAGAGGAGACATAGCTAAAGTTAAAGCAGACCCAGACAGCAGGAGACTACTTCTTAGAACACCTGTCCCTTCCCATTCGTGCAAACCCAAGCCCATGATCTTTGTTCCTAGACCTGAGGACACTCAAGGGGATATTACAGTATGTGTCCTCAGAGCACTCCGAAGAAGATGCTTAACACTCTACACGTCCATCAGTAGCAGCTCTCTGGATCTTGGAAACCAGGACCCTGGAAGTAATTCACTGAGATAGGACACAGGGCTCTCCATCACTCTTCCTACCGACAGCATCAGCATCAACAAATGTCTGTGAACTTAGGCTCAAAGCTTTCAGCTCTACCTACTTCCCCAAGTGCTGTCCAAGCAGAGGCCTCCAGTCACACTGTGGCATTTGCCAACAGGCCCCTTCCTCTCACTTTCTAGAATATTCTCCATACCCTATGGCACCTTTTAAAATACCCCAAATAACAAAATGTGGTCTGGCTCAGCTTCATACAGCCCCACCTTAGTCTTCCTACATCTCTCACTCCCAAAGAGACCTGATGGTTCAGAAACAATCTTTGGAGAAGACTTCCAGGACTGTCTGCCAATGTTAGAACCCCCTTTTAGAGAACGTGTAAGGCTTCCTGTGGCATCTCTTATTACTCTTTAGGCACACATGATGCCAAGACCCCCAACAAACATCTGATGCTCCAGCTACATGGGTCTCTTTACAGTTGCTTATTTAAACATCCGTGCATACTTTTTTTTTTTTTTTTTTTTTTTTTTTTTTTTTTGTTTTTCGAGACAGGGTTTCTCTGTGTAGCCCTGGCTGTCCTGGAACTCACTCTGTAGACCAGGCTGGCCTCGAACTCAGAAATCCATCTGCCTCTGCCTCCCAAGTGCTGGGATTAAAGGCGTGCGCCACCACCACCCGGCTCCGTGCATACTTTTTAAGACAAGTTCTAACCACACAGGCCAGGCTGGTTTGAAACTCAAGACCTTCTTGCCTGGCTTCCTGAAGACCAGGATAACAATTTAGTATCACCATGCCAAGCAGATAATTTTTACTCTTTTGTGGTCCTGAAAATTGAACCCAGGGCCTTATACATGCTAAGTACCTCCAAGTACTCCACCACCATGAAGACCATTCCCAGCTCTCTCTTTTATTTTTAGATAAGGTCTCACTACATGGCCTTACACTTGCACAGCTCAGGCTGCCTTAAAACAGGATCACCAGACTTTGTCACCATGCCTGGTGTATTTATAGCTTTTTTGCATTGGAGGCATGTTACATTTTGTTTTGCAAGTATCTTGCCTTTTCCTGTAACACATCACAGATAGCCCTTAATTTATGATAGTGTGACTCATCATCTTTGACTTTAAGACAGTGCCCAAAAAATATACACATTCATCAAATCATATCTTAAACTCTAAATCTGCATCCTCCCGCCCACCACCATTGTATGGAATACAGTGCTACTCTCCATGCTGGGCAGCAACAGTGTGTACAGCTCCCCGCTAGCCACATGATCATCTGGAGGAGCAATCAGAACTCTCCAGGGGACTGTGCTTCTGAGCCAAAATGCACTGTGACTTGGGTGCTACATATATTTCCACCTTGTTTTCAACTAGGATGAGCTCATCAGGACACAAGTAGGCTGTCAGTGAGAAAGATTCTGTGTAGAAAACTTAACCAGGACACTGTGTGGGGCTTGGGAAGCCTGCTATACGCGCTATAACCAGGCACTGAATGTGTGAAGCATCTCACATATACTCTTGATCCTTACAGTGGACCTCTGGATTACCTACAACTGGTCCTATTCTCTGAGAAAGGAAACCTCAGTTAGGAGGTTAGATACTTGGTTAGAGCCAGCCATTTGGAAAGCACAGTTCCACGGCGGAGGATTCTGCAATGCTTGGAACTTCATGTGCTACCTACCCGCTTAAAACTGGTGACTCCCAGAAAACCTGACTCTGCTGCAGTGGGTCTGCTAACTCTAGCTGAGACCCACAAGCACTCCAGGCTACAGGATATACAGGAAATGAACCTTTAGGGCAGAGATTTTCAACCTTCCTAATGCTGAGACCCTTTAATACAGTTCCTCGTGCTGTGATGACCCCCAACCATAAAATTATTTCATTCCTACTTCATAGCAGCAATTTTGCTACTGTTATAAATTGTAATGCAAGTATATGTGTTTTCTGATGGTTTCAGTGACCTTCTATGGAAGGGTCATTTGCCCTCCCCCTGAAGGGGGTCATGACCCATAGGTTGAGAACGACTGTTTTAGTGCCAAAGACACATGGAAGGTCCATTCAGCTACTTCAAGGAGAGGAACATTCTTGTCAACAAGGCTGTGTTTGTTCTGCACAAAGCCTGCCTTGGACATGATACCAACCAAGTCGAGACAATTTCTTTGTTATCCCAGTGGATCACATCTGGATCCGAGTAGCCAGGACAAAGCAGTGGGGATACCTACAATGATTAGATGGCTCTGGGAATAAAACCCACACTGTTAGTCATAACAGTTTAGGGAAATGATAGCGTGAAGACTAGTGTACAGTCCTCTGAAATAAAACCAGGAACAAGTACCCCCATCCAAAACGTCAGTGCTGAGAATTAGTGATTTTCATTGTTGTTTGTGGCTTAAGGAATCTGTACCCCAGCTTCTAAGAACACTGTGTATAGAGGTAAAAGGACGTGAAAAATGGCCTTTGTGTTTTGGTTAAAGACTCTCTGCAGCCCATGCTTCCTTCCTATGACTCACTCTTTTAGAAAGGTAACTGTTCCCGCTAGAAGGTTCTCTCTCCATTCCCTAGCATGGCAGGATGTGGCCTGTCACAGTACACTCCAGCTCCAGGCAGGGCCACACCCAGACTGCCACTCACTCCATTTATAGTACCAACCAATTTAGCCTTTTATAGCTCACTTGGTACTGGAGTGATGTAATTAGGGGAAGGCGATCTTTCTCTAAGGTCAGTACAATGCACATTTGTACAAAAGGAGAAGTGCTGGGAACTCAGAGATCCTCAGGTTCTCTGGGAAAAAATACTCACGCCTCTGGGCACACTTCAGCAAGGCAGCTTAATTACCAGTGAGAGCTGTGTAAGTGGTGTTCCTGTGACCCTGAAAGGCAGCCTCACAGGAAAGGGTCAACTAGAGATAGACTTGGCATTATGTCTGCTTACAGCTTTCTTGCTCCAAATCCATACAACTTAGAGAATAGGTGGGGAGTGGCTGTGTGGGGGGAAGCTCCACCTGTGGATGGGAATGTTATGCCACTGTGGCTTGGGGAAGAGCTTGGCACTCTCTTGAGCTCTCTGCATAGGACAACAGCAGTCATCTTAAAGTCTAATGGAGGAATGGGAGTAATGCAGAATGTTAGGGGCCTGCTCTTTGTGCTGGGAAAGAATTCCTGTTCTCCCAGCTTCCTAGGAAAGGGCAGATGGGGACTTCACCTTGTGATTATAAAAGTGTCCATTGATGGAGAACCGGTGCCGTCGTATCTTCTGGGCTTCGCTCGGTGCCCGGGATTTGGACCGCCTCTGGATTACACAGCTGGCATCACTCTTTGTCCGCATGAGCTGTGGGACCTCCTCCTCTTCCTCCTCCAGGGGTCCTGAAGAAATAAATAAATGAGAAGGTAGAGGGGAAAGGTGGTCATGGCTCCAGCAGTGGCACTGTCTGTTGGATGCTGTGGCTCCCTGGAGCTCTGTAGTCATGGCACACTCTAGTAATGCTGATCCTGACTTGGATGCTGGGCAGCGGTTGTGCTGGTGCCACAGTGCCTCTCATGGTCCCCACTGAGTTATGTGGTCACTCCATCTCTGTCCTCTGAGCACTCACTCAGGGACAGGTCCTTCACTGGGTGCTAAGGAAAGGTACAAAGAAGACAGTGACGGTGAAAGACGTCTGATCTTGGAGTAGAATGTGAGGATGAGATTCTAGAGGCGTGGGGCAAAAGGGAACAGCGGCCTCCTTTAAGCCTACTTCAGATGATTCAGGCAGCCTAGAACCTAAGTGACACTTCTATAAGCCTCTGCTTTCTTTTCCATAAAGGAATGAAGAAGAATGTGTGGAACTTGTTTCCTTCTGTGCAAGTGCTTAGCGAGGTTCTGTCATGAGACAGAAGCAGCTGTTTCTGTGATTCCCTATGGCTGTTCTTTGGAGACTGTGTACATCACCCCAAATAGGCTCGGGTCTTCTGGGCTTTGCTTACCTGAACTATCTCTGGAAACCTCTGCCTTGTTTGCAGGTTGAGCGCTTGGCTCCTCAGTAGGGACCTTGCTGTCCTGGGGTGAAGCTTCCTTCCTGGAAACAGAGAAGCACAGAACTCAAGTGGCTGTGACAGAGAAAAAAGGCTTCTCTGCTTTCACAGGCAGGGCACAAGTGAGGAGCCCAGAGGCTGAGTGTGGTCAGCTTTATCAGTATAGTACAAAGCTCCCCACAGCATCTGTTGGAAGGAATGGGAGTTTTGTCTCTTAGAAGGAGTAACCGTTCTGAGATGCATCACAGACCATGTGCAAAGTCAATGCCCATGCACTCCTGGGATGCAGGCTCAGCCAGGTTAGTACCCAGACAGCTGTGTGCCAAAAGAGCTTGAAGGTGTTGAAGGTCTAAGGAGTTGGGCAAGGTTAACCTTGGGGATCAAATCGCCAGCCCTCTTGCCAGGACTGATCCTCACCCCAAGCCAGAGAAGACAGTATCAGGATAGAGAAGACACAGAAGTAATGAGAGGAGGCAGCATTCAGTAGAGAGACTGGGGAATGGAAAAGGATCAGCCTGGAAACACGGGCTGGAGGAGGGGTGGCTGGTAGGACTGCTTCTACCCTGACAGGGGTCGGGGTGGGGAACATGATTCATACTTGCAACCTTTCCAAGGAGTCTTTATATTCTAAGTCATGTTGCTCAAAATTGTGTACCAGTGACCAGAGATATCTGAGATAAGAACTAGTGTGTCAAGAAGCTACATGTTCTCAGAGTACCCATTTTGTCTGCATGTATTATCTATCTATCTATCTATCTATCTATCTATCTATCTATCTATCTATCTATCACCTATCTAGTGTGCATGTGTACTTGACTATGTACATTTATGTGCACGACATGTTGCAGTAGCCCATGGAGGCCAGAAGAGAGCGCTGGATCCCTGGGGAAATAGAGTTATAGGCAGCTCTGAACCACTATATGCATGCTGGAAACTGAACTAAGGTCAGAGCAGCAAGTGCTAATAACTACTGATCCATCTCTCCAGTTCCTTTATATATTATGTTTTTAAAATAGTGTCTCAGTATGTCAGCCTAGCCTGGGTTCAAACTCAGAATCCCTCCCCGATTCAGTTACTGAGTGTTGTAATCTCAGGCACACCTATGTCACCATGCCCATCTTATCTGCATATCTGGCAAGGACGAAACTCTGAATGTTTGCCTCTGAAGAATCATTACATGAAGAAGCAAAACTCAGACTAATTGCCTTTGTCCTGATGGGAAAAATAAATCAGATCTTAAATTCTGGTAAATTTATGCAAACAATCTGTCAGTGGTGTAAAAACTGTAGCCTCAGTAACATAAATTTGGGCGAATCCCTAACATTCCCTTTCAAGGAGATCCCAGTGGGCTGAGGACATAGCTCATTGATACAGCACTTAGAATTCAGTCCCAGCACCATAAAGCAGGTGTTGGGAGCATGAAACTATTCTTCTTGAGGGACAAAGGTCATATCATCACAAGGAGGGCACCTGTGTAAGGTTGTGTGTTGGGGTGGGTAAGGCTAGAAAGGACTGAGGTAGCCACTGGTCCTGAGAGGGGTTTGATGTGTGCTCCATGCCTAAGCCCCATACAGCAGTGAGGCATCTACCCCATGGCTGAGGATACGCCACATATAATGTGGTTTATCATGTGGTGCTCATGCTAACAGACATCGCGGAGGCTCCTGGCTCTGCTCTACCTGCCAGGCACTCACTGGAGGTGGCTGAGCCGCTCAGGCACCCATGTGGCAGATGGCAGGTGCACTCGTTCCCGATCATCCTGCATCTGGAGCCGGATGGGTCGTCTGAGTCCCCAGGCAATGTTCAGGAGTCCTTCGATGATCAGAGTCCCTTCTTCCTGTGGGACCAACACAGGTCAGTCTCTTCAAAAACAGCGGCTTCCCTAAAGGTTTCTGTCCTTCCTCTCTGTGACCCACTCAGGAACACGATGCTCAACACCCTCCCTCTCCCCCCCAATTAAACTCATTCTCCCAAGGAAGAGTGAGCAGTGTGAACATGCTTCAGTGCATGAGGCAGGGACTCGCAAGAGGACATGTGAGGTGTTCCTTCCGCTGCTAAGACCAGGCCTGGCCAAGGGCAGAGCTGGGGCTAGCACGGAGCTGCTGAGTCAGGTGTCCCCCAGGACACCACAAGTGTCTGGCAGGCACGTCCACACTGCCGGGAGGAAGCACAGCCTGAGGAAGCATGCCTGGCCCCTTGTGCTGGGCTAGGCTCCTTGACTCTAAGTGCACTGGGACAGAGAATCCCACAGCCACCAGGTTCTACTGGATATTCTACTGTCTGTGTGCCCCACCTTGTCCTCTCCACACATCCAGACAGTGGCAGTACCAACTGGTTCAGTCCACCTCCAGTTACACTGCCTTTTCCCCCTGATGGTGGGTGCTGGTTTGCCTAACACTTCTGGGACATTTCCATGGTCTATCACGAGTATTTCATGTTGTTTTAATACTGAGCCCTCAACCTGCTCTGACTTCCTTAGGTCTACAAATGAAACAACTGCTACCCAACCCTAATTCACAGTAGTCATCCCACAGGCGCCCCACCTGACTCTGGCTCACACCCCTTCTGTCCTTGGTTCTATGTCTCTGACGAATTTCCAGCCTCTGTCTCCATGGGGCCCTCTAGGCTCTCTGTATCCTTGTGACTCTCATCCCATATTTTATTTATTTGCATATATTTTTGGGGCTAAGACATTTACTATATAAGAGTCCCCCACACACTCCTATCCTTCCCCTACCTCTCTCCTCTTATCCTCTTTTCCCTTTGGGTATTTATTCAGTGATATTCTGCATCCAGTTACCGCATAAACCATAACTAACCTCTTTCCATGTCTATTTGCAACACTTCTATTTGGATGATGACACGGATGGGCCTACTAAGTACGATTCATGTTGACTAATGTGCACACTGAAGATGCTTGTGAACACAAAGGATGATGATGATGATGATGACGACGACGTGGGTCCTAATTAAGAGTTCAGTCAGGCTTCTTAATCCACAGAACAGGAGGCCTAAGCAAAGTCTGCAATTAATTCTCCCCTCTGCTACGGAGTGGTTGGTTCTAAGGCACAGTGGTGAAGGTCTAAAGACTCACACACTTAAGGACGACTTAAACGCGCAGTGCAGGGGGTTGCAGTGGGCACCGTGCTGCCCAGTGGATCGCTAAGGTTCATTTGGCTTGAAGAAGCTTTCACCCATTTGGCAATGACCCCCACTTCTCTTTCTTGCCTACCATTCTTGACAGCCATCATTCTTCTTTCTGCCTCTATTAATCTGATTTATTTTGGATTCCACACCGCACTTAAGTGAAATCATGCAGCACCCCCCCCACACACACACATGAAGTCTAATCTCTCTTCATTGTCCTGGAAAGTCCCCATGAGAACAGGGATGCCATGAGAACTTCACATGAGCATGGCCTCAGGCCTACTCCCAGTGTGGATCTCATGGTTGGCCAACAGTTATGTCTAGTTTCAAACACCTCACTGACCACAGAGAGAATAGTCTAAAGCTTTCAAAACCGCATGTAGCTTCCTGATATGGCCTTACAGTGTTCGACTTAACAGTCAGGCAAAAGGCTGGAGTCCTATGGAATCATTCAGGTGTAAGTTGAGAATAGCCACCTTGACTTATTGTTCAGTATCTCCAGTGTCCCACGCCTTTACCCGTGCTAATGCCACACTGGAATGCAGAGGACAGGACCAGCAGTGCTCCACGCTGTAGGAGGCTAGTGTCGGTCCAGCTCTCATGTATCAGACCTGAACATACTGTTCCCTCTGTAACTCCTTTTCCTCCTGCTTCTGAGGGCAGGTGAGCAGAGGCTCTGAGGCCTGAGAAATGCACTGCTAGTTTCTTCCCAGGGATGCCCACCTTGCCTTCAGCCTCGGCTATGTTGGTATCAACCCTGGAGTCCCCTGGTTCCTCACAGCCGCTGTTATTAGCCTGCACATGGCAGCTCCTTACTCAAACCTGCAGTGCCCTGCCCTTGCTTTGATATCTTCTGGCCCACCTGACCTGGACCATGCACACAGGCTCCTGTTGTTCTGAGTGTGTCCAGCACATCACTGTCACAAAGCCTTTGCATGTCCTGCCCCAGTGATTTTAGATCTCTGCACCAATGTCACCCATAGAGAAGATATTTCTGACAGTCCCACCTATAGGAACAGCCTGTGATGCTGCTCCATAGTCCGCCTGTGCTCTTCCTTGCAGCCATCATGAGTGCTGAGTCACTGCACCTGCCCACTGATGACTTGATCACCCTTCTCTCTGGGAAACAGGCTTCACAAGTGGTGATTTGTCCACGGTATTTGCTATGCCATCAGCCATCACTGGCACATGTCCAGCCAACAGTGGGCAATCAAATTTCTCCTTGAAAGCATCCCCTCTGAGATGTTATGAGAGAAGCCAGCCAGACCACTGGGCTGCCCTGGCACCTGTGTAAGGGGATGTCTCTCACCCTGCAAGGCTCATGTGTTATCACGGTCATGAGTGCAGGCCTGGGACTCAGCAAAAATTAGTACAAGGCCAGTGTGTCACAGGATCACAGGTGCTGGTGTAATCTGAAGTAGGGAATACCGTGCTATACCAGACAGGGGTGGAAGCCTGTGAGGGTCCTATGGTGTTCCCAGGCTCTCCCAGTACCCCCTAAGCTGGCTTTGGTCTCTAGCCATAGTGAAGTTGTCTAAGTCAGGCGTGGTGGCTGCCCCACACCTCACCCTACAGTGTAAATATTTCCCAACCTCCTGCAGGCACATACACAAATTCCAGGCTGGCAGCTGGGCCAAGCCCCACCCTCTGTGCTTTCCTCTGAGAACCTTCTGAAGCGCTGCTATTTTGAGCTTTTCCTGACAGTGATTGATGACTGGAGGAACCGTTTAAAAGCAGCAACGGGTGTTGGGTTTGCCAGACAGCACAGGGAAGAAACCACAGTACATCGTCCTGACTGTCCTCTTCCCAGGGACTAAGAGCTAGAGTCTCGGCTGTGACTGCCAGCCTCTGGTGCTTCCTTTGAAATAGACAACCTTTACCCATCTAGACTCCCTGACACCCCGACTGCTGACTTACAGGTAAGAAGAGCATCTGTCCTTTGGTTTGACGCTTTTAAAACATGGGGGGTAGTTTATCTCTGAGAGCATTTCTCATTCTGAGCTTTCACAGCCTGGCTACTGGTTAGAGAGCAGGGTGGTGGGTGCCATTGACCACTATGATACTAAGGTGTTTATCCAAGGCCTTTGTGTTTATAGGAGATCTGTGATGTCAAAGCTATGATTCCGGGAATTTCCCATACTATTCCTGCCAGTTTGTTATAACCCTGTTTTTCAGATGGGTAATTAGAGGTTTAGAGAGGGGACATTGTGGAAATCTCCAGGTCACCAAGTGGCAGAGATGAATTTAAAATTTGGGTGTTCTCTGACCCTACATTAACACCCGCTGGTTCCTTACCTGTTTATTCCTCATTTTAAAATTTTTAATTAATTTATTTTACTTTATATGCATAGATATTTTTCCTACACTAATGTATGCATGCTATACACATACCAGTCAGATCCCCTGGAACTTGATTTATAGATGGTTTGAGCCACCATGTGTGCTAAGAACTGAATTCAGGTTCTCTGCAAGAAGGACTCTTAACCGCTGAGCCATCTCTCCGGCCCCAATTATCTGGGTATTCTTAAATTACACTAATGATGAAGTCTTAGTTTGCTGCATATTTTGGTGTTAGCAGGAAGAATGGGGGGGGTGAGCCTGTGGGGGTGAGCCTTGGTCTCAGAATTGCAGGTTTCTTATTGCTTTCTGGGTACCCAAGCCCCGTGTAGCCTCTACAATGAGGGAGAGGAAGTAGGAGGATGTCAGGGTGGCATGGTGGGCCCTCACCACTGCTTTTCTCTTGGCTAACAGGTTGCTTTTGCTTTATCAGCAGCCATGAGGTCCCGGCTTCTGCTGCCTGTGCCCCATTTGCCAACGATTCGGGAAACTTCAGAAGAGCTATCACATGGGGCACCTGGGCAGGAGCCCCCTGCCTCTCCCAGCCTGGATGACTATGTCAGGTGTATTTGTCAGCTGGCACAGCCCACCTCAGTGCTGGACAAGGTCACAGCCCAGAGCCGTCCCAACAGACCCTGCCGGCCAGCCTGGACTGGAGAGAAGAGGCTCCAGGCTGAGTCTCTAGGAGACAGCTCTCCTTCTTTTAGCAGCCTACAGCCCACACTGCCCCCTCCTGGCACTGGTAACCCTCTGGACTGGCTCTTTGGGAAGTCCCAGGAACAGCAGACAGATGGAAGAGATCTACCCAACAGGACTGGTTCTTCAGATCACTGGGGTGTGCACAGACAGATGGGCAAGGACACGGGGAGGCTCTGTGAGGCCAGGGTACCTGAGCACTCTCTGGGAAGAAAACCAGGGCACAGGCACCAGACCTCCAACCTGAAAAGCTGGACTTCTAGAAAGCCCTGCCAGGCCTTAGCGTCTGTCTCCAGCTCTCGCCCCAGCAGCATCCTAGGCACTCTCTATTTGCATCTCCCAGTGATCCATGAACTCTAACCCCTCCCCAGAAAAAACTCATAAAGAACATGGTGGGTCCTGTGGCCTCTCTGGCTTCTTTCTCTTGTGGTGGACACTTTCTGGTAGGTCTGCAGGGACTGAGCAACTCCTAGTGAGACCCATCCTCCAAAGAGTGATGACAGTCTAGCTCTCACGATGCAACGTGACTGGTAGCATCTGTTTGTGACTGATTGGCCCATGACCTTGAAGAGACTTAGTGTCTCTATTCCTTGGTTTCATCATGGGTAAAGTGAGTGTAGCTGGAATGACCACCTCACAGATTTCTCTAATGAGGAGATGTGGGCTGTACTCTGGGTGGCCACCACAGCCTCATGAGAAACCAAGGGCAAAGGACCAAGGGCAGGGTATGTGTCTCAGCTCCCGGAAGCAGTGGCTTTCAACCATCCAAATGTGTGACCCTTTAATACTGTTCCTCATGTTGTGTGATCCCCAACCATAAAATTATTTTTGTTTCTACTTCATAACTGTAATTTTGTTACTGTTACAAATCATAATGTAAACCTTTGTACTTTCCAATAGTCTTAGGTGACTCCGTGAAAGGGTTGTTCAACCCCAAAAGGGGCTGTGACTCAGGTTGAAAACCACTGTCCTAAAGGCTTCCAGGGAAGGGCCTGGCCTCTATGCTCTATCTTCAGACATATATTTCCAGAGGCCCAACAAAAGACATGAGGTCTCAGCAGATGTACTACTGTGTTTCATAGGGACTGACACCTAGGTACCCAGGGAACCTGCTGTCTTGGCTCCAGTGCCCAAATCTCATTGCAGTACCAGTGAATTCCCATGCTCAGGGCCAAAACAGAATGCAGCACGTAGGCTGCAGGCTGCCACATACCTAGGTCTAGTGGCCTCATCTCTGCTTGTCCTTGCATGTGCCCACCAGCTTCACCTAGGCCCTGTTCCACAGGGGCACAGCAGGCAGTTGTCCAAACACCTCATTCTGTCTAAGTCTGAATGTCTTAAGGCTCTGGAAATCCACACCAGCACTGAGTCCCCACAGCCGAGAGAATATCAGCTCCTGGAGGCCTCTGCCAAGAAAGAGGGTGAAGACAGGGAGTCGGTGATAGGAGGGTTTCCTTTCTCAGAGGGGTAGGTGTGGTTTTGGAGATCGTAAAAGAATCAGGACTCAAGGTCCAGCACCTGCTGGGGCAAATGTGTGATAGGAAGACGGACCTACTGCAGAGAGGGTACCTGGCCGGAGACTAGATGGGCTGCTACACCAAGCCTTTTCATGCCCCCTTCTGTAAAGCAAAGCAGTGTGAAATGGGGTCAGAAGGAGGCGCCTGACAACTGGCACGGCATTAGTGAATGTTCCACTGGCTCAGAAGTCATGCTGCTGTACAGACAGTCAGGGAACTTGCTCAATTATTCTCCCATGTGGAAGATGCTACAGAGTAACTTGAGAAGCTGCTCTGCCCCACAGCACCCTTCCACACCTGGGCCCACCCAGTGGAGTCCACTAAAGATCTGGGGAAGGCAGTGTCCCCAAGCCGCTGAGCACAGGACAGTCTAGTTATACCAACTACACATTGTGGAAACAGCTGTGTAGAGCTCAGGATGGAAGGGCCCAGGGTTACTTCAGGGTTAAGTGATCTTCCAGGCCCAAGAGAGGGGGCAGTCCCACCCTTCTAAGGAAGGATCAGAGTGTATGAGGATACACTGAGTGTGTCTTACACACCAGAAATCTAGAGGAGAATAAAACTGGATGCAGTATGGTGCATGGCCACCAGGGGGAGACTATGAACTACTGAACGGTTAGTATCGAGGCTGGTTGGGAAATCCTGATCAGACAGCTTGAGTGGGATTAGTAAGTTTCTGATCACCCTAATAGATTTATATATCAGCATTATATATCATTAAGCTGAAGACAGTCAACCTCAAAAGGTATTGAGTATTCTACGCTTTTCACTGTGACGAAGCAAAATTATCCTAAAGGCAAGTTTTACAGTAGAGGGGGCTGGCACACCATCCTCTAGAGAGCAATAGTGCTCCCCCTAGCTCTTAGTAATTAGGAGAAAGGTCATTGGGAAAGAGCTGTCCCACAGTGTGGTCCCACCCTCAGATGTACCTCATTTCTCTACAGGCTTCTCACATGGCGGTGAGGGTGCTTGTCCCCAAACTGTACAGTCAGGCTGTAGTTGCTACCAGCAAGCAAGGCTTAGGACAACCAGGAGGGTTTCTTCCAGGGCACACCCAAGTGGTGAGCACCTCAGCACTTGAAGGTACCTTATAGCCTAGGATCAAGAGTAACTGCCCCCATATCTGAGATCTAGTCAGTGACTCACAATTCATGCCTCCAACAAGGCATGAACCACCCCAGCCTTAGTAGCAGAGAACCACCCCAGCCTTAGAAACATCAGTCCCAGAAACCCCCAAGGGTAAGGAAGGGAAACCCAACAAAGACCCACCCATTACACCCTGTGCCTGTGCTGGCAGTCTGTGGTGGGCACACATCCCCCACTTACCAGCACAGGTCACAGACCAAAGCCTCTCTAACTGCATTTACTTACCTCCTCCCTTGCTGCCCCTCACACTGAGCCCGTACCTCAGGGCTCTTTTCCCAGTCTGAATGGCCCAGGTCTATACCTGCGAGCCCTGTACAGAGCCTGACCCGGCATACTCAGCACCAAGGGGGCCCAGTCCCAGCACCCAGAAGTTCACCACTCAGATGGGCAAAGAGCCAGTAGAACCTAAGATGGAAGGTAGGGCTATGGGAGCAGAGCCAGGTCAGAGCCCTAAGAGGCTGTGTAGAGCTGGGAGGGATGGGGGTTGGCAGGGGGGTGGGCGGGGAGGTGTGCAGGGGGATGGGCCCTGCTGCTCTGGAGACATCAGCACTGGTGCCAAAGCCCAAAGCTGGGTGGGTCAGGAGGGCATGACAAGATAAGATAGAGCTCAGGGCGTTTGTTAGAGATGGCACAGGTGGTGCAGCCCTGCCTGGACTAGGAATCTGCAGCCTCTCCCACCCTACATGAGAGGAGGGACCAAACCCAGCTGTCCTGGTCCATGGCCTGCCTGATACTGTTCGGCTGGATCTAGTCTAGTCCCTCAGAAGGTTGTGGGCTGATGAATAAGCAATATGAGAGAGGTTCAGGGACCTGGCAGAGGCCTCTGTGAGTTTCTACCAGCCCTTTTCAGTCACTGGAAAATGAAGCATCTCCAGCAGGCAACGGGATCTCAACCATGGAAATACCCCAAATAAATCCTTACACTATTCTGGGAGCCCAAGGGCTTGAGACCAGCCGATCCCTCTGCCTCCTTGCCCGGGGGAGGTCCCAACCCAAGAGCTCCGCCCCCGAGAGACCTCAGACTGGGATCTCCCTAAGCCCGGAGTGGAGCCCTGTGGCTTCCCCTAGCCCTTCATCTGCCCTTCGTCTGCCCGGCGCCCTGTGGAGTGAACTCAGTCAAATTCCCCCGATTCTGCCTCCTGAGCCACAGCTCCAGTCGCCTGGGGCAGCAGACACGCAGAACCCACAACTCAGCCCAACAGGACCCACGCCCACGTGTGAGACACAGCCCCACACACTGTGAGCCTTCTCATTGTACTGTAAAATGTCCAGGATTAGACACAACTGAGAGTACAAAGCCATAACCAAAGTACCCTTGTGAGGTTGTGGATGGTGGAAGCCCAGGGCTGGCTTGATCTGCCTTCGAGTAGATCCTAGCCTGGACCCTGCTAGACACTCCCCAGAGTGTTTAAAGGTTTAAGAAATCCTGCATGAATACCAGATACCTAGCTTCTTCTGGAAATTCCTTCTGTACCAGGGCCACATTCTCGAATTGCATCCTTGGGTTGCTTCTGATAAGGTGGCTCTCCCCTTTAATTAGGACCCACTCCCCGTATGCCCCTTGTCATTTGAGCTTGATACTGATCTACACAAGACACTGCTTCTGAGGTGAGGATGCCTCAGTGAGGGGCACAGGCAAGGCGGTCCACGACACCTGGCTGGGTGGCTGGGTGGCTGGGTGACTGGGTGGCTGGGTGGCTGGGTGACTGGGTGGCTGGGTGGCTGGGTGGCTGGGTGGCTGGGGGGCTGGGGGGCTGGGGGCAGGGGGGCTGGGTGGCTGGGTGGCTGAGTGGCTGGGGGCTGGGGGGCTGGGGGGCTGCATGCCTGGGTGGCTGGGTGGCTGGGTGGCTGGGTGGCTGGGGGCTGGGTGGCTGGGGGCTGGGGGGCTGGGGGGCTGGGGGCTGGGGTGCTGCATGCCTGGGTGGCTGGGTGGCTGGGGGGGCTGGGTGGCTGGGGCTGCTGGGTGGCTGGGTGGCTGGGTGGCTGGGGGGCTGGGGGGCTAGGGCTGCTGGGTGGCTGGGTGGCTGAGGGGGCTGGGTGGCTGGGGGCTAGGTGGCTGGGTGGCTGGGGGGGCTGGGGGCTGGGGTGCTGCATGCCTGGGTGGCTGGGTGCTGGGTGGCTGGGTGCTGGGTGGCTTGGGGGGCTGGGTGGCTGGGTGGCTGAGTGACTGGGTGGCTGGGTGGCTGGGTGGCTGGGGGCTGGGTGGCTGGGTGGCTGAGTGACTGGGTGGCTGGGGGCTGGTGGCTGGGTGGCTGGGTGGCTGGGTGGCTGGGTGGCTGGGTGGCTGGGTGGCTGGGTGGCTGGGTGGCTGGGTGGCTGGGTGGCTGGGGGAAAACAGGCTGGCAAAACTGTATAAGTTCGGTCTGGTTCTTCCTCCCAGTCCTATGCTCCCAGAACTAAGACTCAGACTCAAAATATATTCACAAATACCTTGGCCACATAGCTAGGCTCTTCTCTAACCAGATCATAAGATGTAACCCATTTATCCTGATCTACATTCTGCCACGTGGCTGGTTACCTGTGCTCAGGTACCACGTGTTGTTTCATCCCAACTTCCTGGGGAATCTCCTGCCCCTCAGTCTATCCCAGAATTCTTTCTGCCTCCTGGATGTCCCACCTTCTATTATACCCTCTCCTATAGGCCGTAGGTTTTTTCCATAGGCCATAGGTGAAGCATCCATATAATACAAAACTAGTGTGGCACACTCACTGAGCTTCGTGTCAAGAATGCTTTCTTCTCCACATGGGATCAGTGGGAGCTGGCACACTGTTGTGTGTGAAGTGTGTGAGGAGCACAGAGGGACCAAATTCCCTTCACCCTCCCACCGAGTAGCAAGATAGGCAGAGGCAAGAAGGGGCTAGACAGGCTCCAAGACTTCACACCCACAAGTGCAGCGCTTCGTGTAGGTACAGGTGATTTCCTTGCTAGGAAACCTCACAGAGACACCCCGGCCCAACTCTGTGTGCTCTTATCTGGTTCCTTGGCCAGGAAATTTGACAAGAGCCCAACT
The DNA here is from genome assembly GCF_011762505.2 of Arvicanthis niloticus. Lineage (NCBI taxonomy): Eukaryota > Metazoa > Chordata > Mammalia > Rodentia > Muridae > Arvicanthis > Arvicanthis niloticus. Next base: position 54,734,769 of record NC_047666.1, read on the forward strand.
GGCCCTGAAGGGGTTAAGCTGCATAACTCCCCTGGGAGCAAAGATGCAAACCCCAGCAGTCTACACAACTCAGGACAGATGGCGGCCCTTCCAGAGAAAAGGGTTATGGGTCTCACCTCTCGGTGTCTTAGCTGGAAGCTCCTGCCCTCATGGTAGCAGTTGTAGGTTTTGAGCAGACTCAAGAGTTCTGACCTAAAAAGACACAGACACACATGGACACTGGGAGAGTGGAGAAGCCACCCTCAGGCATCGTTGATACCACAGACCTCACTCTCTTCATCTGTAAAATAAATGTAGTAGTGTACATCTTTGAAACCATGTCTACTCAACCAAGAGACCCGACTGTCCCACCATGACACTTGACCTCTCACCCCCAGCAGCTTCTGCATCTCGGCCCCTGTAGGAACTGGAGGAGGAGGCAGAGAAGGCAAAGGTGCTGAGAAGCAAGCGAAATTCCCAGGCAGGTTCCCACCCACAGGAAGCACTAGGGCCTGTGTACATGCTCACTATAGAGTGTGTGTGCATGTTCACTATAGGGTGTGTGTGCATGTTCACTATAGGGTGTGTGTGCATGTTCACTATAGGGTGTGTGTGCATGTTCATTATAGAGCATGTGTGTATGTTCACTATAGAGCGTGTGTGCATGTTCACTATAGGGTGTGTGTGCATGTTCACTATAGAGCATGTGTGCATGTTCACTATAGGGTGTGTGTGCATGTTCACTATAGAGCGTGTGTGCATATTCACTATAGGGCATGTGTGCATGTTCACTATAGGGTGTGTGTGCATGTTCACTATAAGGCCTGTGTGCATGCTCATTATAGAGCATGTGTGCATGTTCACTATAGGGCGTGTGTGCATGCTCACTATAGAGTGTGTGTGTGCATGTTCACTATAGGGCATGTGTGCATGTTCACTATAGGGTGTGTGTGCATGTTCACTATAGGGCCTGTGTGCATGTTCACTATAGAGCATGTGTGCATGTTCACTATAGTGTGTGTGTGCATGTTCACTACAGGGTGTGTGTGCATGTTCAATACAGGGTGTGTGTGCATGTTCACTATAGCGTGTGTGTGCATGTTCACTATAGGGCATGTGTGCATGTTCACTATAGGGCATGTGTACATGTTCATTACAGGGCATGTGTGCATGTTCACTATAGAGCATGTGTGCATGTTCACTATAGGGCATGTGTGCATGTTCACTATAGGGCATGTGTGCATGTTCACTATAGGGCATGTGTGCATGTTCACTATAGAGCATGTGTACATGTTCACTACTGTCTATGAGCAGTCCTAACAGTCTCCCTGTGCTCCCCTGTGTCCCGCTGCCTCAGGAGATCTCAGTGGCTTGGATCACCAGCTGCCTCCTGTCTTGACTGTCCAGAGGTTGGTCCTGAGATGAGGGTGACAGGGCCCAAGCAGGCCACTCTGCTCAAACACTTGCTCCAGCACATTGGGAAGCGATTGTGCTGATGGTCAGGACAAGGAAAATCGGCACAGCCGTGGGTCTCGGCTAGGAGGCGGTGGGGTATGAGATGTGCGTGATTGTTCAGCCTCCCAGCAGGTTGAAAAGGGGAAGCGGGCAGGTAAAACTCGCGGGCTATGCTTGCTGAACTGAGCATCCAGGATGCCCACCTATTACCACGGGATCAGTGTGAGTTGGTACATTGTTGTGTGTGAAGCACTTGTTAACTAGAGTGTGCTCTGACTTCCAGCCACGGTCCCTGGCTGGACCTGGCTGCTCTATCACTTCCCCAGCAGCCTCCCCAAGCCCACTCACAGCACAGGACAGTGACATCCTGGGGCTCGGGGCAGGTGTGTCCTGTGTATGATGTGGAGAGCGGAAACCAACAGGGGTAACCGTGTGCAACGAAGCAGCAGCGATACATGAGGATTCCACGCTGCACTTGTCCCATGCCACAAATGTGCAAAGGCTGCACACAAAAGTATTGGGAAATGCACAGGTATGTGAAGTTAATCATGTCCAATTTTTGAGAGTATTCATATTCGGGACTCAAAATGCAAGATAAAATGAAATAAAAACTTAAAAAAAAAAAATCCTCAGGCTTGCAAGATGGCTGAGAAGGTAAAGGTACTCACTGCCATGCCTGGTGATCTGGGTTTGACTCCTGAGACCACATGGGGGATGAAGGGAGTGATTCCTGACCTCCATATAGTTGCTGTGCCTGGCACCCCCTCCACTCCTCCCAACACACACGCACATGTGCACACACACGTACACACATAAACACAAAAATAAATATGATAAAAATATGCTTCTCTTTAGTTCAGAGAAAATATTCCAAGTAGTTCTTATGAGGCAGAGTAAATAAAAATAAGCCAAGCTAAAATATATCAACAAAGTACACTTCTTTTTCCGTTAAAACCCACAACAGGATTCTTAAACTGTTTTAAACTAAGAGTTTTCATATAATTCTAGTCTGTCAACAATTAAATGCAGTCACTGTAGAGCTCCATGGTCCCTCCACCCTCTTGAGCAAACTCATATCTCAAAGAATACCTTGATCTCTAAAGAAGGGCAGTCCCACAAAGAAAGGACCGACCACTGTCCCCAGGGCACAGTGCCACATCTGACGAGTTCTAGCACCAACATCCTGGCCTCCCTGCAGGGGAGGCCACGGGTGGCTACAGAGCTCCCCCTCCACCCTGACACTGCACACTCAAACCTACTTCAGAATGAACTTGCTGTCGCTGACGGGCACATGAGAGCTGGACGAGCAATCTTCCTTCATCTTCAACTTTCGTCTTCAGACCCAGAAGTCACCTGTCAGAAAGATGACAAGGGATGTTGTTGGAGAGTTATTATTGGTCAACGCACCTTGGGGAGGAAAGCGTTTATTCAGCTTACACTTCCATATCACTGTTCATCATCGAAGGAAGTCAGGGCAGAAACTCAGGACAGAACCCTGGAGGCAGAAGCTGGTGCAGAAGCCATGCAGTGGTGCTACTTATTGGCTTGTTCATCAATCATGGTTTGCTCAGCTTTCTTTTTTATAGAACACAGGGCCATCAGCCCAGGGATGGCACCACCCATAATGGGCCAGGACCTCCCCCACCGATCACTAATTAAGAAAATACCTTACAGCTGGATCTTATGGAGGCATTTTCTCAATGAAAGGTCCCCCCTTTTAGATAACTCTAGCTTGTGTCAAGTTGACTAGCTAGGACAGATGTGCTGATGAGGGAGGAGCCACATTCAGTGTTGTCCAGCATCAACATCCCTGGTGTGAGAACACTTATCCACCCTCAAGTCATACCCATCCAAATGCAGGCTGGTTATAGCTGGCAGCATCAGGCCAAGGAGTTAGCTTGCCTGTCCCTCCAGAAAGATCTATGGGATCTCCAAGACTCTAGATCAGTCCCTAAACATTTAAAGCCACATACTCTTTTCTCTTGGGTGAACATTCTAGACGATGGACTCTTCTAGGCTTTTCTAGAGTCTTGCAAAGCTACTCTGGTCCTCTTTCTTCCTTTCCCTTTGAGCTGGGGTGGTGATCCCACCATCCCATCAATTGTTTTGTAATCCATCCCTTGGGCCAGCTCTCCCGGGGGATACATCTGTGTCTCACTTATTCCTTCTGGACTGCGGAGCAGTTCTGTGAATCGCCTAGTCCTTATAACACTATAAAGCAGTAACCAATCTTCCCGCTTTATGAGTAGGAAAACAAGACAGAGGTGGAGCTAAAATTCAACCAATGAACTACTCTTCAGACACAAGAGTCTGGATGGTTAATTCTGGTCTCTTAATTCTACTCTATATGGCTCAAATTCTTTACCCATGTTAAGCCATGTGGAGCTGCATCCAGCCTTTGGGTTCTGTGACAGACTCAAATTCAAGCTCTCTCTGCCTCTTTTCCACTTGTAACCACGGAAGCAGTACTTCATGCCTACCCATACTGCTTTCATGGAATATGAAGTACAAGATCCTTTCTCTATCCTTCTGGCTTCCTTTGAATTACAGTTATTATCCCCTATGTCATGCAGGTATGCTTTGAATTCCCCAGTGGGTTCCTGAGACCATGAAAGGTCCCACACTCTGTGATTGAATGCCTGCTCAGCTAAGTTATAAACTGGACTGGACTGTGGCCACAACTTGTAAAGTTTTAGGTAAACAAACAAACAGAAAAATCTCACGTGGATTCTTTTTTCTGTCAGAATAGTCAGACAGACTATAGGACAGAAGATCCATTTTTACCAGATCCTAGCAACACAGTACCTTATTATTTCTTAATGGGTGAAGAATTTGATCAGTGCACTTCTCTCTGGTGTGTCGGTCTAGACAGCATAACTGTCTTTGGGGCATTTAATAATTACATTATTAAATCAAACAAGTAAAACAAGAGTTTTAAGTTCCTTAAACTCAAGCACTAATACCCTGACAGCTGGTCTGATGACAGAGATGGCTTCTAAGTGACTCTAACAGGTGTGTAATGCACAGCATGCATATGAGGGACAGGATGCTTTGTGCCTCGGCAGGAAGAAGTCAGATGGTTAGATTTCATCAGCTCCTCAAAATGGCATTCAGTTTAAAACTTACCAGCTATTGATTTCTCCATTTTCCCACTTTTTATTTGCGATCAAGGTTGTTTCCATTATAGAAAGTGGAGATAGGCAAGAGTTACCCCTTCCTGGCTGAGGACTCTCACTGAGGGTCCTTCCTGTCTGCGGGGTAGTAAGATGAAGCCCAGCACACCGTCGGTACCAATGCAAGCTCTGCCCTTCATCCCCTGACTCCTTCCTTGCCTGTTACCCTCAAGATGGTCATTATCCCTAAATGGACATTTGATGATGGAAGCAGGAGGATCACTGTTGGCAGTGAGAAATGGGAGGACCAGGTGAAGACAGGTTTAAAGGCAACCTTAGGACTATCCCATCCACAGGCTTGCCCACTCTATAGCGAGCCCAGCCATGGCCTGTGGAGAAGCCAGGCCCTTTGCAGGGCAGGCTTTGACCTACACAGTAAAGCAGCACTGGCCTCAACTGAGATCAGAGCTGCGGACTTTCTGTGTATTCTCGTTGGCCCAGCAACAGGGGGTTCAAAATAGAGCCTGGTTCCCTCTGCTTGGCGAAAGTGTGGGTGTGCTCTTTGTCTGGGTAGTTCCTTAAACACTCCTGAGCAGAAGTGTTCGGCCCTGGGGAATGCCCTGTGTTGGGGTTTCTGGGTTTGCACTGATTCCATGGACACACAGCACAACACTAAGTTTTTTTGTTTTTTTGTTTTTTTTTTTGTTTTTGTTTTTTGTTTTTTCTGAGACAGGGTTTCTCTGTGTAGTCCTGGCTGTCCTGGAACTCACTCTGTAGACCAGGCTAGCTTTGAACTCTCGAACTCAGAAATCTGCCTGCCTCTGCCTCCCGAGTGCTGGGATTAAAGGCGTGCGCCACCACTGCCCGGCAACACTGCTAAGTTTTAAGCAAACACATTACATGAAGGACAGAGTTTCCTTAGAAATCATGAGAATTGGGGTTTCCCTTGTTTTCCTCTGCATCTTCATCCAGTGTCTCCCATGTTCTCCATGAAGCTCCAGCTTTGCCCACCACACACAGCCCACACTGTGAGGTAGTGGACCGTGCCACCAGACAGAAGAACTGGTAAGGTAGTAGTAAGTTCAGAACCCCAGTAAATCTCATAATTGAGACCAGCATGAGTTTGAACTAGCTCCCCACCAGTTTCCTGTTCTGGAGCATGTGACCATGACACCTCACTAAGAGGATCATGACACTGGTCACATAGGTACCACAGAACCTAGAGTTTTCCATGCTAATGAGGTATCTATATAGGCCCCCGAGTGTTTAGCCAATGAGCTTCCCTTCCTGGGCATCCTTTCCTACAAAAGGTATTTAATCTCTGGCTCACTGAGTAAGATATATACATCTTAAGCAAAGACTGTCTTCTTTATCAAGGACCAGCATGGGTGGTGGTGGTGGGGTGGGTCATACAGAGCCTCGCCTAAGTCTCCCATAGAAGGCCCCTTCATACTCCTAGCACTCACTCAGAGCTGGATCCCTCCCATCCCAGGCTCATCACCAGCTCATGGACCCAACCTCTCAAGGTCCCCAGTGGTGTCTGGGTACACAGGAGTTTGAGAACCACTCCAGAATGAGATTATGTCTAAGAAAGAAAAATAAAAATGTAGCCATGTACAGGAATTAAAGAGCTGGCTTACTTTAGGAACAATTGATACAGAGCCCACAGGGAACTGGGGACACATTCCTTTTATAAAAATGTAGATTTTTCTGGTTCACTCAAAGGTAAATGGTTTGGTTTGAATTGTTTTGGTTTTTCAAGACAGGGTTTCTTTATGTAGTTCTGGCTGTCCCTGACTCTTTTTGTAGACTAGGCTAGATTTGAACTCACAGAGATCCACCTGTCTCTGCCTCACAAGTGATGGGCTTAAAGGTGTGGGCCACCACACCCAGCTGAAATCTGAATTTTTGTGGTTTTGTGTACTGCCACTTAAAGTTTGGTGCTTTGGGCAGAATCCATTGCTGCCTCAGAATAATTATGTAAAATGATTAGCAGTCTTTCCCAGCTCCCTGAACTTGCATCATGTTACCTTTCTGCTATAAAAAGGACATGTGTGGGTCACTTTCCTAATGGCACATTAACAACTGGTTTCCTGCTGGGCAAAGGCAGATCTTTGCCTCCTGGGAGGCAGAGGCAGGCAGATTTCTGAGTTTGAGGCCAGCCTAGTCTACAAAGTAAGTTCCAGGACATCCAGGGCTATACAGAGAAACCCTGTCTCAAAAAACAAGACCAAAAAACAAACAAACAACAACAACAAAACCCAAAAAAACAAAAAAACCCATTTCCTGACAGCTACCCAGTCACTCCAGCATGAACACACACACATAATTAGATACTAAGATATTTAGAAGTGAGATTCTATGTATGGGAGCAAATGTGCAGTATTTGTTTCTCCAAACCTGGGCTACCTCACTTAATGTAGTATTTTCCAGGTCTACCCATTTTCATGAGAATGCCTACATGTTTTGGTATCTAGCGGCTATCGTGGGTGGTACTCTTCCTTCTGATTCCCTCCTTGGCAATACTGCTATGGTTGTATAGAAAACCCACTTTTTTTTTTCAACTTTCTATTCCATTACTTTGCTGAGAGTGTGTATAGGTTCTGAGAGGTTTCTGCAGATTCTTTGAGAGGACCATGTTGTCTGCAAATGGGAGACACCAGCCCAGAGTGTGTGTGTGTGGGGGGGGGCAGGCGGCGGGAAGGAAAATTGACTTCTTTCTTTCTAATCTGTACTTTCTTTTCACTTTTCTTTCTCTCTCTTCTCTTACTGTTCTCTCTATGACTTCAAATACTATATTTTGAATAAAGGAAGAGAAAGACAGCACCCTTGTCTTGCTCTAGATTTTGCCGGAATTCCAATTTCCCCCTATTTAGTATAACATTGGCAATAGGCTGGCCATCAAGAATTAAGCAATCTATTATTCACAATTATTTCACAACAATTAGTGTTGTGAAAGTGGCTATATTACCAAACACACATTCAACACAATCCTAACTCAAACCTCAATGGCATCCTTCACAAAACTGGAAAAAACAACTCTAACACCGATAAAGACTCAAATAGTCAAAGTGCCCCTTAGCAGGATGAGCAGAGCCTCAGGCACAACCACACCTAATCGAATCGCATCCCACGGCCGTCATATCAGGAATAGCCGAGCGGATCTTAGATCCGTGAGCAGAACAAATGACCCAGAATAAAACACATAGCTACAGACAACTCAATATTGATGACAGTGTCTATCAAAACCAAACATTGCAGAAAGACAGCCTGCCTAGCAAATGTTCTAGGAAAACTAATTCTTATGTATAGAATGACATGAGACCTTAACTGCTGGAGGAAAACAGGCAAAACACCTCAAGTCCCATGAGCAAGAGGGTCTTGAAGAGAATGCCAGCAGCTTATGAAATAATCCCAAGAACAGACAGATGATGTTACACGAAGAAGGAACAGATAAGAGGGTGAAGGAACCCAGAGAATGTGGGGAAAATCTCTACCAACTACAAAGTGGAGATCTAAATACATAAAGGACCAAAAAAAAAAACCCCTTAAACACTGAAACCCAAACCATCCAATCCACAAACAGGCTAAGGAACCGGCCTTGAAATAAGAAATACAAATGGCCAATAAATACTTGAAAAGGCATTCAACATCCTTGGCCATTAGAAAATGCAAATCAAAGCAGTTGGAATGTCTGTCATGGAGAAAACAAATACTGGCAAGAATGTGGGGCAAGGGGCCTCTTATTTCCCACTGGTGGGAAAGTCAGTCTGTGCGTTCACAATGGAAATCAATATGGAGATTCAAGAAAAATAAAAAAGAAGTAGAGTATGACCCGGCTATGCCACGCCTATGTATATGCCTAAGGGGTTCTAAGTCAGCTCATCCATGAACTTTTTGTTGTTGTTGTTAAGAAAAAGAACTGGTTTCTATTGCCATAGACACACAGGGGTAAGAAAAAGATACAAAATAGATGGAGCTGGAGATCATGATATAAAGAGAATTAAGGCAGATTCAGAAAGACAGTTACCTCGGAATCGCTCACATATGGAACCTAGATTTCAAACTGTGAACTCTGGTCCTCTGGAAGAGCAATACACACACTTAACCACTGAGCCATCCCTCCAGGCCCCATAAAATTCTTTTTTAAAGAAAAAGACCCAGTGACTGTCTATTGCCATAGCCAGCTGGAAAGTCACATGTTCTAATGTCACAGTCACTACAAGCTCAGGCCAGGTCCCTGAGGGAGCCTGTGGCTCAGAATCCTTGACCCATTCACAGTGGATTTGCATTTGGAAAGAGAAGCCATCTCTGCTGGGCTAAGACTCTGGTGTTTCAGGCATTTCTTACTGTACCTATTCCAGACTAACTAACATCACAAAGTGATCCATTAAAATTGTATACATTTAAATATATTTAAATTAGAAAAGAGATCAAGCACTCAGAAGGCAGAGGTCAGTGGATCTCTATTAGTTTGACACCAGCCAGCCTGGTCACATTGAAGTCTGGGCAGTAAAGGCTACTTAGTGAATAACAGAGAAAGGGGACAGGAGAAGAGGGGGAGAGGGAGGGAGGGGGAGAGAGAGAAGGGGGAGGGAGAAGGAGAGGAGACAATAGTTAATGGGGGGGGGGAGAGGGGGGGAGTGAGGGACACCAAAGGAAGCACACACTTGCAAGACAGTTTGTGGCCTAGGACTAACGACCTGCCTTAGCACACAGTATCTTTACTCTCCCTCAGAATGAGAATACTTCCTCTCTTTTAATTCACAGGAGAAGCAGCTGCAAGTAGAATTTTCTTTAAGTTAAGCAATGATTAGTTAGTAACAGAAAGACCTTCCTACGGGGCACAGGGCTGGGAGCTACTGAGACCTGGGTGGCTGCAGATGCATGCTTTGTCTTTTGAGCCTTGATTTTTCCCTCTCTGCGATAAGAATATTACTCTCCATTGGCTTTGCTGTTTGCTCCACTGCAGAGCTCTTATTCAAATGAAAACTGTACGCAGGCAAAACTTAGGGGCACTGCTTTGGCTGACAGTAAGGAGCTGGCAGAGACCTCATCCACTGGCGTGCCAAGTAATGGCTTGGTGCTTCCCTTGTTCCCCTTCAGCAGGTCCCTAAGGACATAGCATCAGCTCCTCAGAGGAGACAGGATGGAAGCTGGGGAAGGCCCTGGTTTCTTATAGGGTAAACAGAGAAGCTTAGCAGGGAAGGAGCATGGCACAGTGTCATAAGAGGACATAGAGACTTAATCATGATGCAGTGGGGAGAGGAGCTGGAGGGAGAAAGGAGCACCATTTCAGCAAAATAGGCTCTCAAAATTATAGGCTGCGACTACAGGTTATAAGTCTCATGGGGGAGGAGCCTTGGGTCTTTAGCAAAACAGCCTCTGTACTGGAACAACACATGATTTAAGTAGTTCTCATCAGCTCCCTGGCCTTCAGTGAGTCACCTGGCTTCCCTGGATGTCAAATACTTCCTCCCTGAGTGGTACAGCATTCTCCATCTCCACTGAGCTCCAGAGTTTGAGCTTTGGGATGTCCCACAGACTCCCCCTCCTTATTTGTTTAATCAGCCTTGCAGAAATGAAGATATTCTACAGATGCGTTGCATCTTTCAATCTGCCTAGAGGGCTATTGAAACAAGGAACCTCAAGTAAATCAGAATTTCCCCAGAAAGCTCATACTGAGAGAAGGGAAAGGAAAACCAGATCGGAATTTATCTCTCAGAAAGAGATTTCACGGAGTCCTAATACAGGTTACACAACCTTAGAGGACCAAACCAAAGCCCAGACAAGGCCGGGTCAAAGGTGGGCAGGACCACACCGTAAACAGGTCTAATAGAAGGGCATATCCCCGACCCTCTATTCAAATATCCACTGCACTTCAGGGCCATGGAGGTAAAGCAGACTTGTGAGGTTCTCTGGCTTTTGTTGTCCCTCCTCTCAATGTGATCAAATTGAATAAATTCCCCTTTTTCTGTTTTTCACTTTTTTTTTTTTAGACAGTTTCTCTGTCTAGTAGCCCTGGCTGTCCTGAAACTCACTCTGTAGACCAGGCTGGCCTCAGACTCAAGAGATCTGCCTGCCTCTGCCTTCTGAGTGTTGGGATTAAAGGCATGCACCTGTTCAGTTTTCCACTTCAACTTGGATCTCTGAATCTGTGTACTGTGATGGGAGGCCACCGCTGAGTTGGGGCACAGGTTCTAACTCTGGGTTTGGTAACACGTGAGCACTGTTTTGCCTTTAAGATCCTTCACGGGGTTGATTGGAGCCTGCTGTCACCCACTCTCAAGCCCACAGTATCTCAGTGAGTGGCAGTGTACCTAAGGGTGACTTAGACACCACTGCTGCCAGGGAGAGCTTGAAGAGGGTGTACATCCATCCACTCCTGCCAGGAAGCCGAGTGGAGTGTCTCTCTATTTGGGGCATTTTCTTGAAACGGCTTCCTTAAAGCTGAACCTCCCTGTTCCCTGGACATGGTATCTAAACACAAGCCTCGCCAATGACCTACTTTCACTCATTTGCAATAAAGAACCACAACCATAATCTTATCTGGAACTCAGTGCGCAGATCAATGCTTCTTGGTAGAAACAGGAGAGGAGAGGGTACAGTTGGCCTGGCCTGCCACCCGGGCAAGTCTGAAAAGCAGCCCCTGATATAACCGGACAGGCCAATTCAGCAGGGCTGCTCCCCTCCCCCAGCAGCCTTTGTTCTGGTCCTGCTCGCCCCCCTACACCCCAGCAAGCACAGCTCAGGCCTCGGAGCTCACTTCTCTGGCAGATAGAAGCGCTCTCTGCCTCTCAGAGGAGCCTCAGGCAGCATGGCATACCTGGCTACCTTCCCTCTATGAACAGACAATGGGTGAGTTGTCCAGACTTTCTGCTTCAGTGACTGCTCTGTTCTGCCAGCATGCGGAGGCAGTGACAGCTGGCACACAGCCTGCAGTGGAGCGACAAAAGCCACAGAAGCTTTTACAACTCCTAGGTCCAGGCCCCCTTTCCTTTTCTTTCCCCGAAAGGCTGATTCTGATTCTTTACATCACTATGGGACCTAGTCCCTCTGGATCGGCTGAGGAGGAGTAAGGAGATGGATACCACTGTAGGAATACCCAGGAAATGACTTGAGTGCACCTAACAGCCTTTTATTATGAGCCTAGGGGCGGCCTGCTTTTCAGTCTGTAGAGGGTCCTTCCCAAACTGTGATCAATGTAGATAGTACTGCCCTCACTTGGCAATATGGGCAATGGGTCAACATCTAAAGTAAAATTTAAGTTGGTTAGTGAAACCAGAGAGCTTGGCCATCTCTGTTCTAACCTTTCCTGACACAATTCGTCAATGCAAATTAATTAAGAAATAAAGTGGTTTGAGCGGCAAGACAAAGGAGACAGGGCCAGACGCAACCGAGGGCCTCCAGCAGGGAGGGCTGCTAGGCCAGAAGGGAGGCAGATGCAGGCTACACTGCCTTGCACAACTGCAAAGCCTGTGGCCCCTGCTCCTAATGCTGGGGACAGGAGTCCAGACGCTGAAAACAATGAACCTCTAAAGGGCCATTCCAGCACCTGTCAGCCCTCACAGAGCCTGAGCTTCCCCAGAGAGCAGCCAGCTGTCTGCTGAGGGGATCCGGCTGGACACAGGCTGTCTGTCCTTAGTTATATAGCCACCTAGATAGCCTGCTACTAACAGCAGGCAACCACTTAGCAGCGCTGCCCTCTCCTGCTGCTCAAGTGCAATGGCCTCTCCTGTCCCCTGACATGACCCACCTCTGACTCGGCCACACCCCTCCTACTCCTGTCCTAGGCTGCTCAGTCCCACCAGCCGAGAAATCCCTGAGAGGATGTGTACACTGCCAGCTGGAGGTGACAGAGATCCAGGGAAGCCAGACAAAGCACAGCCATCACAATCCCCACTCCTCCCATGGCGGCAACTTCCCTAGCCAGGCCACCTCTGCCATGTGACTCCTCTGGTCCTGATGACCTTATATGAACCCGTTCTGCCATGTAGGCATCCTTGGCAATGTTTCTCTTCTTCCAAAGACACAGGTCCTTGCTCTTGTCCCCTCTGCAGCTCTCTCCCCCCTTGTGACTTCCTGAGGTAAATTGCAGCCCAGAGGCAGGGCCCCACCCACACACCTGCTGGACAGATTGCTGGTTTTTGCCCTCCAGTGTTGTTTCCTGTAAGCTGAGGTAATAAAGTAATTTTCAACCCTTCCTCTCCCCCTCATTCAATATTCTCATACTTCCTGGCCCTGTGTCCCCACCACTCCAACCCAGGCTCACTCTCTACCTATGGAAGAGACGATTCATGAAAACAGGAATTCTCCCAGCTATGGTTTGGGGCCAAATAAATACTAAGATTGTTTGGGTCCAGGAGTGCAGCCCAGTTGAGCAGACCCCCTGACTACTTGGTGCTGGCTGCTGCCAGCTTGTTCTCAACACTGTAATATCTGCTTTGCACATTCGACCTTTGGCCTAGTCTGTGCACCATGTACAGATGCTAGGAGAGGTTTCTCTGGAGGCCAGTTGCTATGTCTTAGAATCCCTTGGGACATGGATTCCTCTGAAAACAACACCTATATCCCTGAACAAGAAAAATGTGTGTGACTATGCTCATGTGTACATGCAAACAGACACACACACACACACACACACACACCGATGATCATACAACTGTAAGTCAATCAGGATGCCTGTGTCCACTTGCCCCAGCTACCAGGCTGAGAATATTTGTTGCGACTCAGAGAAACATTCTGGCTGAGATCTTCTTTGTCACTGACTTGGTGTGTGACCTCAACTGTTGTGCCCTCTCTAGGCCTTGAGGTGGCTAGTTGTAGTGGCAGCTGGTATAGAGTGAGTGTCCCTGGGGCTCTTCTCAGGACTGCGGTTACAGGACTATACCACAGTCCATCTTTGCTACCAAAGGTCAAGCAAGGGGGAGGGCAGGGCTCCAATTCTCTCAGGGTATGTCCCAGGGGAAATCCCTTAGGCAGGAAGGAGATTCAGGGAACTACAAGTTTGGGGAAACTGCAAAGGCTTTAGGCCAGCAGCCATTTCCTAGTTGCTGATAGTTTGCTTTTAAACAGTTTCAAGGGCTGGGGCTGGTGAGGCGGCTCCGTGTGTAAGCTGCCAAAGCCTGAGAACCTAAGCTGAATCCTCAGAAGTCATGGGAGAGTGGACAGGGAGAAATGACTCCACAGACTTGACCTCCACACATGCACCATGGCACGCATGTGACCCACAGCATGCACAGGTTCACAAGCACATGCGATCTCCCTTCCCCAACCCCGTGGGTGTGTCTGTCTGTCTCCCTCATACACACACACTAATAATAATAATAATAATAATAATAATAATAATAATAATAGACAATTTCAAGTATTTTCAACATATTTTTAGGTTTAACAACTCAACCTTCCGAAGGGTCTGGGCTCAAAGCTTACCCTGACGGGGTAAGACCCTGTCGAATCCTTTCTATTTTCAAACTGGAGTTCAGCTCCAGTTAAACAACTATGAACCTAGGGCTTCATCCATAACAAACACTGTTGATATTGGGCTTCAGGCTCCAGAGAGATAGCGAGGTGCTGAGGAGGAAATGGGGAACTCAAAGAGGAGAAAGGGCCGTTAACAATCAGGAGACAGGTGGCATTGAGCCCTGAAGCTAGAAGTGAGTGGCATATCGTGTAGCCCTTTGGTTTTGGTCCACCGCACCAACAGCGATGGTGAAACAAGTGTCAGGATCACCATCGCGTTGGCTTTCCAGCTATAAAATCTTAAGGTTGTGCTGAAACCCTCTTCCCGCCTCTAAGATTGTGTTTCTAGGAAGCTGGCTGAGGAGGATGAGGTGAGCACAGCTCTAGCTGACCGTTGGATTCGGGTGTCCTGCTAAGATTTAGCCCTAAAGTGCCTTATCCTAGGAGATGTTAGGCGCCCTGCCACCCTCAGCCCCGGCTGGAAGCCCGCAGTGCGCCAGGCTGGCAGGGGGAGGAGACTCGCGCACTGCGGCTGGTGGTACAAGTGCTCAGACCCTAGCGCCCTGTCTGATCGCGGCCCCAGGGTCGAGGGTTGGGTGCTCCAAGGACGCCCACTACCTTGGCAGTCTGAGCATCACTCACCGGCCAGTCATCGCGCGGTCCAGAGGCCACCAGCAAGAGAGTTCGCCTGCAACAGAATTGTACCGGTACAGACGACTCCAGAGCCCTGCATCTGCTGCAGGGATCAAGTCCGCCCCAGCCCACCCTAGACACACCTCTTCCCGCCCCCAAACACGCCCCTCTCCGCCCTGGGCACGCCCCTTCTCTCTGGTCAACAGCAGTGCCTATCAGCCCCTCTCTTCCTTCCAGGGGGCTTGGTACTGATCCCCCCTCAAGAAGACCCCGAGCATATGCTCTCTTGTTCGAACTTTACGGACACCATTAAGCTCTCCACGAGCCACTTAAGTACCCAATCCTCGAGGGCACCCCAGGATGCACAGAGAAAGCAGTAGGGTTGGGCCCCCAGGGGCCGCCTGTCTACCGGCAGAGGCCAGGGAGCCTGGGTAACACAGATACTTGGGTTTCAACAAAGACCTCTGCGCAGGCGCTACTGTCAAGACTGTGCGCAACCTAGGGAGGGTGGAGTGTGAGTGTTCGCGTGCGTGAAGCCCGGGACATTTATTTATTGTTCAGGTGGCACCTGCAAGCAAAGTTGTGGTTTCTCAGAAAGCTGCATTAAGAAATCGGAGCTGGTGAATTAAAAAGGCTAGCTTCCTCTCTCTGTCGCAGTCTTCTGAGCAGATTGGCCAGCGCTGAGACAGAGCCCCAGGCCATAGGCTGGGAGCTTAGGGAAGCTGGGCAGCTGTGAGGCAAGGGAGCTTTGTTGGCTGTTTTATTTCATGGTTCCCAGTCCTGACCTCAGGACCTCTTGCCCTCCCCTGCAAAGTGGCTCAGCTCAGCTCAGCTCAGCTCAGCTCAGCTCAGCTCAGCTCAGCTCAGCTCAGCTCAGCTCAGCTCCTGGTTTCTAACGCCCTTAGAGTCACAGGGCCATTTTAGAGTATGGAGTGGGTCTTCTAAATGCGTAGGTGCTCACATATTTGAAAACAGGTGGCATTAGAGTCTCTGAACCCCGATTCAGCACACTGCCAATTATGGCTGGTGAAGAGACGGCAAAGAGACTGTGCTCTGCCCTTCACTTCCTGTGTCACAGACTCTCTCTGCCGATTTCCCTTCCTGCAGCGGGCTAAAGATGAGCAGGCCACAGTCCCTCTTCAACTTAGCCTTTGCTTGGATTCTTAGAGAGTGATCCATTCTCTGGCAACCCGGGTTTCCTGTGGTTGGTGACCTGTTGGAATACATGTTTCTTTCCACAGCCCAAATGCTGGGCATCATCAGAACTGAGATCGTTATTTGTGTGCTTCTAAAACTTTTTTGTTTGTTTGTTTGTTTTTTGTTTTTTTGAGACAGGGTTTCTCTGTATAGCCTTGGCTGTCCTGCCTGCCTCTGCCTCCCAAGTGCTGGGATTAAAGGAGTGCGCCACCACTGCCCGGCGCTTCTAAAACTTTTGACCCACCAAATGCACGGACTTCCACCATAACTCCCAACTTCTCCAATCCATCCCCGCCCAACTGAAGAAGGAAACAGCCCACGGGGTGGGCCATCTCCCAGAGGCTTTCCAGCGTGAATCATGCTCTCTGCCCCAGTTCACCCTGTTGCCTCACCTGGCTTGGGATACAGGCCTCAGGTGTCCTGAACCCTCCTTGAATGTTTGACATGTGCTGCTGCTCTGCTCTGCTCTGCTGCAGTCTTCCTTGGTTAAATGCTTATATTTCCTCTGGAGAACAAACTGCATTTCGCAGAGACTCCTGTTCCTTAAGTAGGAGGGGCCGCCCTGCTGCCCAGTATTGGCTGCCTCTTATTTATGGTGGAGACTGTGGCTACCCACAGTTGCCTACTGAACATCCTCCGTCTTCTGTGAAGAACGGAGGGAAGGAAGGAGAGGTAAGGGAGAGAGCGACATTCGAGCGTAAGCCCACCTATTAGACACATGCTACACTCAACCCGCAAGAGGATGGTATGGCTAGAATTGTAACAGGTAACTGATAAAATATTGGGGTACAGCATACATCATACGTTGGGTTTTGCAGAAGTTCTGTTTTGTTATCTATGCTTCAGCTGTGTGTATTAGATTGTGGTATAAAATATGTATCACCATGGGGGGGGTGGGAACTAGTTTCAGTCAATCTTGATAATCCTCACCATGGCTTTCCTAGTTACTTTGAAGCTGGAAGTGGTCTCCATACTCACTTCTGGGCATCTAGAGGAGAAAGAATTCAGGGAAGAAGGGACTTGAGGGGAGGGTGGAGAAAACTTTAGTTTTCTTAGTAGAAAGAAGAGCTGTCTCCTTTGCCTTCTTGTCTCATGCAGATATAATATACAATGTCTGGGGCACTAGCAGCCAGTTTGAGATCATAACAGTATGTCAACGTGCTTTAAAGGCAGTGGATTATAAAGAAAAAGAACCCCAGTCTTTATTAAACATCTTTAGAGTACTGTCTTCAATAAGGCTTCACAAAAATGGTGGTGACATGTGGCCAGAGTGACAGCTCCTTCCTAGTTTATCTTGCCTCCTTAGCTTTCTCCTACCCTTCCTGCCCCCATCTCCCACCTGTCTGTTCTGGTTACACGGAACATGTCTCAGCCTTTGCACGTGGTGTTCCTTTGTCCCTAAGTCTCTTCTCCATACACTGCCAGGCTGACCCCTCACCTCCTTCAGGTCTTGACTGTTTTTTCCAGATCTTTTTGGGCCCTCAGTATGTCCCTCCCAACCCACACATACCCCTCTCTGTGTTCCATGTCTTCGTCTTGGGCTCCCTAACTGAGGAATGCCCTTCCCTCGGCTGCTGAGCACCTGGGCCATCATGGGGTTGTGTCAGTACCCAGGATGCTCCTGGTTTTCTTTTACTTAGCAGATTCAGGAAAGATACAGGCTCGCAGAAGTCCCAGCTGCATTCCAGGTGAGGCATGGGTACTGTAAGGTTGAGGCTCAACCTCTGATGGAAAAACACCTGACCCACTCTCTCATGCAGAAACCCAGAAGAGAACTTCGGCTTGATTTGTAAGTAAGGGAGTTTAATGTGTCCTGGGCCCTGCTAAAGCTCATAGCACAGTCCAAGGTGAGGCCTGGGACCTGCTCTGCTCTAGGCTGGCTTGAGGCATCTGGGCACCCGGTTCTGTCATAAGGAAACTGGGAAATCATCTTTGTCCTTCTCTTCAGGGCCTCATGTGCTGAGATATAATTTAGATACTTGAATTCTGAAACATAGATGAATTGATTTTCATATAAATGATTTAAGATGAAAACCACTTTAAACCGCTTTTTTCCTTGTAAGTTTTTTATTTCACACTTATTTAGTGTGTGTGTGTGTGTGTGTGTGTGTGTGTGTATTGTATATATGTGTGTTTCTTCCACCCACTTATGGAGGTCAGAGGACAACAGATGCGGGTTGGGTCTCTGCATTCTGTGGGTCCCAGGACTTAGGTCATTAGGCTTAGGGGCAGGTACCTTTCCTGATGAGCCATCTTACCCACCCACCCTCCTTTTCTGAGACAAGGTCTCATATAGCTCAGACTAGCCTGGAACTCACTATGACTATGTAGCTTCTTACCTCCACCTCCCAAGCCCTGGGATGGTGGGAGTACGTCACTGTGCTTGGCTCTGAGAACCATTTTCAAGGCCATTCCCTTAGAATAAGTTAGGCAAGGCAGTGGTGGCACAGGCTTTTAATTCCAGTACTTGGGAGGCAGAGGAAGCACAGGCAGGTGGATTTTGAATTAAAATTAGTTATTGATTTCCCTTGTCCCTTGGCAGATGGCTTTGTGTGGTCCTCAATGTCTCCACTATGAGATTCACAAGTGCCTTTTCTGAACAATTGTTCAAGAACTTAAGTGTGATCCCAAAGGAACTTCTGTGGCTGGTGACTGCACCTGATTTGCTGGAGTCCCCTGTCACACATCACTGCCAGGCCTATTTGCTTGGGTGTGGTCCTTGAGTGAGGGTATTGTATTCTCTGAATGTGCAGGAGGTTTTGTGAGGGCTTGCTCTTGGGTTTCAGGTAATTGCTCCAAAAGTCAGCCTTCCGCCTAGCCACCTTTTCTCTGTCAAATGGTTTTCAGCAACTCCATCTGTTAAAGTGCAAATAATAACTCTGGGCTGATATGAAACTCTCAACCCATATCAAAGCCTGGCTGCAAGTGATCATTTATCCCCCAAATGGACATAAATTCCAATGGCATACTCACAACTGCCTTCTCGATGACGTGAACATGTTTTTTGTTTGTTTGGTTGGTTTGGTTTTAATGGCAATGCTTTGGAATTGCCTTTGTACCCCGAGCCACATAACTCCTTAATGATAGCTAGCACTGGGTTTTCCCAGGAGCCTTTACCGGGTCACATGGCTGGAGTGCTGCTGAGAGCAGAGAGAACTGCCTGGGAGCCCTTCCTCCCTTTAGTTCTGGAGGAAGACAAAGGTAGAACCAACAGTTGTTCCCAAATCCTGTGGGGGGAAGGGCTGGCCTGAAGTCTCCGGAGAGCATCTTTCTTAGCTGCCCCTCCTTCTCACCTTCTTATCTTCCTGATTCTGATGGAGGGAGAAGGTGACTTCATCCAAGAGGACATGTTAGAAGGCTGGGGAGGGAAGCGAGTGCCTTAGCTTTCCGAGGCTTCCCCTGCCTCCCAAGCTCTTGGCCAACACCATCTGAGCTCCCCACCCCCATCCTCCCAACCACCACTTCACACTTGAGCCTCACTAGGCATCCATACTTCTGTCTTCCTCATCCTCAGAGAGCGTGGGCTCCTGGAGGGCTCAGACAGCTGCGGGGTGAGGGAATGATACATGCTATCATCTAGGTTGTCATTGCTGTGGATTGTTGCATAATAAAAAGAAGATGCACACAGTGCAGCTGCATGGCTCCTCAGCCTTCTGCATTTCCACAGAATTTGTCTTAGTCACAGCAGAAAGTGGCTTCATATTTTTATTCCTTCTATAAACCACTGGGCTCAGGGAGCCACGGGAAACAGTTCAAGGGCAGGAAGGCTTACAGTAGGACACTGCTCTTCACAGGAATCATCCGAGGGAATTGTCCAGTTCCCCACAAAGAGCCTGGGGTTGCCTGGGAACCCTGGTTCCTGAGAATGGGGAGCCTCTGCCACAGAGACACTGGAACCAGGATCTTCCCTCAAGCCAGGATGTGAAGCCGGCAAAGGAAGCAGAGACCTCCCAGACGGAGAGACAAGGACCCTCAGGGAATACAGATCACTCGCATACACACAAGGGCCATCTGTCCAGCTCTGGTGTTTCTTAACAACAGAGAATCCCAGGGAATTCACCAAAACGAAGAGGCTTCTAAGGAATGCAAAACATTCCTAGGGCCAGGGGCAAGCTGGCCTCCAGCCTGTGGCCTTGACATGAAGAAATAAAAGATGCTTCAGTTGAGTGGATCTCACCTCTCTGAAGCTAAAGCCCACCCTCCAAGTTGGGACTGGGTGCTCAAAGACTTGTGTGTTGGGGGAAGGCAGAGCCATAGACTTGCCAGACTTCTGATACGTTCTCTCCATTTTGGATTGGGCGCTGGCTTTACATTCCAGAAGGTCTCTCTTGGCAAAAGGATAAACATAGTCATTTCAGCTGGGAGAGCGAATGACCAGTAGTTCATTAGGATTCATCAGAGAAACAGTACAGATAAGGCATGCGTACAGCCGGTGGTCGGAGTCCTCCACATCTGACCAACTGGAGCTTAAACATATGCAGGAAAAGCATTGCAACTATACTAACACTATAGGACTTCCCATTATTAGTCCCTATGCTTTACAGTGAAAAATCACTTATACTGTGTTCACATTGTTTTACGGAATGAGGTCAGTCAGTGTATGGAAGCATACAGGTGACTTACATAGAAATATAACATTTCCTTAAGGGTCTTGGGTATCAGCATCTTTAGGTATACATAGTGGACTGGAACCAGTGGCCCAAGAAAGTGGCTCAGGAGATTATGGGTTGGTGAATGAAAAGTCTGTTAGGCAGGACCCACAGGCTAAAGATTAAGACAATGGTTGATGTTGCAACCTGAAGTCTGCATACCAGTGAGCTGGGAACCCAGGCGACTGCTGAGCAAAATGGCTGGCAGTGATGCTTGTGTCATACAACCTCAGGCTTTCCTTTGGAGGCCCAAACTGGTCTAGTGAGGCCCACCCACATTGCAGAGGCCAGTCTCCTTATTCAAGGGCTTGTTAAGTTATATGCTAATCTCACTTAAAATACTTCCAGCATAGCAACCAGACTGGCATTTGATCCAACAACTGGGACTCTGGACCTATAGGCCAGCCAAGCTGCTACATGAAATTATCCATCATACACAGTGATGGCCTATTCTGGAGTGTGACCAATAGTCCAAATTGCTTCATGTCCCCATGAAGAGACTCCATGCAAAGTGTGAGCCTGTAGCAGGCCTTCCAGGACTGCTTGGGATAAGAGCCATCCTCTTTTCCTTGTATCTCAGTTATGAGTCTCACTATGTAGCTCAGGCTGGCCTTGAACTCACAATCAGGTAACCACATGCAGCTGGAATTTCATGCTTTAATGTATATATATATCTATGTGACCTGTGGCAATTCAGGGGACTTTTGTTTCTCCTCAGCTTTATGAGTTTATATTATGGATTGCCAAAAATTTTCTGTGAAGGAGCAATGGATATTTTCAAGGTACCTAAACCACTGAAGCAAAAGTAATCATCAACCATAAGGAAATAAATAAGTTTGACAATAAAACTTTATTTATAAAACAAGCAGAAAGCCCAACTCATCTATTTTGCTCTCTGCCAAACCTGTGAAAGGACATTATAAGCTACACTGTGGCTTCAGATTGTTTTAGGTATAAAGAAACAAATAAACAAAACAAAGAAGATTCCATTATCTCACATAACGAAAAGCTCAGACACTGATAATCTTGAGCTTCGTTTATTCAGTGTCTCAAAATCGTCTTTAGGGACCACAGTCTGTTTACCATTGGCCATCTTCAGCATTTTGGCCCAGAAACTCCTGCTGCTTGTCAAAGGCTTCCGAGCTTCCAGAAGACACATTCACATTTGGAGGAAGAGGGAGGGAAGGCCACAGTGGTGATCTTGTCGTGCTGAGGAAATCCTTCCAGAGGGTTTCTCTCACTACCACTGGCCAGAGCCAGAGATGGTACCTCTCTGAGGCTGGGTGGCTATACATCTGTCCAAGGGGCAGGCATGCAAAGTGTGATGGTGCATGGGGAACTTCAGACTCTCCAGGTAGCAAATGCTGCTCACCAGAAGAAGCTCAGCTGGAGACAATGGCCCCTGTTGTGCTGAGCCAGCAGGTGACAAGGAGAGGAGGGAACTGGCTGGACCGACAGCAGGCTCACCAGTGGTTCTTTGCAGATCACCATGCCCAAGAACCACAATTCTAGGGAACTGAGAGCCTCCCTGCTAGAGAAAGGCAGTATGACCATGGGGCACAGTGGGCTACCCATAACCACAGCATTAGGAACTGAAAATGGGGAATGAGGAACAGCCCTTGGGGCTAAGGGGGTTGGGCTGGGGCCGGAGATAAGTGCTGGAGCAGGAGAATAGGATCTTGGAGATGTTGTTTGGGTTGGGGTCTTCTGTCAACTTCACTAGAGACCCCAGGAGTCAGCGGCTGCTCCTTATCAGCACTGGCAGGGAAATCCTTGCTGAGCCTAGGGTTCTTATCCCAGGTTCCGAGATGGTAGTGGAGAGGCCTGGGGTAGTTTTTACAGCACTTTCTGCCCATCAGAGGTGGGGGAGGGACACTCCAAGCATGTGAGCACAAGGAGGTTCATTTGGCAGCAGGTGGAGGACTCATTACTCATCGAGGCAGAACCACAAAGTGCTGTGAACTCAGTTCCCTAAAATGCCGCACCTATGTTGAAGATTCTGCAGACTGACTAAATAGAACTCCATGATTGCGGAGCTCGGATGCTGCAGAACGAGAGCAGAAATTATCCTGGGCTGGCTGTAAGCTTGTCACTGATCTATCTCTCACCTCTGTATCTGGCTTTCCATTACTTACCACTTTTACTGTGAGAGCTGTTTTTGTGTCTGTAGTCTACAAAGGTGAAAGTAAGTTTGTCAACACCTATTCTGGGAGCTTTACGAATGTCTGGGTCTACACAGGTTGGCCCTCTCAACCCCCACCTCCCTCATCCTCCCTGCCCTTTTCTATTCATCTATTCCTTGATAAATGGGGCCACAGGTGACTTAAGTAGAAGGAAAAGTGTTTACTCGGGACTGAATGCTTGTATGTCCATCTGCTACTCCTTTGCACTCAAACTTATCTGTTGAAGTCCTGGTCCCCAGTGAGATGGTGTTGGGAGGTAAGGTCACTGGAAAGTGACTGGGTTATTTACATGGAGTCTGCAGGAATGGAAACAGTGTCACAGTAAGCAGGGACACAAAGAGATTTCTACCTTGGAAGTTGTATGAATCAGGAAGCAGCCCCCCCCAAGCCCCTTCCCATGCTGGAGTCCTGACCCTGAGCTGTCAGAACAGTGCTGGTTAAGCCTGGTTTGCACTGTCTGTTTGATTCTGTTGCGTAAGTCAGGATATTTAGGTCAAAGCTGTCCTCACTCAGAGATGAGGGGAGATAAGAACAAATGTCTGTCCACCTGACACAGTTCACCAATGGCAGACTACAGAAACAATTCCACTGAGTCTGGCCTAGTAAGCCAGTGAGTTTATAGTTTATTACCTGGACTATGGAGGCCAAGGTAGCTATACCACCAGAAAGCCCAGGCTAGTATCAGTGATGACTCCCAAAAGCTGCATCCCTGGGCTCCCTGCGTAACTTTAAGGTAGAGTCTCCCCTACCCTGAGCATCACTGCTTTCACAAGGGAGGGGCTTATGGATCCCGCAACTCTGCCTTTCTGAGACTTCCAAGTTTCCTTAGCCTGTGGGTCTTAAGAGCCCGCATCCCCCAGCTAGAAAGGACTGTTCCAGAGGAGACACTTCACAGCAGAAGGGGTTTCTGAGCAGGCTCTAGAGCTAAAAGCAGGCGAAAGGCACCCACAGGTGAAGTCTATAGCCAGCCCAGCCTTTGGTCTCCTGCTGGTGTTAGTATCCTTGTCTGGAGCCCAGTGGGGAAGACCCAGTACTGGCTAATGTGCAGACTAATGTGCCCATGACTAAATTCTTCATGCGTTGGTTTCCCCATCCACAAGGTGGGATGGAAGCAGACCAAGACTTCCAGGCCATGAGGACCAAAGGAGATGAAATGTCCTACACAGGGCACACACTCAGGGCAGCTTGATTCTGTCAGTGGTGACTATCCTTGTGTATCTGACCAGAATTCTGCTCTTACTCTGGAGGGAGGCCCAGGAAATGCATGAAGGAAACAAAACTTTTCCAGGTCCAGGTATGCTGGGATGTAGGAGAGTCAGTCATTCCCAGGGCTCCACAGCCTGGTTATACAAGCAGTAAATAAGGGGGGAGGGGCAGCTGGACAGGAATGGGTGACACTCCCGAGAATCCCCATAATGGAATGGCTTTGTAGTGATGCAGCTACTTCTGAATCATCCAAGCTCATGCAAGCAACTCCCTACCTGTAAGTAAACCCAGTAAATAAACTACCTCACTGACTCATGAGGCTAGACCTGGGTGGAATCCTTGTTTGTTTGTTGTTGGTGCCGACTAGAGTGAAAAAACATTATTTTTTCACATCTCCCCAGGAAAAGTCACACAATAGATACAACCCAGCTCTCCTCCCTCCATTTCTAAACTGCCCAAATTCCTCACATGATGTAGCTAGCATTTGTGATTAATTGTGAGGCCCTGTCTGCCTCCTGTTAGCCACACTCAGCATACATCTTTGGGATCTGGCAGAGTACTAGACTCAGCTCTTTAACCCCAGTGTCTCATGGGATACCCAGTCCACACAGTAAGTACTTAATAAATATTAGCTGAGCTAAACTGACTCCACTCCTTAACACCGTTCTTGGAGCTTATACTGGCTCTGACAGTCTGAAATAAAGGAACATTCTTGTTCCACTCAGGAAAGAGGAACCAGCACTTGGGGCCTGAAAATATATCACTCAGTTTCCTGGAAGCCGGACACTCAAGTAAGTGATAGTGGCTGGGGATGGGTGTGGCCTCAAACAGAGCAGCTGCTTGGGGACAAATGAATCATTTTTCACTTATCTGCTCTTTGAAGAGTGTTTTGATTTGAGACTTCCTGGCGCTTCTGTATCTGTGAACTGGTAAACAGTCCCTTTGAAAGACTCCTCAGTCAGCCCCAGTATAGTCTCCACTTGCGCAGATTGTCTTAAGAGATTACACAAAGTCTCAGAAATTCTTGCTATTAAAAAAAATTACATTTTATTCTAGACTCTGGCTACCCCTTGGGCTTG
Source organism: Arvicanthis niloticus (assembly GCF_011762505.2). Classification (NCBI taxonomy): domain Eukaryota; kingdom Metazoa; phylum Chordata; class Mammalia; order Rodentia; family Muridae; genus Arvicanthis; species Arvicanthis niloticus. The sequence goes on from NC_047666.1 coordinate 54,759,725, forward strand.
CTCTGTTGCCCGATCACAAGTTCCCTGTTAATACAGCAGATGCCTCCAGCATCAGAGTGGCAGGACCCTTAGGGATGGTCTCCTGTAAGGAACAACCCAAGGCCTCAAATCTTAGCAGACCTGTGCTACTCTGAGCCTTTTGCCTTTGGGCAATCTAATCTCTCCGCAGCTGTTTCTCTCTTGTCAAACTGTGGAACCCAGACTATAACATAACTGGAATTCCACTTAACTGAAATTCTGCTTCTTATTTCCATGGCAACAGTTATGGCTTAGTTCTTCCCTCTTTCCCTGCAATGACAAGATATTTGGCCATTGGGGAAGTCCCAGAAGAAACCTCATCCCAACTATCATGGGCAGTCCTCTACCCATGAGATTCCACCCTTCCTTCCATTTCTAACCTGTAAGATACCTTGCAGTCCAACAGGCAGGCCAGAAGCTGTCCCCAGAGCTTCGAGGGCCAGGTGATAGGTGAATTTGTCTACACAGACAGCTTGAGACTCAAGCATACACAGGGTATGGGATGAAAGGTTTTCTTCTGAGATTTCAGCAAGGAGCAGGGTGGGATAGATCCCAGGAAAAGAGGTGTAGTTACTCTCTCAGACAAACACACCCTAGGCTGGGATAAAAGAACTAAATGGAACTTGATAGGAATGCCTTGCAGCCTAGAGAGACAACTATGGGCCAGAGGGCTGACCAAGAAGGGAGAACATTGTCTCAGAGTGGCTGTCGGCACCCACATCCCAGGGAGAGCATTGTCTCAGAGTGGCTGCTGTTGGCACCCACATCCCAGGACTGCAGCAATGGAGGGCAGAGGGATTCTGTGAAGATGTAGCTTGTGTCATTACATCTAAGCCCCAGCCAATCTCAGGGAGAGGCTATAATTAACCTCTCTTTACAACCAGGGGACTGGAGGCTGACAGGAGATCCATAAGTTTGGGCTACATCACTAGTGAAGGACAGGCACAGGGCAAGTGGGCAAGTGAGGGAGTGAGCCAGGGAGTGAGTGGAGCAGCTCTCTTGGATTCAGAGTGACTCAGAGAACCCTCTTCCCAGCAGTAGCAACAACAACAACAACAACCCAAAAGGCAAAAGGATTACTGTTTAATACAATGTGCTTCCATCTTGGAAAAAGTGTGCAATATCAATCACTTAAATCTCTGACAAAGGTAGGGGTGCACAGCAAATGAAGAAATAGTCACAAAAGGTCAATGACAGTTGAACCCCAACTCTTTGACCATCTGAGGATCTTCTATTGGCCCCCCTTCTTTTCTGAGACAAGGTCTAATGTTTCCCATTCCCAGCTAGACTGGAAATTATTTTACAAAGACTAGGACGACTCTGAGCTCCTGGTCTCCTGCTCCTATCTCCCTAGAGCTGTATTATACCCAGGAAGCAATGTCCTGACTTTATGAGGCAGGGGATTGAACTCAGTGTATCATGCCTGTTAAGGAAGTGTCTATCAACTGAGTTCTATCTTCAGCTTCCTCTCTAAGCTGTGGTCCCATTTTGAGAGAGCAAGATGCTGTGTCCCTCATGTCTCTTCTGTGCTTTTGAAGTTCCGGTCTCAGAGGCCCAGCAGGATGATGGAGCCCCTACCGTGACCCCTCCATAATCCAATACACGGAGTTCATATCTTTTTGAGTACAAAGCCAGAACACAGCCAAGTCACAAAGAGTGGAGAAAGATTTACTACCTGCAGCAGGCAATGAAAATATCAGAGTAATTCAAAATCAATGTCCTTCTCAAACCAAGAGAACACAGGACCTCATCCAGGAGACATATATTTATTTACATAATGGTGGACTCTCTCCTGGGCATGCTCACTTTAAGGTCATGATTTAAGAAGGAAAAATAATAGACCTATCTTTAGGGCCCGTTTAGTTCAAGGTCATGGTAAGGTAGGATAGAGAGCCAGGGAAAGACTATGGGAGCATTGAAAGGGAAAAGAAGCCCTCAGTTGGAGACCTATTTGGTGTTTAAAGAAACTTCAGTACAACTGATAAAACTGAAACAGCTTACAGAAATGCTGGTTTTCCTGAAGACATCTCAGGTAAAAATGCTATAAAACAATAAATAAAGCATGCGTACATAGGGCCAGGGCATTTGCAACCCCGAGTTAAACCTTTTCAGTACCCCTGTCTCATCCCTAAACCCAAATGATACACCCCATACTTTCACCTTATAATTTCATGCACAGAAGAACATTTTTTAACATATGGACTGCTTAATTTTTAAACTTTGCTTAATCACTAAATGTTGCTGTAAATGATACCCCAAATGATACCCTTGGAGCAGTGGGTCTCAGAGAGCACTGAGTCCTACACACAGCCATTGTGAAGACACTCAAGTGGGGAGTGGGGATCTCCTTTGGAGAAGCCCACACCATCACCATCGTGTATCAGTTATGTAGTGTCCTTCCCCCACTTCTTCCCCCATCCCCTCTCTCTCTGCCAGCACTTACATATACGTGAACAGTGAACTATCCCCGTCTTTATCCAATCAACTCTATAACTGGGTTCCACTCTCAGGTGTCCTGAAACTCTTTCCTGCTTTGGAGTCAATGCTCTGGATTTACCTGAATGGAAGCCGCTGAGGGAGGGAGTTTATTAGGCCACTGACTAAAGCTCTGAGCTGCAGCCTTCCCAACCCCAGGGTAGCACCTGTTTAAATGATAGGAACAGAAAAACTTCTGGGCCCACTCAACTTGTATCATAAAGTCCATATAAGTTGAGATATAGTTGAGAATAAGGAAACAGATGTGTTTGATACAGAACATGTTTTAATATAAGGATCTGCCTCTAATGCCACCTGCCTCACTTAGAGTCTTGTGCATCCTGAGCCCCCAGGCATCTCCAGGATGACAGACTTATATATGACAGTCTTGATTGCCCCACCCCATCTGACTCTTATGGAGGCTCCAGAGTGGGAAGGGCAGACCAAGGCTATCAAGATCTGCTCCTCCTATGCTCACCCATCCAGGAAAGATATCCCCCAGGAAGTTCTGCTGTTGAGGTCTTGGCCAGAAGGAAAGAATGGAAAGCTCAGAGATCTGCCCAGGAGTGGGGGTGGGGTGGAGTGCGGAGGGTTGGGAGGGGGGAAGACCTCTGGAAAGCTCAGAGATCTGCCCTGGGGAAAGACCTCTTTCAGAACAGGATGTGAAGAATTCTGTTCACACTGAGTTCTCAGAAACATTTTAAGTACATCTTGGTGAGAATAAATAAATAAAAGGGTGTTCAGAACTCCATGGTGCTGGTAGCAATAAACAAATCGCTGAATCCTCACTTAATAGAGAACTAGACACAGAGCCAAGGAGAATCCTGTGGGATCAGCCTATCTTGGGAGATGCAGAAACTGCTGCTGAGTGCAGCCTGGAGCAGTCCGGTAAGGGTGTGTGGAGGCTCAAATTATGTGATTCAAATTATGATGAGCTCAGAACAGTAAAAGTTACAGGGCTACAAGGCAGATTAGTGGTTTCATAGGACAAAAACTGGGAGGGGAAGAGTGAGTCTTAGTGGTTTCTGGGCTGGATTTCCTTTTTGGGTGTGGTGATGAGCGTATTAAGAAGTTGAGATACTGATGAGTATAATGAACTCAGATTAGAAATAGACTAAGACCCACTTAACTGTATGCTTTAAGTTGGTCAATTTTATGACAGCAGATTACATCTTAATAAGGATGTTTAAGAAAGCAAAACAAGCTAACCAATCAACTAACCAAGAGTCAAAGATTTCTGTTGAGAGACTGGTGGTTTGAATGAGAAACATCACTCATCTAGTTGGTGGCACTGTTTGGGAAAGTTCTGGATGCTTTAGGAGGTGCAGCCTTGCTGGAGGAAGTGCATCCCTGGGGGTGGGCATTGAGGGTTCATAGCCTCATGTCACTTTTCCCCTCCCCACTCCACCTCATTTCCGGTTGTGTGGATGAAATGTGACCAGCTGGCCTCTAGCTCCTGCTGCATGCCAGGTCTTCTCTGTTATTATGGACTCTAGCTCTCCGTAAGAACTGTAAGTCACATACACTCTTTCTTCCTTAAGTGCTTTTGGTCATGGTGTTTCATCTCAGCAACAGAAGGTAACTAACACAGAGACACAGGGAGAGGACCTGGCTCCTCTTGGTTAAGGGATTTGTTCCCTCTGGCCTCTGGCCTCAGTCAGGTTGGGAACTCTGCTCCCTGAGCTCCGGCCTTGCAATCTGGAGTTAAGAACAACCTTCTGGGTCTGCACTGGCCCTGCCTCACACAAATTCATGGTGTCATGGTAGTGTTTTCTTGCTCTTCCTCGCTGTGAGGTTCCCATAGTAATAGGGACATACCCACCCACACCCCATATTCCATATATTTTATTTTCCTCTGACTGCACTGTCTAACATCCTTCACTGGAAATGTCAAAGGAATGGCTCAGATGCCCCCGAGGTCGTCCATTAGATGTCTATCTTTTGACTTGAGGGATGAGTTGAATAGACCTTGCCTACATTCTCCAGCCCCCCTGGCTTGCTTTCTGCCTTCACGCCTCACAGTCTTAGCAAAAAATGTTCTGTCTGGCTGACACCAACTTCTAGGTTGCCTCATTTCCACACAGTTCCAAAACAAAACAAGACTGGACCATCTACAGCATCTACTTGGACTCTGAACACTGCCCATACAGTTAGTTAGGGAGTAGGCGAGAGGAGGGCAGGAAGCCCTGAGCTATCCTTCTGGAATGAGAGATGCTCTTCCGGTCAGCTTTCCTGGCAGTGAGCACAGAGTGGTATTGTTTTCCTGGGTGATTCTGAAATGCCCGCTGCCCAGCCCAGTCCCAGAGTATGCTGAGAATGCAGCCCGCTGCCAGGCTGCTCTCACTTGAGATCCAAATCTTCCTTTCTCATTTTTACCCTGGGCAATCTTGATTAGGCTGCCAGTATAGCCCTGGGCTTTTGGCACCAGTAGGCTGTATCCCAAGCAAAACGTACCATAGAGTTCTTGCTGAAGGATGAGCTCTTTGTTGGATGTGAGGGTGAACTCATGTTTTCTGTTCCTTTAGGGCTTAGAAAGTTGGGTCAGCAGCCTTGTGGAGAATGAAGCCATGGTCTCTTTTCCCACCCCTTGCCAAGAAGGAGACTATGTTGACTCCACATGGCAAGGCTTCATTTGTGCCTTGCTGGAGGTTACCACAGATCTGGCTTGGTACACTATCTCATTGTTCTGAATGCCTAGGCGCCACTAGGATATGAGCAGCTGACCAATGGAGACCGAGTTCCCTGCAGGGACTGTGGCTTTAGGAGTCTTCTGGCAGGTCTATCCATCTGTAGACCTCTAGCTGAGAAGCTCAGAACAGGTCAGTGGCCATGAGAGAAGGCAGAAAGAGTGGGGTCTGGGAGGGAGGGATGATGGGGGTTGTGTCAGAGCTGGTTTCCTCTGGTCCACTGTCACTATCACCCAGACCTTCAGTGAGGGATGGGATGATTCTGACCACGTTGTCTTCAAAGTGTACCTGCTTTTTCTTGGCCAAGGAGTCAGCAGGCTCCAGTGCCAGTTCCATTAGGGTATCTTGGGTCTGCAGGACCCGTGGCTTCTTGGTCCCCTTCAGGATGTTCTTCATGTGGATGAAGAAGGAGCCCGGTCCCTCCTTGAAGGCCTCATGGAAAGTATAGGTTTGCTCAGTGTCCCCAGAGCCTGTCGTGCTCACAACACTGCTGGAAGGGTCTGTGTACTGCTCCGTGGGGGGCGCCACCTCTGGAGCAGCCTTTCTTTTCTTTCGCTTGCTCAGCAAGAAGTAGGCTAGGCCAGTGATGATTAGCATGGAGCCTGGAAAAGATCTGGGAGGTCAAAACACTGCACAGACATGCCATGGAGAAAAACCAGAGGCAGAACAAGCCTTTCTCTCTACAGCACCACTGCTGTACCATACTGTACAGCCATGGTCAGCACCCTGATAGTCTAGCCTTCACACACCCACACCAGACTCAGGGGCTGACATGATGACATGACAAGGCTAAAAGGTTCAAAGAGGTCCAGTGCTATGTGGGACCAGGATACCAAAGAAGGGATTGGTCTGCTCTCTGTGCCCCACATCCCCTTCATATGGAGAGTTGGTCTATGGTTCTGACTTCATCACCACCCTCAGCTTCCCTCTCAGGGTGGATTATTGAGGGCAGGTATATAATGGCTTTGCTAGACATGGATTCTGATGGGGATGTTGAATTTCTTGGTTGTCTTCTCACTCCCAGAAATGTAGAGATTCCCCCAGTCCCCACCCAGTAAACTTGGGGAAATGTGGCTCTCTCATGTTCAGTGGCACAGGGAATACCGCCCATGAATCATCTGGGCCAGTCTGCAGACTCTCTGCTTCAGTCTCCTGCAAGGATCACAGCCCACCTATGGGAAGCCAGGCACCCTACCACCCATGCCCACCAGTTCCAGGGTCTCTTCAGTCTGCCTTTTTAGAGGGCGGGGCTTGTGGCTCGTTCAATGTAGGGTGAATCCTCCTGAGACTTTCTTCAGGGGCCATGACACATATGCTAAAGAAGAGAGCTTAGTCTCCTTCAGTTTCGTCTGGGAATCTTTTGGTATTTCAGATGAGCTCTTGGAGGGCTGTGTGTATATAAATAAGGAGGAATCAAAAGGAGGATGGTAGAAGAGAAAGCAAGAGACAGGTATGTAGAGGTGAGGATGTCAGTTCTGGGGTTAGAAAGTGAGCCACCCTGCAAGGCTCTAGGAGGGACAGAGGATAAGCTGGCATGCTCTTCAGTGCGCCCTCCTAACCCAAGCCTAGAGCTTAGAGCTGAATAGGTAGGTATCCAGGGAATATGGAAATGTCTGAGCTGAGGATTGACCATCTCTTTAAAAGTGGCCAGAGGGATGATAACCCAGGGTCCCATCAAAGGTCCAATCTCTGGATGGCTATGTACAGGAGGACTTCACCTCAGGATGGTCCTGCTGCTTGGTCAGCATAGTGGACATCTGACAGTCATGCTCACATACTGGGTTGGAGAGGGTAGATGGGCTGGTGGGGACTCTGAGAGACAGGACCTGGTCCTCCTACTTTAGATCACATCTGTTCAGGGCACACATATGTTCACGACACCTGATGCTCCTACCTGGAATGGTCACATGCCAGACCAGGACAGGGTGGAGGAAGCAGGCCACTGACAGCAGCATGTAGGCGAGGAACTTCTGGAAGCAGCCCAGCCAGTGGGCCTTCTCCTTTGCTCTGTATGCCAGAGACCCTGGCTGACACCTGGTGGGGGTGGGGTTGGAGGGGATTCAGCATTATTCGGTTAGTAGAAATCATTCCACCAAAGTCCAAGCTCTACAGAAGGGAGCCTGGGGCTGAGGCCTGCAGTATCTGTGATCACTGCAGTGGTTCTTGATGGAGTATCTGCAGGGGTTGGAGTCACAGAAGCCCAGGGTCCTCATGGTAGGTTTCCTGGTTAGGAGGCTTGCTTGGGCTACTCCAGAGGGTTCACAGGTTTTCTACAAAGCTTCCCTTAATCCATGCATGATTTTAACTGTGGTTTGGACCGACAGGAAAGGAAAGTTGATGGAAGTCTTTGGAACTTTGGGGAAAGTCTTTAGTATACAAGTAACAGTATAGTACAAGAACCATCACCCCAGGACCACTGTGTGGACTGAACACTGCACACTGCACAGAGAAAAAATAGGCTGATTCATCATGCTTGCTGTATCTTGCCAGGCACAGGGCAGAACAGGCCTGGACAAGCTTTTTTTTTTTTTTTTTTTTTTTTTTTGAGACATAGGGATAATCCAGGGTAAAGGCAGAGCCCTGATGCTGAGCAGATTTCTTCCGGGACATGGCCTAAAGGTTTCTTTACAGGCCAAGTAAGACAATTCCTGTCCTTGGACCTTGGATGCTCTCAGAGTAGCACTGTCCACAGGACCTTGTCTGGTATAGCTCATTGGCGCCACCTTGTGTCAGTCTGTGGGTGTACATGTACAAGTGCACACACAAAACAGACTTGTCCTTGTGTAGTGGGAGATGGTGCAGAGAGGACTCTGAGACTAAAACATTCCTGCACCTCCCTGCAACATCAAGAATCCTTTGAGGTAAAATTCAGCAGAAAGAGGAGCATGCTTCTGCCTAAAGGCTGAGCCTGGGAAGCAGTTATTAGTCCCCAAGGTGCTAAGGTCTGGATCTCACTGACCATTTGGGAACCTGACTATCTGGGCTTTGTTAGCCATAGACCAGGGTCTAAGCCCTTACCACACTGATGGCTATTTTTCACACAGTGAGCGTTGGCTGGGCAACAGTGGGGCCTTTATGGTCTGAATGTTAGAAAAGGCAGAGCCATTTCCTACACACAGCTCTGTTTCTTGCAGGCTGAGCCTTCTGCAGGGTCCTCAATTTATATCGGCTGCCTGGACACTGGCCCAGAGACTGAATGTCCTGGGGTAGGGAAAGCTGACTTTGCCAGGGAGTCTGGGTTAGAGTCAGGCCCTGACTGGATCTCGTCCAGCTGAGAACAACAGAAAGCAGGTGATTGGACTGTGCTGACCTAAGTCATCTCCAGGCCTGGTCTTGCCTGATTCTGAAAGGAGAACCAGTCCACAGTGGCCCCAGAAGCAGGACAACCTCAGCCATGGCCCTGCAGGTGAGGGATCTGTCTGGGTCTGGGCTAGGAAGGGATGTAAAGATTACTCCTGGAGGCTACTCACTTGAAGCAGACGGCCAACAGTTGAGCCACAAAGTAGGTCCCTTCACACACAGAGATGGTGACTCCTGTAAACCTGTGAGGGGGGAAAAAGTGAGGGAAGCCATACCTATCAGTCCCCCATGGATTTATCAAAGTTATCTCCTCTGATTCCCAGACATCTTCACTGACACACTGTCCAGGATCCCTGCCCCCATCAATTCGTGTCTCCATCCAACATCCTTCCAGTGCTGCCTGGATGACATACAGGTCTTGACTAGAGTGGCTGGAGCTAGGATCAGAGGTGAGGACAAAGCTGAGGCCAGCAGGTGAGGTGGTTTATACTCGGTATTTTAAGTGGACACGGGAAGGTGTGTTCTCTACCCTCTGGCCCAGCCTTAAATTTGAGCACTGTGCTGGTGGCTAGTTATTTTGTCAACCTGACACAAGCTACAGTTATCTGTGAAGAGGGAACCTCAACTGATGCCTCCATCAGATTGGCCTCTAGGCAAGTCTGTGGACATTTTCTAGACTAGTGATTGATGTGGGAGGGCCCAGCCCATTGTGGGTGGTGCTATTCCTGGGCTGGTGGTCCTGGGCTGTATTAAAAAAAAAATGCAAGCCATGTTGAGCAAGGTAGCAAACAGCTTTCCTTCATCATCTCTGCTTCAGTTCCTCTATCCAGGTTCCTTCCTTGAGTTCCTGCCATGACATTTCTTCATAACAGATTGTGCATGGAAGTGTAACATGCACAACAGACCCATTCCTCCACAAGTTGCTTTAACACAGCAATAGAAAGCAAACTAGGATGGCCCCGATGAAGATTCCCATTCTCAGTCTTTTTTTCCAATAGTTCACCCACCCAGAGCTTCTAAGTTTCCGCCCCTTGGCTTTCCTGACTTTTTGGTCTTCATCTCCTGTTCCTCTATTATTGCCAAAAATTCTGGGACACACCAATCTGAAGGTGTTTGCCTTGATCCAGAATGTTTATGCTCCAGGCATTCTAAAATCAGAATCTTCTAGAGGCAGATGTGAAATCAAAGGTTTCTGTCTGACTTCTTTTAATTTTATATACTAGAATCCTTGTGACTAAAGCTTCAGTTTTTGTTTGAAGAGCATTCCTGACCCATAGAATTGAAACTACATGCCATTTAAATTCCTTTATGACTACCCATAGGTAGCATAGGGCCTTTGCACAAGCTAGCCTTTCTTGGAAGTCTTCTCCTTCCTTCTGTTTGGTGAACTCTTGTTACCACAATGGCAGAGTCACTAGTCTGAGCTTCTAAAGGATTTCTCTGTATGATTAGCATGTGAGACCTGGGCCTATCCTGGGCAGGTCGTATGGAAGAATGCCCTGTGAATACCCATGGGGTCAAAGGTGGTGAGGGTAGATGCAATGGAGGTCTCAAGACCGTTGTCTCCTTAGGGTCATGGGTCTGTTTCTGTTGCTGATCAGCTGTGTGCATGTAAATAGAGACTTGGCCTTCCTGTGACTCAGTTTCTCACCTGTAAACCAGGGGTAACTATAAGGCTTCACCAATGAAATTATTACCAATGAGATGAGTAGATAGATGTCTACAGGTCCCTTAGAGCTGTGCTTTAGAACATAACCACCCTTACATAGATGCTTTTCCTCTCTGTGTGATTATGGTACATAATCTCTTCTTTCTCCTACTCTCCTCACCATCTGCCCAGTTCTTACCCCTTTAGTTTTAAAATGATGGGAACATAATGATTGAATTGTGCCAATCACAACCTAGAAGCCTTATAGAAACCGACTCCTTTGGCCTTTGCAATGCTTTTACGATCAGCAGTTGTACTAATGTCAGTTATGAATGGGGAGGCTGAGGGCCAGACCTTTGCCCAGGACTACACAGCTCATCGATGGCAGGTACCAGATGGGAACCATCCCTGAACTTTGGAGATCATGAGACTAAGAAGGCATGTGCTTTGCAGAAACTCTCAGCAGAGCTGTTTTCTACATCCTGAGGCAGAGGGCAACTGAGACTTGGTGGGTTAGTGGCTCACTCAGACTTTCTGTAAGGTGTTAGTGAGTTAGGGGGCGGGGGATGGCAGGACGGGAACGGGTGCTGATCTGTGGGTGTCAGAGAACAAGGCATGAGTAGAGGAGAAATTGTGTGAGTGTGAGGGGCAGGGAGACTTGAGGCTGGAATGAACACAAGGGAGATTGCCTGGGCATTGAGTCCCCTCAAGACTGGGCAGAGCCCCAAGGAAGAGCTGCCATTGAGGGCAGAAGGTATCCACATTACCTAACTTGAAGCATACTGGTGAATTACCAGTGTTGTGAGAGAGAAGGCAGGTTCATTCTTGCTGCAGGGGCCCAGGGAGGCAGTGTCTGAGGGCATTGAGATGTGCTGTGTCCACTTGAGTGCTCCATGGGTACACAGAGCATGAAGGCCAGGCAGTAGAGAGGGCTAGAAGTCCCCAGGCACAGCCAAGTATCAAGAAATAAGTTAGCAGTGTAGACATGAGCTCTGAAGGTGGGCTATAGCTGGAGGGGGCAGATGTGAGAGTTAGCAGTGTAGACATGAGCTCTGAAGGTTCACAGCAGTTGGGAGGTGGCAGATGTGAAATTTCTAGGGGCAGCAGAGAGCCTACATTGAGGTAGTGGGTAGAATGGCTGCCTAGGGCAAAAGTCATCCACCAAGGTGCAGGATAACATTAGTGAGGGGAAGGAAATGGCAGAAGATGCAGCCTGAGACCTGGGGGCAGAAAGAGGCAGTTGAGACATTCTACTGCTGGGACACCGATCCTTCCTCCAGCATTCCTTTAGCCAGTAGCCTAGGGCAGGATTGCAGAGATACCGAATCATAGGTTCAGGGACCCAGCTCCCTCACTGCTTGTGACATCCCTGCACAGCCATTTCTTTCTTGCCAAAGTATATTGGTGCAGCTGATCATGGAGAGGTAGAGTTAGCTTGGGAGGCAGAGTTCCATGCCTTGATATGAGACGTGTTTCTCTTTAGCTCAATGACAGGATGGCTGCTGCATCCTGAATTTGACCATCTTTATAACTAGGACAATTTACATGCCTCTCATGGTGCTAAACTAAATGACAAAATACATATTAGACAATGAACTGTACTTGCCATACAAGAGAACTATGTATGTGTATATGTATATGTACACACATATATATGTATTGGTGTTGGCTGAATAAGGAAGTGGCTATAGGGATGTATAGATATTAGAATGGGTGGGTAGAGTTGATGGATAAAATGTATAGATGGTTGTGTGGGTAGGTGTGGGAAGTCATGACAAGGCCTTACTCTTGGCAAACACTCACCCTTGGCTCTCCTATCTACTATTCTTCTTTCTGCTTACCTTCCATGATTCACTTGTCAGTTCTTAGAACTTCAAACAAAGCCTCATAGCAACCCACCTTAGTAACCCTTCCTCCTGATCTCTAGATTTAGCCAACATCCTGCTAGATAGATGTTTTTAGAACTCCTGGTAATGGAAAGGCTTTGTGAGAATAACTTAGTTAGACCCCACAGCTGCAGCTCGCTTCCTCCACCTGCAAAGCCCTCTTTCCTTTCCTACCCCTCCCCATAGCCTGTTTTCAGAGTATATAACCTGTGTGAACAATAAAATCTTTGCCAGCTTGATCAGACTTCTTGACTTGCTGTGCCTTTCTATTTTCTCACACATCTCAGTCCTCTCCACAGGGTCTAGGGGTCCCACTTGATTGTCGAGCTGGCCCGGACAGGTAGGTGGGTGGAATAGGTAGATGGGTGGGTGCATAAGAAACTAAGTATTCAGATGAACAGGTGAATAGGCAAGTCTGTAGGTGGATAAATGGGTAAGTGGAAATGTTGGTAGGTGGGTAAATGGATAGGTGGAGGAGTGATTTGATGAGGAATAGGTGCATGTAGTAGGTAGGGTGTATGGATGAGGTGGATTTTTGGATAAATAATGGACAGGTGGATGTGTGGAAGGGCAGGCAGATGTGTTCATGAGAATCTGGAAGGATGCTGGCTGATTTATGGGATCTTCCCAAACCTGGACTTACCTTAGCAGCTTCTGTGGCTCCACTTCTGGATGGGAAGGAATTAGCATAGGAAGTGGGTTACCCTGTGTTACTCTGAGTAGACAGACATGGGGGAGCTGGAACATGCAGGCAGGGGGAGCACAGGTACTTATACTCACAGCAGATAGAAGGCCAGGCTTTTGAACCGCCCCCGGAGAAAGGTCTCGGTGCCCACTCCAATCAACACTGCAGGGGAAAGAGGAGAGGGGACAGTGGGTCTGGGCAGGCCACCCCACAGTGTTGTCCTGTGAGGACTCTTGGCTGAGGCATGAGTTTCTTCCTGAGGTCTAAGAGCTAGGGCAGTCCCCTTCCGTGTATACTGACAACTGTGGCTAGGTAAAGAGACCAGGAAGGCTGCTTCCAGGCAGTCCCTGAAAACCCAGGAAGAGCCTGAAGAATATCCTAACCATACAGCACGGAAGCCATTCAAGGTCCATGTGCCCTAGAGACTGCCCAAACTAAAGCCAATGGCCCTTCAGGTTCATGACTAGTCTCTGTAGTGGCTTCTAAGACTCTTGCTATCCTGGGCCAGGCCAGTGTATGTGTTTTATGGCTTGCCATGGGTGAAAGGTACCTAGATTTCATTCTCTTGCCTGGATCACTTAGCTTGTGTTTGACGTGTGGCTTCCACAAACATAAGATAGTCACCCTAAAATTCAGAAGGTTATCAGCCTAGAATTAAGGGGATGTTCACTCTGAAGGTGACTCTCACAATCAAAAAAGCACTCCCTCAGAATTGAAACAGATGCTCACAGTAAACATAAGGAGATATTTACTTCCTTGTTGGCTTTAGCCCCTCTGAGCCCCTAGAAGAGTAATAGAGGGTGATTTGCAAGATGCAGTTAGAAGGATTGGACTTCCGGGCTACTTGTGCACCAACAAGGCTTCATGTAGGACCTGGGATAGGAAAATCAATGAGCAATGTCAGACAGTGAGTGGAAGGGCTCTTTGTCCACAGTGACATTTGTTAATGAAGTAAAAATGTGAAAATGGGCATAATCTTTCCTCTTGAGAGGGCCGGTAGGAATAGACTAGCTCTTGTGATAGTTCCGTTAGTCATTATCTTTGTCCTCACAACACCCCATCAGGTGTTACAACGTAATGCTTGTGGCCACCATGACACATACTTTTGCTTTTTCCAGTACAGGGCAGAGATGTTGAACCTGTTGGTACGAATTCCCTGAGACAATAAGGTTTGTCAACAGAGGAAGTTGAGGAGATTCCTAGCGTGACCCGGAAGCTCCCTGTGTGCTGATGTCCATGCCACAGACACGGGTGAGCCAAGATAGAGAAGCAGCATGGGAAAAGATCTGAATTTATTGTAGAAACTTCTGGAAGAGATTTCAAGGAAACCTTGGCATTTATTGTTTAGTTCTAATCAGTCTGTTTAGGAAGAATTTCCCCGAGGCAGTAGAATTCACCCATTTTGTACTGGATTTTTTTTTCCTTTCTCTTCCTTTATTTTCTCCCTGTTTTTCAGTGCTGGGGAGCAAATCTTAAAGGCAAACTCTTAGTCTCTGACCTACATTACCAGACCCTTATTAGATCCTTTAAGTATGACTCATAAATGAAAGACACCATTTGAAGCGTCTGTTTTGGCTTTAGCTCAGTAGCAGTTCCTGTGATAGATTGCAGAGCCTCGGGCCCTACACACCTCTTGGTATCCATGTCCCTCATCATATGGCTTAGCTATCCCTTGTTTGTGGCAAAGAGTTGCCTCTTGACTCAACAACACGACTTTCTCTGAACAATGGGATTTTCTAGACACAATGCAAGTAGAGACATAAAGTAGCCTTGAGACCTGAGCCTTCTCTCTGTGTCTCTGCCACTACCAGCCTTCCACTGGACCACGAGAGACACATAGAACAAAGTTGCCCTATCATCCTAGCCAAGGCCAATCTAGATAAGCCATCGGTTGCCTGACCTCTGGGTAGGGCTGCATAGCCAGCCAATATTTGCAAAGCTGCTTAGCCTACTCACCTGGAGCCTATTGTATGCCACTGAGGTTTCCAGGGACACCAGTTTAGCAAGACAACATGCACTTTCAGTGACAGCTTTAGTGAGACATTCTTGACCTGTGACAAATGGCATATGTTTCAAGTGCAGTTTGATAAGTACTGACATATGTCTTCACCCATAGAAGCATCACTACATCAAGAGAATGGGCATTGTTATCACCCTGAGAGCCTCCAGGTATCACCTCAGTGAAATGTTACATTCTCTTTCTGTGGTCCTCCCTTAAGCAACTAGTGATCCACTTCTATCACTAGAGACTAGTTTATGCTTCCTGTGAGTTAGGATAAATAGTACTGAACAGTGTGCACTCATCTTTGGCTATTTGTTACGCTCCAACAGTTATTTCCAGACTGATGTTAGCTGTAGTGTGCGTCAGTTGTTTGTACCAAGCTATGGAGCTGTGGCTGACTCGTATGCTAACTAATGAGGATGCAGCTCAGCTTGTTTATAACTCACACGCTGATGGACAACTAGGTCACTTCTAGTTTTGGATATTACAAACTGAGCTGCCATGAGTGTTTATATGCATTCTTTGCATGGTTTTGCGCTTCTTTTCTCTTGGGTAGATGCTTGGCAGTGGAATAACCAGATCATATGGCAGCAGCATGTAAAACTTTTGAAGAAACTGTCAAGCTGTTTCAAAGTGAGTGCACTGTTTGCATTCTCACTAGGAGTGCGTGAGAATTCCACAGCCTTGCCAATGATTTGGTCTTTTAAATTCTAGCCATCCTAAGGCAAATACATCAGTTCTCATTTGCATCTCTCTAAGGACTAATGAGGTTGAACACCTTTTCACATTTGCCATCACTTGTGTTTTGTGTTGGCTTCTAATACTATATTTTAAAGGGAAATGTTTTAAGATCTTGATGGGATCCAATCTTGAAGGATTTTATTAATTCTTTTACTAGGGACAGAACTTTTCATATTGAACTAAGAAATCTCAGCCTAACTCAACACAGAGATTTTATCCTTTTGTCTAGGAGCTTTATTAATTTAAGATGTACATTTTAGGTTTATGATTCATTTTAAGCCTTTAAAGAGAATAAGATTAGAGATAGGTAATTTTGTAGAAATGGATATTTAATTATTTACGTTTCATGCATCAAAGATGCATCTTTTATATACTAGTTGTCTTTGTGATTTTCTTTGCTTTTCCTTGGCAAGCTGTATGTTCTGTTTTTCTTCATTGCATGGCAGTGCTGACTAGAGCCCAGTCCCAGTGCTGGCTATATGTGGTGAGAATGGGCACCCTGGGCTTGTTTCAATCTCAGGAGAAAAGCATCTAGCCTTTAACTTTCAGAAAGTTGTATGTTTTTAGTTAGTTTGTTTGTTTTTAGATGCCCTTTTTTTTCTGCCTTCAAGAAACACACCTTGGGGCTCAGCAGTTAACAGCACTGGCTGCTCTTCCAGACAATGGGGATTCATGTGCCATCACCCACATGGCAACTCACAACTGGCTATAACTTTAGTTCCAGTGGCTCTAACACTCTTATACAGACATAATGCAGACAAAACACTAATGCACATAAAATAAAAATGAATAAGACAATATTAAAAAGAAACATACCTCATAACTAATGATCGACAGCACTTCATAATAAAATTATGGAAAAGGGTATTTCATGCAAATGGAACTAAGAAACAAGCAGGCTATTAAAATATTTGACAAAATGGACTTTAAGCTCAAATTAATCATAAGAGATAAGGAGGGATGGTTGATTCCCATTAAAGGAAAAACCCAGCAACAGGATATTATGATCCTAAACATAGATGCACTAAACATAGAAGCACTCAATTTCATAAAAGAAAGACTATTTAATTTAAAATCACAGAGTGATTCCAACACAAAATTAGTGGATGATTTCAATACCTTACTTCCACCAATAAATCATGTGGAAAAAAAAACTAAATAGAGAATCTGAGGAGTGACATTATAACTCCAATGGACATAATGTCTATTTCCAGAAGATCCCACCCTAAACCTAAAGATTATACAGTCTTCTCAGTGGCCCATGGAATTTTCTACAAAGGAGAGCACATATTAAGGCACAAAACAAGTCTCAACAAATAAAGGAAAATTGAAATCATGTTCTGCATTTTATCTAACAATCATGGGAGGCTAACAACAGAAGAAATGACAGAAAGTACACAGACTCATTTAAGCTAAATAGCACACTACTAGATCAAGATTGGACTAAGGAAGACATCAAGAAGTAAATTAAAAGATGCCCAGGATGTAATAAAATAAAAACACATTACATGAACATCTGTGGGACAAAAGAAGACATGACTGACGGGAAAGCACCTACATCATGCATTATCATACAAATGTTAGAGAGATCTCAAATTAATAATCTCATGATGCACTGAAGCCTTTGGAAAACAGGAACAATTAACACCCCAAAGAGTAGGTATGGGGAGAAAATCAAAATCAGGGTTGACATTAATGCAAAAGAAATGATTAGAACAATACAAAGAATCAATGAAATGAAGAGTTTGACAAACCTTTGGCCAAAGTAAAGGGAAAGAAACCAATAAAACTAATCAAATTAGCCAAAAGAAAGAGAGAGAGAGGGTCTAAATTAATCCAACTAGAGAAAAATGGAGCTATTATAATAGAACTGAGGAAATTCTCAGACTTGTAAAGGCATACATTAAAAAGTTATATTCTACCAAACTAAATAAAATCTAAAAATGAATGAGATTTTATATATACATATTTTATATTTTATGTTTATACATATAAACACATCATATATATATATATATATATATATATATATATATATATATATAATCAAATTTAAGTCAAGATGAAGTTAATAATTTAAGTAAACTTGTAACATCCAGTGAGCTAGAAGAAGTAATTAAAAACCTCCTCAGTTAAAAAAGACTCCACTAGAAATCTGCTACAGCTGATAAATATATTATGTGAAATTAATTACAAAATCAATGCACAAAGCAGTAACCTTCTCTCATGCAAGTGACAACCATACAGAAGTAGCAAGCAAGGAAACAATATCATTTGTATTAGTCTCACAACAAATCTTGGACTAAATCTAACCAAGGAAGAAGAAAATTTGTATACCAAAAGCTTTAAGATGCTGAAATATTGAAGATAATATCAGAAGATGGAAAGACTTCCCATTCTCATGAATTGATATGATCAATACTGGGAAAATATCCATCCTACCAAAAGTAATCTACAGGTTCAACATAATTCCCACCAAATATTCAATTCAATTTTTCAGAGAAATTGGAAAAAAAGGAAACAACTTAAAAATTTTCATGTATAAATACAAACGACCCAGCATAGCCAAAACAATCTTTAGCAGCAACAACAAAAACAACGAAAAGAACAGCAACAACAAGAACAGCAACAACAACCTGCTGGAGATATCACTACCCCAGATATTAAGCTATTTTATAACGCTATAATAATAAAAATAGTGTAGTATTCACATAAGAACACCCACTGAACAATGAAATAGAACTGAGGACACAGACACATATAGCCCACATTCCTGCAGCTGTCTGATTTTTGACAGAGAAGCTAATAATTCATATTGGGAAAATGACAGCATCTTAAACAAATAGTGTTGGTCAAAGTTGATAGCTTCATGCAGAAGAATGAAACTTGATCCTTATCTCTCATCCTGAACAAAATACAACTTGAAACGGATCATGGACCTCAACATAAGGACTAATACCTTAAATCTAATAGAAGAGAAGCAGAGAATATGCTTGGATTCGTTGGCACAAGGAAGGCCTCTATGACTAGAAGCATGACAGTGTAGGTATGAAGATTAACAACTAGTAAATGGGAACGTATGAATGTAAAACGGGCACCATCACTAGACGGCAGAGGAAGCCTACAGAATGGAAAAGTTCTTTGCCAGCTATATACTGGACAGAGGGTTAATATCTAGAACATACAAATAACTCAAAACTAAAGATTAAGAAAGCAAACAACACAATTAAAAGTGGGGCATGGACCTAAACAGAGAATTCTCAAAAGTCGAAACACAAATGGCTGAGAAACAGCCTTAGTCATCAAGGAAATGCAAATTAAACCTACTTTGAGATTTCATCTCACCTCAGTCAGAATGGCCAAGATCCAAAGAATAAGTGCATCAAAGTTTGGCGGAAATGTGAGGAAAGAGAAACACTTATTTACTGTGCTGGGAGTGCCATCTGGTGCAGCCACCATGGGAGTCAGCGTGGAAAGTTATCAAGAAGCTAAAAGGAGATCGGCCACAGGAGTCAGCAGTATAACTTCGGGCATATACCTGGAGCACTGTGTATCCCACTACAGAGACACTTGCACATCTTTGCTCATTGCTGCTCCGTTCTCGAAGGTCAGGAGATGGAAAGGGCATTTAAGTACAACTAATGGCGAGATAATTAAAGCCTGGTGTACTTGCAAAATGGAATATTACCCAGCTCTTAGAAATAAAACTATAAATTTCACAGGTATGGGGAAAGCTGGAAACAGTAATTTTGAGGGAGGTAATCCAGGCCCAGAAAGACAAATGTCTGTTTCTCTCATTCATTGATGTTGGCTCTGACTCTTTAGAGGTGTGTGCTTCGTTCAGAACACACACAGGGGTCAGGGGATCACTAAGGACCCACAGAGAGTGGCTTTCAGGGAAGGGGAGATAGAGTGTACTGATATAAAGGGAATCATGGAATGAAGGGGGAAACTGTGGTGAGGAGGGGCCATCAGAGTAAAAGAAAGAAAATGGAAGGGATAAAGAATCTAAAGACTTAAAGAAACTCATGGAAATGTACTTCAACAGAAACCTTCTGAAATACACACACACACACACACACACACACACACACACACACACACACATACATAAAGAGAGTCAAAGTGGAGTTATCCTCTGTGGGTAAACAATGCCCCTGCTACATAAGAGAGACCAAGGAATAAAAAGCCCAGTGCTTTTTATTTATGTATTTTATCTATCTATTTATTTACTCCTTTTGCAGTTGTTGGCCACAGAGGTTCTATAAGCTTCCAAACATTACAGGTTATTCCCAGTGCTCTTTGTTACCTCTCAAGACCCTCTTGTTGTTGTTTGTTTGTTTGTTTTTTTGTTTTTTTTCGAGACAGGGTTTCTCTGTGTAGTTCTGGCTGTCCTGGAATTCACTCTGTAGACCAGGCTGGCCTCGAACTCAGAAATCCTCCTGCCTCTGCCTCCCAAGTGCTGGGATTAAAGGCATGTGCCACCACTGCCCGGCAAGACCCTCTTGTTGAAGAGACCACATGCATGAGTCATACCTAACATGAGTAACTCCAGGCGGTGCTCATCTGGCAGCATCATCCCTACTGGGTAGTTCAGGAAATGGATTCATGATACTAAAGGAGCAAGGTAAACACCAGTCTTACATAGATGTGATCCCTGTGGATTACAATAACAACAGGCCTGGTACAACAGGCTTACTGCTCTAATAGTGGCAGAAATGTCCCAGGAGTAACCAACCTCTTTTTGATTTGATTAAAGGTCTACTCCACAAGGTGAAACCCATACCTGGCTCCATCATCAGGCCAAGGACCTATGCTAGAGTCATCATAAACCCTAGCAAAGAATCTACAAGTATTATTTTGATAAACAGACAGAGCTTGAAAGCAATTTTTAATGGCCTCTTATTATTCCCATAGATTGTAAATATCTCAGTCCTCATCAGGGCAGCTTCTGCTTGCAATAAATGATGATCAACAGAGAGACCCACAACTTTCAAAGGGCAGAGAAAAATACACTTCAGAGTGTCCACCCCTAAATGTAGCATATATACCACAACCCATCCTCTAAAGGCTCAGGGATCACTGTGGAAGAGCTGTCAGAAAGGGCAAGAGCCAGAGATGCTGGGTGACTCTAAGGAACCAGTATCTTCTGAACACAGCCGAGTAGCTGCACATATAAACTCACAGCAGCTGGTACACCATGCACTAGACATGTGCGAGCTTAAACCCGTCCAGATCCCAGCACAGAGAGGGAGGGTGGGCATGAAGTTCCAGAGCTAGCCTAGGAGTTCTTGACAAAGCTCTTAGTTCCTGGGAGTGGAAGGGTTTGTTTTCTCTAAAAGTGTAGCTCCTGATAAATCAACACTGCTGTGATGAAAGCCCACACATTTGTGAATAATTATGGAGTACAAATGGCCTTAGCAGGGGTTGGGGGAGAGATACAAAGTTGTATGTGACAGGGCAGGGGCAGTAGATCCTGGAAGAGTTAGGGGTGGGAGGTGAAAATGACCAAAACACTTAGGAAATTCTCAAAGATCCAATAACCATAAAAATATCATAAGAATTAACAGGGGGAGTACAAACAACAGATGTCCATTTATAAACAGATGATTTAAAGCTTAAAACATCTTGCAGCAAAAATCTGCTGCAAATTTCACTTGCTTATGGCATATTATCCTTCATATATTAAATATATTGTTTGCTACAATTGTTCAGGGAATTAGCCTCTGGTTTTCTTACAACATCTTTGTCTGATGTTGGCATCTATGTTGTTTTAGCTTGCTTTCTGTTGCTGTTTTAAAAACAAAATCAAAAGCAATTTGAGGAGAAGAAATCCCCCCCACCCCAGTTTCTGTACCATTATTGAGAGAAGCTGAGGCAGGAAGTGAAGCAGGGACCACAGGGCAAGGCTGTTTACTGGCTCACTTTTTGGCTCATGTTCAGCTGCCTAGAAAGAATACACAGCCCAGGCCTATCTGTTCTAGGATGGCACGACCCTAGTGGTCTGGGTCCTCCTAAATCCATCAACAATCAAGAAATCTTCCTCATAGACATGTCCGCAGGCCAATCTGATGGAGGCACCTCTTCAACTGAGGTCCCCTCTTCCCAGTGTGTCAAGCTGACAACTGAGATCAGTTGTCCCATACGTAGATGCCGACACTATGTAATAAGTTGGAAATCACATCATGCTTTCAAATTCTGTAGTTGTTTACATAGAGTTCTATTATGTCTTCATTTAATGTTGGTAGAATTCTCCTGGGAAGCAATCTGGGCTGATTTATCAGTGTTTGGAGATGAGACTGCTGTGTGAGATGCTGTGAGATTCCTTGGTACTCCCGAGGAAATTGTCCCCCGTTAGAACAGCATCTTCCTTGGGAGGGCTCAGAAAATATTTTCTTCTTGCTCTTAACTAGAAATATATATGTTTCTTATTCAATCTCAGTGTTCAAAACTCAATGTGTATTTTTGCTGTTCTGAATGACAATTTTCTTTGTGCTAGAGAATAATATGCATGATTCCACAGCATAGACACCACGCTTCTTCAGCTGATCGCCACCTGCCACCTTGCCTATCACAGGGATTCCTCTGCTCCATGAAACCTTGGGTGTTGCTGTGCAACTGCACACCTGTTTGTTCAGACAACTGGAGGAACTGCCAGCTCAGGAGATGCAAATCCAAACCACATAAAGACTCTCTCTCACCCCAGAGAGGATCACCTTCATCAAAGAAGCAGACAACACTGATGAGAATGTGGAGAGAGAGACATACACACGCTCTGCCAGTGGGATGTAAAGCAGTAGAGCCAGTATGGAGATTTGTGTGGAGGTTCCCTGAAACCTCACATAGAACATCATACCATCCCTTCAGATATACTACTGGGTCTACACACAAAGAAATGGAGGTAACATATCACAGAGGAACCTGTCCATGCATGCCCGTCACTGAACTGCTCACAGAAGCCAAGATATGAAATCAGCTTAGGTGTCCATCCATAGATGAACAGATAAAGAAAGTTTGGTACATATACATGATGGGCTTTTATTCAACTTTAAAGAAGAGTTAATTGTGTTTGTTGGAGACTATAATGTTAAGTTAAATAGAGCAGTCTTAAAAAGAGAAATATGTTGTCTTTTATGTGGTAAGTATAACCCCCCAACACACAGAAGACTATAGTAGGGGTCCAGTGAGGACAGAGAGGAGAAGACAACAAAGATTAATAGGCAGTTGGATATGGACAATATATATGTATATATATGTGTGTGTGTGTATACATGTGTGTGTATATACACACACACATTGTCTGTATACATATATATGTTTGTGTGTATAGTGTATATGCATGTATAAAATGTTATAATGAAACTATCATTTTGTATAATGAATATATACAAAGGGGATAGAAAGAACTGTAAGCCTATGAAAAATAGATCAGAGCTGCCCTCTTCTTTCTGGTTTCATGGTACAAAGATAGCTATGCTCTGGGTGGGGGGTGGTCATGCCTGTAATCCCAGCATGCAGGGGATTGAGTCAGGTGATTGCCAGACATTCAAGTCCAGCTCAGACTACACAGTAAGTTCCAGAACAGCCTGGACTACCTGGCTACCTGGACTACCTGAGACTATCCGGTCTCAGAACCCCCATTGGTGCTGTGGCTGCCACCACTTCAGCTTGAAAATGATGGGATTCGTACAACTGGATCAGGCCTTTTAAAGTCCCACCCCACCTCCATTCTAATCTCTGGGATCACTTGCTGCCTCCCCTCTTTCCTCTGATCCCTCCTCATCCTTCCAGAGGGGCTAGCTGTTCATGTCTCACGACCTTGCTTCCTGAGCAGGCTTCTGGAATTAGCCTGCTCTGAGCTGGAATCCATGGCAGCAGTTGTTAGTTTGAGTCATTGGTTCCCTGAAGTCTCAGGGTAGAGCCTACAGTTGTCCCTGTTCTGTCGACAGGAAACTGAAGTTTAAATAGTTTATGTGGGAAGGGGTAGTAGAGGGTAGGTAGCACAGGTCACAGAAGCACGAGGTGATGGAATGTGTTTACTACTTGGTCAGACCACGTGCAGTGCCCTGTGGTAGAGGTCTTGACTTCTTAATATGTGGGTACATATTGCACACGATGGAAACACCAAACTTTTGCAGAGGAAATGCACCATAATTATCTTTTTTGTATTCCAATTATAAATCTAAAAAGGAAGACCTGGATATAAAGAATAAAGAAAGAAACATTTGACCCAAAGCTTGTCATGAAGCAGGAGGGAGGAAAAGATGCAGGGAGAATATTCATCAGACCAGAAAACAAAACAAAACAAAACAAAACAAAACAAAACTGGAAACACTTTGTAACCTCATTGGGACAAAAATCCCCTGCAGACATGTTTGAATACATGATTTCTTCAATGGCAAGAGGTAGTCAAGCAGATCTGCATTTAAGAGTGGCTGAAATTAGCATACGGTGGAGACCAGGGATGGAGGTGGGGGGGAGGTAGAGAGATGGCTCAGTGGTTAAGAACACTGGCAGCTCTAGCAGAGAACTTGCAGCCTTCTGTGATTCCTGTTCAGTGGTTATGAAACCCTTTCCTGAACTCCACAGGGACCAGGCACACACACGTGTATGTGTGTGTGTGTGTGTGTGTGTGTGTGTGTGTGGTGAACAGACATACATGCAAGGCAAAATGTTCATACAATAAAACTAAATGAATATACAAAATTAGAAAAAAAAAGTTAGCCTGCAGGATCCTAGACCGTTACTTAGAAAGCATTTTCTGAAGCTTTGATCAAAGCGGAGGTGAGACCACACATTTGTTATGCCGGTTAAGAGATGAGAACACCAAAAAGAAAAAAAGAAAAAAAGAAAAAAAGAAAAAAAAAAAAGAAATGAGAGCCCTTGGATCTATGTTTTGAAGTCATTAGTGTGTTTGAAGGGTGTGTGACAGGGAACATCACTATTTAACATGTGGCAATGTATATTAAATAGAGAGCAGGTTGATGAGCCACAACAAAACAAACAAACAAGCAAAACAAGCCGTAAGTGATCGCAGATTGACCCCAAGCACTTGATTTAGGAGAAACAGGATGCTAGTTTGACAAGCAAGTTGCCCACAACAGCTTTGCTTGGGCATTACCTTAATCCTTTGGCTATTCTGGTATGTCCAGTCCTTAGGATGCCATGCATTGTTACTGTGTGCCTAGGTAGACAACCCAACTGGATAGTAAAGCCTTATTTCCCCATTAAGTTCAGCACTACAGTCTTCAGGCATTTCTGGGTGCAGGAAAGATAAGTATGCTGTTAGTTATGTATTTCTGGATGTATAAATGGGAGGTTCTACTGTGATCCTTCTTTTTGGAAACATTTGCAGACAGGACTCAAGAGTGGGCTCAGCTGGAGATCTCTGGGATGGCCATATGAGTCATGTATACAGATTATTTAGAGAACGAGCAGACATCTTAAATGCCAGTGTCTTCAACTTCACAAGTGGTAGACGTGTTGGCTGCAATACTGTCATGCCTACGTTCAACACAGCCCCACACCCCTACTGAGCCTGCGCACAGTCAGGACTGGCCCAGGGTTGAGTCATAAGAGTAGATTATGGAGTGGCTCTGATTGCATCACTCTCTGGTTTTTTTGTTTGTTTTGTTTTTTTAATCTAGCATCTTAGATTCATTAAAATACAGAGAAACATGCCCCCTTGAGTTAGAAGACTAAAATTGGCTGGGAAATAACCATGGTGCCTTATCTTGCAGCTCCTTGTAAAACTTAAACCTATCAGTGAAGAGGAAAGTCAGAATGACACTGTACTGCTTAGCTATATCTCAGGAGACGGCAGCTGGTCAACTGGGCTTTGGGGAGGTTACTCCCTGTGTGTGTCATACGAATAAGTTCTTCTGCTTTTCCACCTGGTGTCTGGTGCCTGTTCTGAGCAGTGACATCTGGCTTCTCTCATTCTATTTCCTGCATAACACTTTAATCCTGACTCGGGCGGAGGGCACTGACTAAAAGTGGAGTCGCAAGAATCGATAGCTGTCATCTGTACAACGTTACACTTCTGAACATAGTGAGGCCTTAATGGACTAGCACAGAGGATGGAGTGAAGTTTCGAATTGAAGACAAGTAGCACAGAGCGTGGACCAACAAAGATGCTATCTGGCAGCTACTAAACAGAAGCTAGAAGAATCAAGTAGAAATGAGAGCAAGTACGTGTGCGAGAGAGAGAGAGAGAGAGAGAGAGAGAGAGAGAGAGAGAGAGAGAGAGAGAGAGAGAGAGGAGCAAGAAACAACATGACTGTTTCAAGGGACAGGATTTGCTAATTTTGAGAATATTCTGATAGGTGCTGTCTGTCCCCTGTGGTTTGTTCACTCTGGGTTGGCAGGAGCATCTGTCCTGAAAACCTCTTAGAGCAGAGGTTCTCAACATTTCTGATGCTGCGATCCTTTTAGACAGTTCCCCCTGCTGTGCTGACCCTCAACCATAACATTTTTGTTGCTACTTCCTAACTGTAGTTTTGCTACTGTTATGAATTGTAAATATTTCCGATGTTCTTAGGCCAACTCTGTGAAAGGATTGTGTGACTCCTAATGAGGTCTCAACCCAGAGGCTGAGAACCGTTGCTTTAGAGTATAGGGCTTGATCTCTGTGCAGGGCAGCAAACCCATGATACTTCATGTACTGGCTGGTTTTGTGTGTCAACTTGACACAAGCTGGAGTTACTGCAGAGAAAGAATCCTCCCTTGAGGAAATGCCTCCATGAGATCCAGCTGTAAGGCATTTTCTCAATTAGTGATCAAGGGTGGGAGGGCCCATTGTGGGTGGTGCCATCCCTGGGCTGGTAGTTCTGGATTCTATAAGAAAGAAAGCTGAGCAAGCCAGGGGAAGCAAGCCAA
Source organism: Arvicanthis niloticus (assembly GCF_011762505.2). Lineage (NCBI taxonomy): Eukaryota > Metazoa > Chordata > Mammalia > Rodentia > Muridae > Arvicanthis > Arvicanthis niloticus. The sequence goes on from NC_047666.1 coordinate 54,786,045, forward strand.
TAAGTAACATCCCTCCATGGTCTCTGCATCAGCTCCTGCTTCCTGACCTGCTTGAGTTCCAGTCCTGCCTTCCTTTGGTGATCAACAGCAATGTGGAAGTGTAAGCTGAATAAACCCTTTCCTCCCCAACTTGCTTCTTGATTGTGATGTTTGTGCAGGCATAGAAACCCTGACCAAGACACTTCATGAATGGAGTCAGGTGAGAGAAAGCAGCATAGTGAGCAGCCCTTTCTGTAGGGCTTGCTGGAGCCACAGGCACAGGAAATTGTGTCTTGAGAGCACCTAAGCCTGACAGCCCTGAGCCTGTTTCCAGGGTCCACAAAGGAAGTTTCTGGGGCAGAGGCTGCCACCTCCCAGGATCTGCACATTCCCTGCAGGTGACACTCTGGAAGCCCTTGTTCACATCCCTGCCTAGCATTGGAACAATTCATGCTGTCTATGTACATGTCATATGCCCCACTGCCCTGGGTTTCTGCAAAGCGCCAGCATCTCTGTTTCGTCTCATTTCCCCTGTAGCTGCAATGCTCCTACAATGGGCCCCAGACTTTTCAACAGAGGATTTCAACAAAAGATGCTTAAGGGAACAAGGAATCTGTAAATCTTGTGTGTTGGACAGAGGCCCGAAGGCCAGTGATGTCAAGAGAAACCGGAGACCTGCCTGAGAGCACTGGAGCCCTTCTCTAACTTCCCACTTGCCCCTGCACTCTGGAGAGCCCAAGGGATATTCTTTGAAAGCTTGGCCTTTAGAAGGCAACTGCGGTCTATTTTTAGCCTGGATCTTGTATCACAGCCAAGCAGAAGGTTCATCTTCAGCATTAAGAGCAGCCTCTTAGCGGACATGAAGGCTGTGGTGAAGATGTGCAATATGCCTTGGTGTGCACACTCGCTGAGGGGTGTGGAGTGAAAGGCCATCCTTAGGTTGAGATAAGGTAGACCCACTAATCCATTAGAAAGATAGATATGTGCACCTTAAGCAGCTTCCCGGCAGGAGGGAGGTAGTTGGCCTGGGTGGAGTCTGGCTGAGTTCTAGATTCCTGGTAGTCCGAAGGGTATAATGTATGCATTTAAAACATGGTGTAGAAGGAACACAGTAGACTTGGACCAGCAGTGGTAAACAGTAACTCACACTCTCATCACGGAGATATATTTAGGGTCACCTTGGGGGCCTCTGTGATCATTGCCTACATGTAAATAGCGTTGGGGTCCTGAAGGAGGCTAGCGCTTGCCTTTCCACCAGCCTATCTACACAGGTCTGAACAGACCAATTCTTTTGCCTAGGGATTCAGGGAAAGCTTCCTTCGGTGCTGTTGGGATAAATCCAGGAACCAAGATTCCAGAGTACTGCTACTGCAACCTCTTGTGTGACCTTGGCAAGGTCATGGCTTCAATCTGAGTTCATTTGCTCCGTCTCATAGCAGGAGGGCTGGAATTTGACCTTGTCTGCTCTGATTCATAGCCATGGTGCCAGAAGAGCCCAGTAGCTGGTTGACTATGATCTCAACCTAGTACTCCAGAATGATCTGGATCCCTACTGACCAGGGATTTATTACAAGGGCATCTGCCAGGAACCGCCACTCACATGTCGTTTTGCTAAGCATTGCGTCTGCCAGATCCATCCCTCACAGAGGTCAGGAAGCACCACTTCAAAGCTCCACAGGGCTAGACCAAGGTTGTACATGCATGAGAAACTGGAGGCTTGGGTCCCATTGCTTTGGTTTGAACTGGATAGGAGCCTTTCAGTTGGGAGAGACTCTTGAGAAAGCTTTTGTCCAGATGCAAAGAACGACTGAATGTGTATTTTCCCCCAAAGGATTTGGTTTACTGAGCTAAGAGCCCAGAACACTGCTATTCGGTTCCGCAGTATAGACTCTGCCCCCCTTCTACATTGGTGGGGGCTCAGGGTTAGGGTCAATTCTTTGCTCTCTGAAATTCCAGTCAGCTGAGCAGCTCAGGTGATTTCTGGTCCTCTAAGCCTCATGCTATGCTCCTGTAGATGGCTCATACCAAAGGGGCTGGTTTCCAACAGTGCATTTTTTTTTTTTTTTTCAGCAGGATGTGGGAAGGGCCCTGTGGAAGCTACTATCTTTATACCTATCCGGTCTCCTGAGGATAGAGCTGCCCTGACGGTGGGATTCTCTCTGCATAAGACAGGACTATTGCTGAACAAAGCAAGGTGAGCTTGGCTGACTGGTTGAATTAGCTACACAATGGTATGATTCTTACATTTTTTCCAGCCTTATATACCTTCACCTCTAGTCCCCAGCTCAACCAGCTATCCTTGCAAGGGGCAGACCTGTTAACGCATTGCAACGATAGTGACGCTGAAGGTTCTCCAGGTCTTGTGAGATTGGGCTGCCACCTAGTATCAGCACCAGAGCCGAGGCTCACTCTTCTCTGTCTGCCTAAGGCTCACTCTGCACCTGCCATTCCCCCAAAGTTCAGGGTTTCTGAGGGACTCAAAAGAGAAACTGAAGGGCAGATGTGGCCAGATGTGCCCACCATGTCCTGGCTAGAAGCCATTTCTCCAGTAGCCTTCCCCATTGTGCCTCTGAGCAAGGAGGTGGTAGATGAGAGGTAGGAGCTTACCTGCAGCCGTGGTGATGCCCAAGAGTCGGCAGGTATACTCTAGACCAGTCCAGAATACCTGGAGCTTCATGGTGCCAGGGGTGTGAACAGAGTCCCAGAAGGGTAGGCTGCAAAGATTCTTCTGTATATGAGATGCTCTGGATGCTCCTCACAAACAGGAGGCTGCAGGGGCTGGCTGGGGGGCCCTGGGCCTCTGGGCGCAGCCTCCCTGAACTAGCTCTGGCCTCCACAGCCTGGCTGAGGTGTGAATAGGGCTCACCCTGCTAGCTTAGCAGCCTATGCCAAGCACTGCTCAGTTTAATCATTATCTTGGACGAGTGCTCTCCTTGCTCCACACAGCCCTGGCCTAGCCCGGAGCTGCTTGAGCTCCGGTGCAGCTGCCTGAGATCATACCGATTAGGGTTGGGCAGGAGGCAGCCTGGAGCTGGCAATTAACTGTCTCTGGCTGGGAGGAGGGAAGAGGAGAGCCAGAGGCCAAACCTTCCTCAGGAGGCTGTGCCAAGAAAGTCACACCCACACCTCACACCTGCTGGGGTCCTAGAGAAGACGGGGCACACAGAGATCTGGGATGGGGGAGAGGAGTAGATAGAGACAGAGATAGAACAAATGTGTTTTTAAATCTCCAGTGGGAGCAACTTTGTAAATGAGTTCCAGGCTCTTTTCTTCTGTGTATAGGTGGACTGAAAAGATTTCCAGATCCGGTAGATTTGAACTCTGACCATGGCACACAGAGACCCTCTTCTATTCCTTATAGGCATCTGAGATATGAGATGTGGGAAATCATGCCGTGTCAACAGTTAACGGGGTGACCTTGAGGGAACCCAGAGGTGTCTGGGAGCCTCAGTAACTGTGGAAGGAAGAAGAAATGTAACTGTAGTGGTGTTCTCAAAACAGAAGAGCGCCGAGAACCCCCTGACATGCTCAGCCTCTGAGACTCGCCCTAGGTGGGCTTTGCTGGCAGGTACTTTACAGTTGCTCTAGAGGAGTAAACAGTATTGTGTTTAGGTTTTCCTATCAGGTGTTTTCTGATATCTCTTCCTAGTCTGTTCATGTGAGATGAATGACAACAACCAAATGAACAGGCAAATTTGCTAACACTAATAACAGCAGAAGCCTCCACATAGTACTGTGTCTTTCTTTGCTGTTTAATGGATGGTCATATTTTCCTACTAAGGTTATTATGGTGTGACAATTAATTTGTATTCCATAACCCAACCTCTCTTGTAAGACCTCTGTGCTTATACGATGCTTAAAATTCGGTCTAGAAATGTATCATTCAGTGCTTATCATGTGTGAGACCCTGGGTTCCATGTAGAGCAACACACACACACACACACACACACACACTCACACACACACACACACACACACACACACACACACACACACATGAGGGTGTGGAGCACTCGTAGAGTATGACTTGGCTTATTTACTTCTTCACTGAACAGATTGTATTATCAGGTTATTTGTCTATTAGCTGAGTTTTATCTATTGTAACCTTCCTGAAATGTGGCACGTCTGGGCAGCCAGCACCCCCTGTGCCTGTGCTAAATGCATGTTAGGGTGTTTCTGTGGTACACACTGAGTTGATCTGAGGAAGGAGCTGGGCCTGGGCCACAGTAGCTCTGTGGCTTACAGCCTTCTTTGAGTAGACTGGGAAGCTCCCATCACTCCATAGCTGTCACTTGTCTTTCCTGAGCCATAGTGGCTTATTTTGTGTCTCATACCCATGTGTTCAAATGCTCAGAAGACATGGACTCCAGAAAGACATGGCCATGGCTTCCCCTCCCCAGTCAAATCTTTGGGAATGAGCAGGTGACCTAGTTTTGGGCCAACAGCCCAGAGGGGACACATGCTTTTGGGAAAGTCCCTCTTACTTCTAACAAGTTCTCAAGGACAGGCTGAGCTATGCCACTCTGGACCTCCTAGTCAGGAGGAGGAGTGGCTGGGTGGGGGAGGGTCTGTCTCATGAGACAACAAGCAACAGCCAGCCGGCTTTGGGGGGCTGCTAATCTTCCAGATGTGCTGTGTCATATCATTACAGTAGGCTTCCAGGGGTCGCAGTAGGATTCAGGTCACAGCAGAATGTACTTTGCCTGACAGAACGGGTTATGTCTGAATGGGTTCAATTCCTAGTTTCTTTCCTAATCAGGATTTTCTCTGTGCTCTGAGCTCACAGTGGGGCAGGTAGAGAACTAAAGATTATAAAGTAAGGGCATTCCTCAAAACCCAGGGGTGCCCTGTGTCACCGAACTGCCCTTTACAGAGATCTGGAAAATGGCATCGAGCTGATGATGTGAGGAAGGCAGAGTCCATTTCAGAAGCAGATGGAAGAGGAATTCCAGTGTGAGCCCCTTTAGATGAAACCACGAAATGGGCATAGGACCATTAACCCCACTTATAGAGTCCCAAGGGGCAGGAGAGAAGTCTGTCTTGGCAAAGTTCCCCAAATATCTCACAGTTTAGAGAAAAGACTGCTGGGAAGCAGTGGTTAGACCCTAAAATAGGACTTGGAGGGGAAGGAAGTGGGGCCCTAGACCTGCTCGTCACTAATGCACCCAGCAGAAAATAGAGCTCTTAGGGAAGGAAGGCCCAGCAGTTTCACTTTCGCCAGCCTATGAGAGGCAGAGGACTGAAGGACAGAAGGAAGGCGGCGAGCCTGAAGTGGAGAGGGATTCAGGAATCTGTGTAGAGCCTGGAAAAGGCCTCCAGGTGACAGAGAGTCTTACTGCAGCAGAGAGCCGTGCGGAGTGTGCCTGGTAGGGACCCCACTGCTCAGGACAGTGGAAACATGTAGAAAAAAAAAAGTCCCAAGCCAGTTTTGATTTTGTCCTGTGTAGTACAATGAATGCATGTTGAAATGGAGAGCTATGAGCTTTGAGCAGTGAAATTCGTCCTCGCAACTGATCACCCAGGAGTAGGTAGGCATTGTGGGAAGTGATGAATGGCCTGAAGTGGATACAATCCTAGGGTAAGAATGTGTGGATGATTTCTCCGAGTGAGCAATCTGTGATTCTATTTCCTCACAGGTGAATGCTGGGAGGACCTCCATAAGGTGCTATATTCAGGGCTCCTGAAATATTCCAAGGAAGAGATCTGAGGATTTCTGTCTTATGTCTAACTTCTCTCCTGATCTATCAATGCCCCTGGATGCCAGGCCAGGAAGAAAAGCGGTGTGGTGAATTCATGGTCAAATAAGTTGAGCCATGAATAAGTAAAATCCTGGTTACAGATTTGAAAAATCACTCTTGTTTTAATCTAAGCACTTGGCAAAAAGCTGTCCTGGCTCCAGGGCTCGTGAAAGCAGCGGCGATGTTTGTTTTCATTGTGAGAGCTGACGCTTACACAATGCACCTGCATTCCCGAGAGTCAGTGCGGCGCACACATGAAACCCCATTCTTACCCTCAGATTTGTGTCGGACTAAGTGAACGTATTCAATGTCACAAAGGAAGGAAGCAAGGTGACACTGAGTCTGGTCAGGCCTCTGGCTCGGACCCTCGGCTGCTTTCTCAGCGTTTGATTTATAGACGTTCTATCATGGAGCTGCCTTGTGAGAGGAAACTATTTCCAGAACAGTGGAGATGATTCAGAAAGATTTTGTCTGAAATCAGCATCGGGTGCATCTCTGCTCCTAGAATTGAGGAGTTGGAGGTTGATTCAGTGGGGATTCACATCTTCTCTGGAGGTGGTCCACAGGAATAATGCCCCAACCAACTGTCGGGTTGGGTTTCCCTTGTGGCTTCGTCTGGGGCTTCTGTTTGTTACTACACAGGGGTGTTTTTCAGACATCTCAGCCATATGGGATGGACATAAATTGCACATCACTGACAGGGGCACAGGATTTCCAGATGTTAGGAGTGACTCTGGGGATCTTGAGGAGTGAGGAGAAGATGAAATGTGTGTGCTCCTCATTAGCCACTGGGCTTGAGAAACCTCCGGAAAGCGGTGGGAAGATCACGGGCATAACTCAAACTCAGAGATGTCCCGGGAGTAGTGTCTGGGCTGAGGTAGATAACCCCTTGATATTTCATAGCCTTCCTCGGGTTTTATTTCCGGGACCCTCAGCTGGGTGTCAGTAGAAGAAAGTGGGAATGTAGCACAAGACCGGTAGTTGAGTCATGTGTTCATTTGGCTCCTCCCCTTTTAGACTTATTAGCATACGGAATCTTCCCATCTTTCTGGAAAATGGCCTCCATCACACTGTCCTTTTCTGTTTTGGTCTTATCTGAAAATTTGGTGTTCATTATGGAGTCCTCTTTGTTGTGTCCTGGTCCCGTGCTCTGTTGTTGGCTACCTCTAAATTTCCTTCCATGGTCCCCTCTCTTATACGGTGACAAGGTTGTGCTGTGTGACCCATAGGACAGAAAGAAGAGTGTCTGTGATGCATTAGGTAGCTGTTGCTGTAGTCCATAGTTTATCAACCCCGGCTCTCTCTCTCTCTCTCTCTCTCTCTCTCTCTCTCTCTCTCTCTCTCTCTCTCTCTCCTGCTTTCAGAATCCCTGGAGCAGTGGTTCTCATCCTTCCCAATGCTGCAGCGGTCTAATCTAGTTCTTCATGTCGTGGTGACCCCCCAAAACAAAAATATTTTCATTGCTGCGTCATAACTGCAATTTTGCCACTGCTATGAACTGTAATGTAAACACCTGATATGTGAACCTCACAAAAGGGGTCACAGCCCACAGGTTGAGAATCGTTGCCCTAGAGGAAGAAAGCTAGAAATAGTTCGCCAGAGTGAAAATCTGAAGTCCTTTGTCCTCATTAGCCACTGGAATGAATTCAAATGTGACCCGTGGCCCTTGTTAAGCAGCAGATGAATCCAACCCCTGCTAACATCCACCTCTCTGGAAACTGTGAGCATGGGCCAGCCAGGTGACTGGCTCTCAGACGTACTCAACCTCTACAAATTGTGAGATAGTACATGTTTATTGTTCCAATTTCTAGATTTTAGGGTGGTCTGTTACACAGTGACTACTCGCCACTACATCAGACAACCCTCCCTTCTCTCTGTAGCGCTCCATCCTGGTGGATTTCCTTTCCACAGCTTGAACATTACAAATACGAAGATCATTCCCAGCTAAAGCCTCAGATTTCACCTCCCTCTTCTGGACTATGGCCCTAAAATTTCTCCTGTCTTTTGGTTACTTCTGTGTCAAAGTCAGTATGTCCCAAGCAAACTCATCTGTCCCTCCCATCCCTCTCTATTTTCTTTATTATATTCCAGCCTTATTACTACCCTAGCAGAAGGCTGGAAACTCCAGAAGCAAGACACAGCTCTTTGTCTTCCCAGGTTCTGTTAATTCTGTATTAATTCCTTGTTGGCCACCTTCTCTTGTCTGCAGTGCCCATCGTCCCGACCTATCTCTTGCACAGGTTGTTGCTCCCGTCTCCTGAGGGGTCTTTAGCCTCTGATGGTGCTCCTCTATAGCACCTGCTACCTCAAGTTATGTTGGGGAGTGGTAGATATTCATAAATTACCCCCTACCTTAACTCTTTCAAAGAGTCTTCATTTCCTACAGAATAAAGTCCAAATGTCTTTGTCTAAAACTCAGGCCTTTGTAGCTGCCCAGGCCACCTCTTCATCCTCTGCTCACTTCAACCATCAGGGCTCTCAGCATTAGACATGGCTTCTGGCACTTGTTCAAGTTATCTTGGTTAAATCTTTTCTCTTTCAATAGTCTCTTCTCATTCCTGTTACACCCATTATCCAGCTTAGACTCTTCTCTCTGCTCACTGGTTTATGGCTGTGTTGTCTCTCCTTCAGTCTCCACCACTCTTCTCATGGTATTGGGATTCCTTACATCAGTATTGACATCTCAGCTGCCAGGATTTCTAGGCTCAGGGATAGTGGATACTGGGATAAAGAAGGAAAGTTGAGGGCCCATGTGCCTTAGGTCTCTAGGATGAGTTGATTTACAGAGAGTAGCCAGGCCATATGTCCAGTGCTGGGACAGCTAAAAGTGATGCGTTTCCAGACTGGATGCCTTTGCACCTCATCTTTTCCTCCTTGCTTGAGGTAGATGCAATCCACCCCAGCCAAGACAGTAAAGGCTGGATCCAAAGTCTGTATAAGACTTGTGTTCCCAGAAAAAGAAGAAAGGACATGTTACTGGATGTGGCTACCCCAAAAACTGTAGCACCAGTTGGTTTCCCCTCTCAGGGCATTGTCATCTCCACATGTCTCCTGTATGGAGTGGGGTCTGTATGGTATAATGAAGTTCTCTTCTTCAGTGGGGCCAGAGGGAGCTCTGGATCAGTTACTTGCCATCCTGGCCCCAGCAGACTGGGACTACTGGTCTAGCCATGTTTCAGTTAATGCTAGCTGTCAATGTGAGAGTGGAGCACCATGTCTTTTGTGTATCAGTTGTTCTGAGTTTACAGAGGACAGTTGGGCCCTTCAGATCCATGTGAAACTGAAGTCTCTATCACCACATACTGTATTCCAATTAAACAATCCTGACAGAGAAGACTCAGGGTGAGTGTCAGATTTGCACTGTGTGTCCATGGCAGATTTCAGCATTGTCTAGGCCTGACCTTCTGGACAAAGGTAGGTGTTTGGCAACTGGTGTCTGAACTTAGAACTTCAGGAGGACCTAATGAGACTAAATAGCTACACAGGGTTGTAGCATGTAGGATATTAAATCTCCAGTGCTCAGGAGTAGATTCCAAGATGAGGAGGAAGCAATATTTTAGTGAAAGATAGCAAGTCACTGTGGACAGGATGCTCCTTTGTGGGTGCGAAGAGGAAAGGACCTCTTCATTAATCAGAGACTTGATGGGTAGAGGAATATGACTCAGGAAAAAGCCCAAGGTGCTACATGCAGGTCCTGGATGAACTCTCTAGGAAGGTATAAAGCCCTGGAACCAAGGACTGGTATAAAGATAGGATGTGCAGCAGACACTCTGTGTCAGTGTCTCCTTGATGGTGATTCTGATTGCTCTCAATTTTTGGTTTAAATTAACTTGAAAATATTTCTAAGGTTATATCTAAAGAAGAATGAGATTTCCATTAGCAAATTTTGGAAAGAAGTCAGTCTAAGAGCTAAAATCACGTTTCTTTCAGTTCATTCAGCCATCATTGTCCACATATGAAAAGAATATACCTCCTAGCATAACTGAAAACAAAGTCAAAATTAAACTTATTTTGAAAACACAGGGACTTATAAATGTGGCTGGTTCAGGGTGGTCATGTTGTCTGCTCCCCAGTGGAAAGGTGCGTGAGGGTTGAAGGAGGGACACAAAAGATGGTGGGGTAATCTTGGCTGGTGAGGATGGAAGAATGGTGCCAGGCTATGTAACACTCTGGAAGTTCCTTCACACAGCCTGTGTGCTGTGAGGGCTATGCCCTGTTATATCCCGAGGGGCTCAGCACCAGGGACCCCAAGAAGCTGGGGCCAGAGATCACTCTTGGGGCTAAAGGAGGAAGACAGATGAGAGTTTGGGCTTTAACTTAAGATGCTGACGCATGCTCTCCTGGCTTTGCAGTGATGTGAAAGTCAGCTGCATTCAAAATAAGTGACCCTGATTTTTTTTTTTTTTACTTTTGCTCATCCACCTTGTCCTTAATATCCCTGGAGATATAACAAGAAACTCAGTTTCTTAAGAAATAAGCCTGCTAATGCTTGTAAAGGTACTGACCCAAAAGGTAAGAGAGAGGAACGGAAAAGCCTCTAGTGGGAAGCTCTGTGGGAAGCTGGCTGGGCCCCTGTAAAGCATGGATGAAGGGGAAGCACCAAAGGCAGCCGCAGTGGGCATTGAGTAGTAGATTTCTTCAGGGCAGATTCAGGGCCTCTCTTCATGGGTCCCGTTCCTCAGGGCAGGAGTCTTGAGTCTGGAGAACAGTTTGCATGGAATTAAGCAGGCCTAGCAGGCATCCATGTCCTTTGACCTTCCAGAGACTCTTTCCTGAAATGTCACCCCAAACATCTTATTCCTGCCCATACCTAGGAGTCACCTGCGGTCGCCTCTTACAAATCCTGATGTCCAGGTCCCACAGCATCTAATTCAATCAGAGTCAGGGGTGGGGCTAGCCTCAGGACTGTTTCTCAGCCCTTCTCTAGGTACTTCAGGGTACACACAATGCCAAGGCAACACTGCAAGTAGCTAGTCTAACAACGACCCCTAATCCAGACAGCGTATTAAAATCAACATTAAAGGAAACGTTAAAAAGTAAAGTTAAATGAAGAACTTCCCTGATTCATGAGTCAGAGTTGGGAGGCAGAAAGCTTGAAGCTTACATCCCTGCCCCCAGGTGATTCTACTGAGGCCAAGCCAGCCTTGAAATTCTCCAGGGTGCTAGGATAAGAAGCTGTCTCCTGTGGCTGTGTAAAGTCCTCACCATGAAGAGTTGGGGCAGTCGATTTTAAATTCTAGTATGTGGGACAGAACCTCATTATACAGCTCAAGCGCGTCAGAGCTTACTGTGCAGTCTAGGGCGGCTTCACCTTTGCAGTTTCCTGGCGTCAGAATCCCACGTGCTGGCATTACAGATATGTGTCACTACATTCCACATGAAGATTTTGTGTTCCTATTTTATTTTTATTATGGTTCTGGAGACCAAGCCCCAAAGTCTTGCGCATTCTAGGAAAGCACCCTGCTTTATCAATGAGCTGTTGTGTACGCTCTGCCTTCCTGGAGATATTCTGAAGATCAATGTCCAGCACTCAATGTTTTAATAGATTTCAAAGCGACTGTCTTGGTGTGTCCTTTTCTCTTTCCACCCAGTTGAATCTGTACGGCCCACTCAAAGGAAGTGCTGGACAGGTGTTAAAGAGCAGCTGAGACACCACTTGATTGACATATTGAAGGGTCTCCGTGAACAGAGACATAGGAATTGGGCAAGCACCAAGTTGAAAGTGGCCAGGGGCCAAGGAGGAGAAGGTGGGGGGAGCGGAAGGAGGAGGGGAGGAGGGGGGCAGAGAAAAGAGGAGGCCCTTCATTACTGGACCTGGGAGGAGGCAAAGAAATGACACGGCTGTTTGAAGTGAATTGAAGTGAAGCAGTAGCTTCATTTAGAACACTCCAGCAGGAAGTCCCTACTTCCAGGTTTCTGATTAAGTAGAATGTCTTTGCAGATGGGCTGTTAGTCTCTGGTCGGTCTAACAGATGGGTTTTTATACGGAATAGGTTTGTTAGCAGCCCTTTATCACTATAATAATGAAGTTGATATGATTAACTTAGGAAGCCTTTAGTTTTGCTCACAGTTCTGGGGGCTTTATTCTGTGGCTGGAATTAATACTTTTGGGCCTGTGACAAGGCAGCACACTATGGACAACCCCTACACATTGCACATTCAATTAGGCGCTCATCCCTGGGAGAGGCTAATTCTCCTCTCTCTGAAGTCATTAGCTGCCTGTAGTTCTTTGGATCCCCATGAGATAGCTCCCTCCCACATTAACGTGTCTCTGTTGCTGTTATTTGGATCTTGATCTTGGTTCTGCAGCCATTTCTTCTATTTTACAGCAGACATCCTGGTTCTTTGGCCCTTAGACTCTGCTCCTTCCACAGTGCTTCCCAGAGCGATACAGAAGCTGTGCTGTAGATGTATCCTCTGGGGCTTGGGTCCTGATACTCTGTTGATCTCTGCTTTGTGTGCAGTTGTGGTTTTCTGGCATGGTTTCTGTTTCCCATAGAGAGGCTTCTTTGATGAAGGGTGAGAGCTACATTTATCTGTGGGCATAAGGATAAAAATTTAAAATGTAGTAAGGGATATTCTAGTCTAGTGAGAGTGGCTCTTTGTTCTCTTATAAATCAATGGAGGAAGGTACTTGGAACTTTCTTCCTCTCAAACCTCAACCAGAAACTACTGTAGTAAATCCAGGCTAAGCTGCTTGAGGAAATACCTTTCTATCACTGTAACAAAATACCTGTGATAACCACCTTAAAAGGAAGAAAGGTTTATTTTGGTTCACAATTGTAGAAACCTCAGTCAGTGACCAATTGGCCCCATTTTTTTGCTCCTGTAGCAACAGAGCATCATGTGGAGATGTAAGGTGGAGGAAGTCTGTTTACTCTACAGCATCCAGGAAACAAAATGAGAGTGGAGAAGACTAGAGTTTCAAGATCCCTTTTGAAGATACAGCCCCAAATGACTTAACTTTCCCTTCAGTAGTTCCAGCCTATGAAGTGTGTCACTACTTCCCAATAGTGACAGAGCATAGGGACCAAGCCTTCAAACCTGAGAGGTTGGGGGTGGGGTGGGTATTTAACATAAAAACTATGGCATAAAAAGAAGCAATGAGCTTGCCCTTCTGTGGCTTATTCTGGACTCTCCAGACCTGTGCTGACACCGATTCAGCAGCCAACATTGCAGGAATCACCACACAGCTGAGCAAAGCTAAGATCGTCCACCACAGAATTAAGGGTGAAATTGTCCCTTAGCATCCTTGGGGAACTGGCTCTAAAAGTCAGACTCTCTGATGATCTCCACATCTCTGGAGGCTAAAGTACCTGTATAGCATGGTAATGTGCTTGATTCTGACCTACACCACACCCTCCTGAGTCGTTACATCATTTGTAGACTATTTGCAATACACAAATGATATAAAGTCTTATTCAGGAAGTAACAGTAAGAAAGTCTGTGTGTTCAGCAGACTCCAGTCTTTTGAAGGGATGCATACTGTTTAATGTACAAATATAGAATCTGAGGATACAGACCACCAATTGCAGCTGTGTTTTAAGTCATATAGCTTTAGAGTGTTTGTTATTCAGGCCAGGTGGACGTAGGGGCTTCTACCTCTCCAGGTTCTGCCCAGGAAAGATTACATAGCTGCTAAGCCTTGTAGAGAGAAATCCCATCTACTCACAGAAACAGGTGAACCCTCATTCTTTCCTTTACAGGACCCTTGTTTACTCTTAGTCTAGGTTGCTGTTATCAAACTGGAGCTGAGGGGTGTTGTCTTTCTTCTGGACTTTATGGGACTTTGCTGTTGTTCCCTGGTCAGAGTACAAGGAGTGGCTACCCTCTCTGGGTAAGGGACACCATACTGCTCACATCCTGTAGTCCTACCATGTGAAATAAAATACAACTGCTGCAGATAAAACAGAGCACTGTGCTTGCATGGGGTTGGCTAGTGAAGTGTGACTGTCCTGGGGACATGTGACTCCAGGCTTTTGTCCTTCTCACTGCTGCTCTGTTCGTACAAGATTTCCCATGGCTCTTGACTGGTGCCTCAGTGGCAGGGAACAATGGCATCAGATAAAGAATGAGCAGGGTTCAGGGACTCCTGTCCACTTAGGGGATAAAGCTAGGTCCAAATTCATTCCTGTAGGAGGGCCTCGAGATTCTTGGGGAATAAGTGCTTGTCTGTCTCTGACTCAAAACAATTCTTTATCATCTCCAGATAAACTGGGGTACATCTTCTACTATTGGGTGTGAAAGGACTATCAAGACCCCTGCATATCTCTAAATCTTTAGACAATACAGACCTAATGCACGCTACAATTTTTCCTATATATACATGCATACGCATACATACATACATACATATAATGTTTAATTCATAAATACTAAAAACAAAACATTAATAACAATATACTAAAATAAAGTAGCCAGCATGGCAATTATTCTTTATGGCCTGGAAGTATTAATAGGTAAAATAAAACTAACTTGAACAAAACCACTAATACCATGGCAGTCAATCTGACTTAGCCTTGCTAAGATGGCTGCTAACTGATTCATGGGCAGTAGTGCATAAATGTGGATACATAGGGCAAAGGGACGAGCATTTGTCTTAGGAGGAACTGATAAGGATGGCTAAGACTTCAGGATGTAACTCAGAATAGCACATGATTCACTGGCCAGGAGTTGCTAATTTTTGGAATTTTCCATTTACTATTTTGGCCTGTGGTTAACTATGGGTAACTGAAACCATGGAAAGTGGAACTGCTTCTAGAAGCCCACAGCTTGACAAAGGGAGAACGTGGGGTCTAAGTGGGCTTGTTATGGTGTCATGGGTTGGGGGGAGTTTACCCAATGAGCTTCCTCTTATGAGGCACAGCTTCTTAGAGTAATAGGCATGGTCCTTGTAGACCATGGGGCTCACCACCAGTCTTCCTGGGACTTCCGTGATTTGAGTGGAACAGAGTGGACTCATGGAGCGGAGATGGAATGCTGCTTTGTGTGGCTGTGAACCTACCCTGGGGGACTATTCCATTTCCCATGTGCAACAAACTTGAGGTGTGAATATGTGTGTGCACAGGTGAGCAGGGGCTGTGTGCTCCAGCTGTGAGGACTTCTTCAGGGGAAGTTTCTCACGCCTTGCTAATCCTGCCTGACTTTCCATTGAGGTCACCATGATTGTTTTCCCTCTTTGAGACTGCTGGGACATGATGGTGTAGTTCATATTTCTTCTTCAGGGGTAGCACAGATGAGTCCCTGGGTTGGCAGAGTTACGTTTTGTTTCTGCCAAGTAAATAAACTAGGATTCAGATGTCAGTCTGTGAACAGACTTGTTGATTGAAATCTCAAAATAAAGTCTCACATTTGAGGAAGGGCAGGTGCAGTCCTTACTGTGGAAAGATGAGACCCACGGGCCTTGGGCTCACTGTGTAGTGGAGCTTACAAGTGTCCTCCAGCCCTGACCCCTCTCAATAATAAAATTAAGGTGAGCACTTACTGGGTAGGACAAATAATCCACTAGAATGGTTCTAGCAACTTTCCCTGAGTTCCTTCTGAACCTTTACTGAAGTCCCTATGGGCCCTTCTTCACGATATTTTGAGATTTGTTGGCATGTAACTCATTAACCAAGGAAAACACCTTCTTGCTTATTCTTTTCAGATGGTAGAATGTCAACATAAGAACAAGCTGGGATTTATGTCCACAGTGTTGACCGCCGCTTGGCCCTTGCTTGGATTTCGATTTCACGTTGTAAATTATGCTTTTGAGTGTGTCCTGCTCCAGGAGTTAGGTAATTTATTGTTTGAGGTTATGCTATGTGGAAGATCAGATGTAGGGGACTATTTGAGTCTGGTCAGGGATATTTTACAGAGCTCAGTATTCTTAGCCTTGTTATCCTCCTTGGCTCTGTTAGGGTCTTCTGGTCTGAGGTGCATGGGGGTTGGGACAGGTAGGCTAGTGTGGCATAGTTCTGGGATTCACTGTTGGACTTCTATGGCTACAAATGAGCAAGGTTTATAAACAGGCTGGCAGCCTCTCATGTCCTCTGTTTCTATGGAAGGAGACATATAGAAAGCTATATATTTGTTGAGACTATATTTGGCATTTTTGACAATTTTCCATAAAGTATAGATGACAGAGTCTGGTGCATGGCACAGAAATGTTCACCACACACAAATGTGTATTATACATGGGCAATTCTGAGAGGAGACAGATATAATTTGCTCATATAAGATTCATGTGCTAGAAGCTTAGTCTCCAGGATGGTATTGGGGTGGTTGGGGACTTTATGATGTGGGGAAACTGCGAAACAGTTAGCTCATGGGACTCTACACCTTAAATAGATCAATATGTTCTCCTAAGAGTTAGCTATGAAAATTCATGGCCCCATATCTCCTGTATGTGGCTATTTCCATTGATGCCTCTCTGATATAGCTAGAAACCCTCAATGATATGACAGTGTTGTAATTTTGGACCTTTTAGCCACTTGAATATTGAGATAAATAAACCTCTCTATTCCGTCCCAAGTCTTAAATATGACAAAGACTCAGAACAGTTGTTCTCATTGTTTTCTATTGCTGTGTGTCTTACCAAGGTTTCTATTCCTTTGAAAAACATCATGACCAAGAAGCAAGTTGGGGAGGAAAGGGTTTATTCAGCTTACACGTCCATATTACTGTTCATCACCAAAGGAAGTCAGGACTGGAACTCAAGCAGGTCAGGAAGCAGGAGCTGATGAAGAGGCCATGGAGGGATGTTACTTATTGGCTTGCTTCCCCTGGCTTGCTCAGCTTGCTTTCTTATAGAACCCAAGACTTCCAGCCAAGGGATGGCACCACTCACAATGGGCCCTCCCACCCTTGATCACTAATTGAGAAAATGCCTTACAGCTGGATCTCATGAAGGCATTTCTTCAATTGAGGCTCTTCTCTGTGATGACTTCAGTTTGTGTCAAGTTGACACACAAAACCAGCCAGTGCATGTGATAAAACACTATGACTAAAAGCAGCTTGGGTGGGAGAGAGTTTGTTTGGCTTATACTTTTATGTCACAGACCATCACCAAAGGAAGTCAGGACAGGATCATAGCCAGGAACCTGAAGACAAGAACTGAAGTTGAGATTTGGAGGAACACTGGGTTTACTCACCCTCTTCTTTTCTTTTTCAGGACCACCTTTCCAAGGGTGGCATTATCCAGAGTGGGCTTGGCCTTCTCACGTCAATCAATATTCAAGGAAATGCCTGACAAGCTTGCCTAGAAGCCAGTCTGGTGGAGAGATTGTTTTGTTGTTGCAGTTGAGGTTCCCTCTTCCAGAGGCCTCTAGCTTGTGTAAAGTTGAGAAGACACTAACCAACACAGCAATGTAGGTACTAAATGGAAACATATGTAAGATGTAACCTAGCAATGTTTTCAAGTGCATTAAAAAAATATAAAAGACAACTCCACAGCCATTAGTATAGTCATTATCAGGAAAATGGGAAATAACACATGTGGGTGGGAATATGGAGAAATCAGGGGTCTTACACATATGTGTGTGGGAACAAAAAATGGCACAGTCACTATGAAAGAGCATGGTGGTTCCCCAAAAAGCTAACCATAGTATTACCACGGCACCCAGAAATTCCACACTCAGGAGAAGCTAAATGAGAAATGCTGTAGACTTGAATGTAGTTACATTCAATAACTGCATGGGCGCACTTACCTGAGCAATCTAAAAGAGGCACATTCACAGAGACAGGAAGTGAAATGGGGTTTTCTGGAAATTTGTAAGGCAAGTTTGTCTAGTGGGCACAGAGATCCTTTGAGAACAGAGTTCTGGACATGGGTGGTATAATGTTATAATGGTGGAATGAGTGGTATAATGGTGGAATGGTGGAATGGGTAGTATAATGGTGGAATAGTGGAATGGTAGAATGGTAGAATGGTAGAATGGTGGAATGGATGGTATAATGGTGGAATGGTGGAATGAGTGGTATAATGGTGGAATGGTGGAATGGTAGAATGGTATAATGGTGGGATGGGTGGTATAATGGTAGAATGGTGGAATGAGTGGTATAATGGTGGAATGGTGGACAACACATCGTATGCTATTTTACCCCAGTATTTTCAAAGAAAGTCAAAGTGCATGGGCTCATTCATCAAGCCTTGAAGCAGTTGCTAGCTCATTCTGTCTGTGCTTCCTCATTTAACTTTGAGTAGACAATGTTCGATGATACCATTGAGTACATTTTAGAAAGATGTTCATAAAGGTGCAGGCACTCTGCCGCTTAGTCTGTCATCCCCACATCTCCTTTCATTGTGGTGAATGCACAAGTACTTTATTTGTCTGCTATTACTTGTCTTCCAGAGACATAAGCAGGTTTCTCTGGGTGAAGACTTGTCTCCCATTCATGCCAGCATGGCACACAGGAAACATTTGTACTGCGTGAGAACAAATGACCTTCCTCACCCAGATACCTTTTGAGCTGACAAATAGCAGCTCCGAGTCCTTCTGTTCCTTGTCTTCAGGGTGGGTGGTAATCGCACAAATGTGAAAGTCCTTTCAGCTCCAACCCAGGGCAAATGGCCCCTGGTCAGAGCATCTGTGGTCAGAGCAGTGGGGACCCTCTTGAGATCACTCTATGTTTTTGGCTGGAACTCTGCTCAGCATCGCACCTGCATCTTAACTTTACTCTGTCTTTATACCCTTGCCCTGGAAACAGCAGGGGAACCTGGGCAGTTATGATTTCTCTGAAAGATGTTGTGCCTGGGACTATATTCCATCTTCGTCTCTCATCCACCTCTCCAGCACACTGTGCTGGCATGAGTAAGCTTATCCAAGGAGCACAATGTATGTATACCCTCAGGGTTCTGTGCTGCCTGACCCAGCATCTTTCTTGCCCCCTGTTCCTGCATCCAGCAGCATAGTCAAGACAGCTGTGACCTGAGCTCAGTGTCTCATGGCATCCTGCAGCATGGCACACATGATATCTGACCTCACTGAGCTTATTTATCAGAAGGAACAGGGAAAATAAAAACACCTGAAACAAAACCCAAACTCACCCAAAGAAAAGAAGCATTGAGTTGGCACATCAGGACAGGCTGTCATCCAGGGAGCCAGGAAGTTGGAAATTGGACAAGGGCAGAAAATGAATGGATAGAGAGATGGAAGAGGGAAGGAGAGGTCCATTTCCACCACTGTACCTGTTTGTAGAGTCAGCTTCTTGGAAGAAAGTGGTGCTTATCTGTGGAGTCAGGATAGATGGTCCCAACAACATTTACATCACTAACTTCAAGTAGATTAAATCCTCTAAACAGCACGGCTTCCTGATCTACTTTATGCTTGCCCACATGTGGGAAAGCCACACTTTGATTTGGGTTCAGGACATGGAGAGAGAGAAAGACAGCTATGGGAACATCCAGAGTCTGAGAATCTACAAGAGACCATCTTCCAAGGTCAGAGTGAAGAGAGCACTCCACGAGTCTAAATCGAGAGTACCACATGCTCAATGTTGTGTCTTGAATCCAAGCATCTTTTTCATTTAAGGAAGTCAGAGAACAGATGGCTTTGGAGAGCTCCTGGAGTCTGATAAAATGTCATTCAATAATCTTTCTTTGGTTTTCCATCATGAGAAATCCGAGGAATTGCTAAGATTTATGGTAGACAATACAAAGATCATTGCCAAAGAATTTTTCTCTGTAATCAATTGACTGTCTGTTATTCATTTCAAGGACACAGAGTTGAAATGGGAGCAGAGCAGCTTGCCGGAGGAAGAAACAACATAGGTTTTTGTTTTGTTTTAAGAGTAAGGGTGGCAGTGTAAGCCAGTGACTTGGCTTGACCTTGGGGCCAGGTTTGAGCCCTTAGCACATCTCCTTAGTGCTTCAGAAGGGTTCTGACCCTTAGGAGACTTGGCAGTCTCTTTGCTTTAAGGTAGACATTTCCCTTTCCTCTGCATTTTGCATTTTTTCCCACTAGTTGGACACCTCTGAGCCCTTCTCAGGCTACTCCAGAGTCAATGTTTTTTATCTTCTGTGTTACCAGAGGACCTTGTCCATAGCCATGTGATTACTTATCTCAAAGTAGGTGTGTTGGTTAGGCTTTACTTATCTATCTATCTATCTATCTATCTATCTATCTATCTATCTATCTATCTATCTATTTTTGGTCAACTTGGCACAAACTAGAATTACCTGGGAGGAGGGAACCTCAATGAAGAAAATATCTATCAGATTTTTAGGCAAGTCTGTATGGCATTTCCTTGAATGTTGATTGGTGTAGGTAGGTGGCCCAGTCCACTGTGGGTGATGCCATGCCTTGCCAGATTAAGATAACAGCATAAGACAGGGAGCAAGCCAGTAAGCCACAGCTCCTGCCTCAGCTCTTGCTTGAATGCCTGCCCCGATTCCCCTCAATAATCAACTGTAACTGGAACGTATAAGTCAAACAAATCTCTTCCTCCCCAAGTTGCTTCTGACCATGGTGTTTAGCACAGCAATAGAAAAAAAAACTAGACAATAGTCTACTGTCTACCCATAGTACAGTACTAGTAGAGACGCTAATATTTCTGGATACAAGAAGCTAAGCACAGGCTCAGTGGTCCTGTACGCCTTTTCCTTTTGTTCTCTGAGCACGTGGTGGGTAGGGACCATGTGTAATACACCCTAATCCTCATTGTTCACCAGGTCCAAGTCAACGGAAGTTTGGTTTGTGATGACTGTCCTGAGAATACTCATTAGAAGTTGCATAAATTAATCTGTAACCATGGCATTTACAAAATCAAACCATTGAATTAAATGGTTTTATTCATTTAATGTTTGTAAGCACAGCTTTATTTCTTTTGGAAGTCTTACCGTCCCATAATAAATGAAAAATATCCACAGGCCACTTAGGTTTTTAGTTAAACTCAGCTCCCCTCGGTTTTCTGTTGGACTAAGAATACAACGCACTGGATCTGCCTGACCCAGGGAACTGCCATGGGTGTTTCTCCTGCTCATATAGGCTGTCTTCAAGCAGCTCAGAGGTTAGCCTTCTATAATTGTTGTGCTAAGTGGATAATTGGCCTATTACTATTGCCATAACAAAATACCTTTGACTGGCTATTTAATAGAGAACAGAACTTTATTTTTCATAGTCCCACATGCTGTAAAGTACAATGTCAAGATGTGGTCAAACTCAGAGTCTGGTAAGGGCTACTGCCTGCTTCCCAATGATACCTTTCAGCCCTCACCTGGAAGGGCTGAAGCTTGTGCTCTCACATGGAAAGGTAACAAAGGGTGTGAGCAATGTCCCTCAACTGTCTTCACAAGGTTTCTAACCTCATCTATGTAAGTGGCACTCTCACGATTCAAACGCCCCCAAAGATCCCCTTCTTTACGTTATCACCTGAAGAATTAAGTTTCTTCACCTGATTTTTGGAGGGGTATAAGCATTCACTTCATGCTGTTGGATGTCATAAGTAGGGACCAAAACTACAGAGATTAGGTTTAATAACAAAGTTCCATATATCTCTCCAATCCATGTGGAAAAAATAATCTTGTACTTCCTGACTAAAAATCTACCCCTGTCACTGCTCTTACAGCCCTAAGGAACTCTATAGTGTTTTTAAACTTCCAGTGTGTATTGTCAATTTTCAGAAAGCTGGGGTCACTTTGTGCTGTTATTAGAGATTATTCCAAACTGTGGTCAAGAACAGAATTGTATTTCTTGTAGATATGGGGATAGAGAAGTCCAAGATGAAAAAGACAGCTGTTTAAAAACAGTCTCTGCTTTCAAGGTGTTGCTTTGTGTTATAGAAAAATTTAATACCAACCCGGGATTTCTACCTTGTCTTTGAAACATTCAGTTCTGAGATAAAAGACATAAAACTTTTATTATTTACAATAAGCCTTGCCGGGCGGTGGTGGCGCATGCCTTTAATCCCAGCACTTGGGAGGCAGAGGCGGGTGAATTTCTGAGTTCGAGGCCAGCCTGGTCTACAGAGTGAGTTCCAGGACAGCCAGGGCTACACAGAGAAACCCTGTCTCGAAAAACAAAACAAAACAAAACAAAACAAAACAAAACAAAACAAAACACAGTAAGTCTTAAAAAGCACTAGAGCTGGAAAGATATCTACCCTCTATGAGATTAGAACTTACTTTCCTATCGATAACCCTGAATTATTACTATGTTTCATGTGGGCTGCTCTTAACTCTAATTTGCCAGCCCTCAGGTCCATGTTTTCTTGACTCCTAAGACATGGAGTTTTTCTCCTCTATTCACCGTCTTCTTTCTTTCCTCAAGGTCTCCTCTGACCCCTCACCCTTTGCCCCCAGCCAGGCACACCAAGCACCACTTATCTCAATTCTGCCCAGCTATAGGCTGTAGGCATCTTTATTTACTAATCAGAAACAATGTTGGGGCAAGGTCACATAGCATCTTTTGGGTCTACTTACAGACTCTTTCTGGGGCAACCAGGTCTTGGGGGGCCCATACCTAGCATTATAATATATAGCAATAGACCAACCCTCAATAGCTTTGTCTCTGAGTTCTCTAGAGCAGGGACTTTATGTCCTCATGTGTGAGAGTAGAACCCAATCTCACAAGCCCTTTACAGAAGCAGAATGATAATGACTGAAGCACCTCCCCAAGGTCCTGCCTCCTAGGACATTTTGCTTTACTTCCAACACACTAATTTTGGAAGGAACACATTCAAACTAACCATAGCAAAAACTGGGAATGCCTATCAGTACATGTTTCTCCTGCCCCAAAGGGTCTCCTTCAAGTTGTTAAGAGCTTCTGGGACTCACACAAGGACTGTTAACCCTGACCTATATTAGAGACTTTCTAGAGTCTGTTGAACAGGTCTTTTTCATCCATGTCTTTGAAGCATCGCAGGTAGCCACATGTCCCTTCTGCCAAAGGTAAGGGAAAGAACTCCTTTTGGTAAAGGGGAACCAGTTTCATAAGTTTCAAAAGTGTGGCTTTTATTTAACCATCAGAAGTTCTCATATGTTCCATGGTGAGCTTCTTTCTGGATATTTGGACTGCCTATTGGAGTCTCCTTTGGTCCTGGCAATGCACATCTCTCCCAATTACTTGTTCATTTGCACCCTTAAAAGTAAAACTATTATAATTAATTGTGGTTATTGTATTGAAACATTTTTTTCAGTCATTCTGGCAAATTGTCAAACTTAAGAACAGTAGAAGCCCCTAAATTTGCAGTCAGCTGAGCAGAAGTGCATCCCTGCCTGGGGGTACCCTTTATTGTATGAAGTGGGAGCAGTCTTGTGATTGACTTCCTATAACATGGATTCGGTACAGTCTCTGGGCAATTAGTGTCAGTATGCAACTAAAGACACTCATTTAGTGTCAAGAGAACTGGTGTTTGCATCAGGGAAAGTCCATGAATTGACTCTGAGCTATAGATTTCTCCACCATTCTGCTCCTGTGGGACTATAGCTATGTTGTCCTTTCTGTGTACAAACAGAACCACCACCATTAGGGATTCAGAGACCATGAGAAATATGCTGGTGCTTGTGGAGATGCAACTGCCTTGGGATGTGAGCTAGGAGTCTCTGTGTTTGCCAAAACCCTCTATAAATTGTCTTAGGACACACACAAAGTCTAAATCCCAAAATGTGTCAGCAGAGCCAAAGAGGCAGAAGCAGAAGGTACATGTTTCCAGCTGTGAGCAGAAAGATATGACATGGGAGAAGTCCTGAACAAAAACTAACAGATATGTAAATATCAGAAATGAACAAGACTAAATGTTCCCAGAGTGATAATTGGAGACATTTAATGAGTTTTGTTTGTATGTTTTACAATATGACTAATAAATACAGTCTCTATCTAGGTCTCATTATTTAGGCAGAATAAACATGTACATTAGAGTCATGTGGAAATTTTGCATATGTTTTCTAGAGATATGTTTGTTGGGCCCAACATCTGTGAATGGCATGACATCCAGCTGACTTCATTAGGGACTCTGATGTCAGTCCTAACACAGTCCTTTTCTGCTCTGCTCTAGAAAGCAGTAGTGAGGACTCGGGGCACTGAGCACAGCACCTGTCAGGAACTGTTGGAGGTTGGACATCTGAGGCATCCAGTTCTATAGATTTTTGTAGGAAGTATCTCTCCACTGTCTGTCTCATCACTTGTTGGCAGATGAGAAGCTGAGTCCTTGCCTAAGTCAAGCTGATCTTCAGTTCAAGTGTGAGAACCACAGCTCTTTGGGTATTCGATCCCCAATGTTGTAGGATAAAAATCACCTCTGCAAAGAAAGGAAAGCTAAGATGTCATAGGAAGAGAACGATCCCATGGAATACAATAAAACAAGCCTGGGTGCAGTGAAGGAAGTTCTCTCTGGTCAAGGCCAAACTGGAGAGAGGCCCAGGAGGACATACATGTGGTAGAGTCTACAGTATGTTCTGCCTTACTTTGGGTCCGGGGGGTTGGCCTTATCTGTAGTGTCACCATGATGACCCACTTTAGATCTTTTCTAACTCTGGTGTTTCAAATCATTGGCATTTCTATTGTGTGTTAGTCCTTGATCATCCAAGGACCATATTCCTTTTGTCCTGTTGGAGAGATTCCAGCTAGCTCTGGACTATGTGCTGCCATTTTCTACAGTCTTCACTGGGGCTTAGAAAAAAGGATCTTACACACTGAACACTTCTGTCCCAGCATGACAATGTCTAATATGGCTCCCTTGAGTATTGGGAATGCTGGCAGTTTCACCTTGCTCTGGACAGTGGTGCCATTTTCAGTGACGTCAGGAGCAGGTGACAGTGTATTATTGCATGCCCTTTATCCTCAGTATGATAGATGTCATACTGGGGACTGAGAACTCTCCCTGATTCAGAAGAGACCATCCTTGATCTATTAGTTAGCTGCTCTTGCAGACACTTCATTGTTGTCCTGTCTTCTCAGTCCCTAGGCTCAGGGACCAGAGCATGCCTGCCTATATTCAAACTTTCACATCTGAATTTCTGGAGAGAAAAAAAAGAATGAGACTCTGAAGGGAAAGAGACAAAGTTGAGTGTTGAATTTTTTGTATGGCTAGAAAAAGAAATCTGTCCCAGGTCTCACAATGTGTTGGCTTTGCTGTTCAATGAGGGTTTTCATAAGGTGATTCATAAAACTCAGTACCCATGAGCTCAGTTTCTCCTCTTCATTCTTGGAGATCCAACAGTGATCTACACACCGACCCATATGACCTGCCTGGCCTTCGGGTGTTAATCTATGTTATCATATTCATCAGTTTTCTACTTGTTTCTTTAAGTGGAGAGACAAATTGTAAAGATTAGAGTAGCAGAATAAACTCCATTTTGTTCTTAAGACCCCATTCTAAGTTAACTTGCCCTTAGAGAGGCAGGGTGCCCTGTTGTGTCTGGAAAACTCTATTTCCTTGAAGTAACTCTCCATGTATAGCTCTTAAAATCTTTATACCTCCACTTCTGTGACATTCCAGGAGCTTTGGGGGGCATTTTGATATATATATGTGTATATATATATATATATATATATATATATATATATATATATATATGCCCTAATTAGGGCTGAATACTCTGTGAAGGGGCTCTAGCCTCGCTGTTGTCTTCTATTCTCTTTGCCTTGCTAAAACACCCACTAGGTTTCATTCCTAAATCCAGCCACCAAGTTCTATTCCCTTATTTGGCTGCTTCATCCTCCTGAGGCTGACCACCAAAGTCCAGCTATCAAAGTATTGAAATCCAGCAATCAAAAGGCCCCACTGTGGCTGTCCTAATTAATCCTATACAATCAAAATGAAATACCTCATCCTTACACAGGATTTCCCTTTTTACCTTTATAAACTGCTATTTGCCTATGGGCCACATCTGCTTTCTCTCTATCCAGAGAAGTCCTTTGTCCCCTGGGGACAAATATCTCTCCCTTCACTTGTTTGGTTCCCCTTCTTTTTCATCCTCTATCTTCTTCTTTGTCTCTTATTTCCTGTCCTTGGTCTCTCTGGGGCAAAGAAATCTCCTTTGTGCTGAGACTGTGGTCTTGTGGAGGTGTCTTTTGCTGATACTAGTTCCCTCACATCAGTTTCTTATTCTCTGCATGATTTCCTGTCAAACGTTTCTGTGATAATTGCCATTTACTGCAAGAAGCTTCTCTGATGAGAGTTTAGGGCTGCATCCCTCTTTGGGTGACAAGCAATACATCATTAGGAGTCATTTAGTACTACGTCCATTTAGCAGAATATTAGTAGTGGATTCAATTAGGACTAAGACTACTAACCTATTTAGTCACATGTTTTGGGCCCCACCAGCAATGACAGAAGTAGGTTCCATCTCATGAAGCAGGCTTTGTAAGTGATCAGAGTGTTGGGTGACTCCCATAAGGTCCACGCCATTATTGCACGGATAGACCTGTCATGTTAGGCCAGTCATTACTGTAGCTTTGCATGCTTCACAGCTGGATGGGACTGATGTTTGCTTTTCTCACTTTGTAGCGTGAAGATCCCCTTTCCTCACTATGAAAGCAGAGAGAAAGCTTCCAAATGAGTGCTAGCTTGATTTCTCCATGTTCTGTGAGTCCAAACTGTGGTGTCTTTGTCAACATCATCTTACTGACAAGTTCTGGAGGCCAATCAAGTGTATTGGCAATAAACTGTAAATTCTTAGGGGGGTGTCTATGGGTCCACTTTTGGTTAGTTTCATTAAACTTCTTTCTTATATATGTATATATTTTGGGAAGATTCTACAGTCGTAGATTTCCAAATGACCCCCCCCCTTTTAAATTTCTTTTTTACTTTTATTGAGACTAGATGTTTTTTCTTGCATAATTACGGTTTCTCTTCCTTCTACTCTTTCCAGTTCCTCCCCCACCTCCCATCCCATCTGGATCCATTCCTTTTCTGTCTCTCATTTAAAAAAAAGGCTGCTATGGGAATATGATGTATAATTATATGATAAAACAAATTAACACACCCGAATTAGAGAAAACAAAGAAACAGAAGAAAAAGAGACCAAGAGAAGACACAAGACCCACTCATTCACATACTGAGGAATCCCACAGAAGCACTAAACCATAAGCTATAGTCTATACACAGTGAATGGGGCAGATCTGTGCAGGCCTTTTGCATGCTTTCTTCATTTCTGTGAGCTCAAATGAGCTTTGATCATGTCTCTGGCTTTTATACTCTTTCTGTCTTCTCTTCTTCAACATTCCCTGAGCTGTGAGGGGAGGAATTTCACGGAGATGTCCCATTTAGAGCTGTGTGTTCCAAGGTCTCTCCTTTTCTATATAGTGTATGGCTGCGGGTCTCTGTGTTTGCTCCTGTTTGCTGCAGCAGCAAGCTTCTCCGAGGGTGGCTGAGCAAGCCACTGATTTATGAATATAGCAGAATGCCATTAGGAGTCATTTTACTGACACGTTCTTGGTCACCCAAGCAATGTCAGGTTTGGGTTCCATCATATGGAATGTGCCTTAAACCAAATCAGATATTGGTTACTCTCACATGCGTTGTGCCACCATTGCTGCAGTATGTCTTACAGGCAGGAGAGCATCCTAGATCAAAGGGTTTGTGATGCTTATGACCAAAGGCTGGGTTGATGTTTATGTTTCCTTTTTGGTTGTGCACAGAGCACTATCGTGCCCTGAAGATGCCATATTCCATCCTCTACCCTTTCTTACCATTCTGCTCAATTTATTCCTTCCACTTCCACCCCCTTTAAAACTGTGCTTGGCTTTGTTTCCTCTTCTCTTGAAAGTCCCCCTGACTCTCTGTATCCCCCTTAGTAATTTCCTGATGACTGTTGATAGTCCAGATGCAACACACATCTCTGAAGATTCAAAGCTAAGATGTAGAGAGGAGAGAAAACATGTGACAGTTGCCTTTCTGTGTAAGGCTTAACTCACTAAGAATTATTCTTTCAAGTTCCATTCATTTACACCCCCCCCCCAGATTTTATAATTCCACTTAATAATTGAATAATATTCCAATGTGTGAATGTCCTATATTTTCATCATCCATTCATCAGATGATAGATATCTAGGTTGTTTTCATTGTCTATGTATTGTGAGTGTGTTAGCAATGAACATAAGTGAGCAATTATCTCTGTAGTAAGAGGTAGCATCCTTTGGGTATCTGCCCAAAGTGGAGTGGAATAATGGGATCATGTTGTAGATCTATTTCTAGGTTTTCTTTTTTTTTTTTTTTTTGAGAAATATTCACGCCGAATTTTACAGTGGCTGTACTAAATGTCACCCCACCAGTAGTGACTAGGGGCTCCCCCCCATCTTCACCAGCACCTGCTGCCATCTGTTTCTTTAATCTTGACCATTATGAATGAGGTGAGATGAAATCTCAAAGTAGTTTTAATTTGCCAAACATGTTTTCAAATATTTCTTAACCATTCATGAAGTGGAAATTTCTGGTTTCTTTGGAGGCTCAGTTATGTCATGTTATGTTTTTCAGGAAACTGTCTTATAAGAGGATGTTTTGGACATGTGAAAGGATGTTTTGCTGAGAACAGATATGTGGTGTTTCTCTGTAAGCAGCCTGGAAAAGGGACATGTGATATTTTGCTAGAGCAGACACCTGAAAGAACACGTGATGTTTGGAAAGGGTATAAACATAACCCAACAGTGGATGACACTGTATGGTATTGGTTTGCTTTACCACTCTTTGCAGGCCATCATTTGTCATGACTTTATATAAGGAAACACTACCAAAGAACTTCTGGTGGTGTTCTGGTGACTTTTTGGGCTGGTTGGCAGAGCACCTCGGTTTCTTTTGGATTAAATTGCTATTGTTGATTTGTGAATGGTGTCTACAAGTGGATAGAGTTGCTGCTGCTGATTCCTGTGAACTAAACTACTGATACCCTGACAACGCAGGTTGGATTCTCTCCAAAGAACTATTTGTAAGCAGGTCCACTTCCTCATTTGCCCTATTAACCTTTCCTCTGGTGGGTGGTGGGCTAGAAGAACTTAAGAACCCTTGTTAAAAGTTGGTTTTGAAAAAAATGAAGCCTACACATTTGTATTCACCTTTTATGTCTTAATTAGGGTTTCTGTTACTGTGATAAGATCAAAAGCAACTTTGTAGAAAAAGCTTTATTTTAACTTACACTTCCATATCACAGTCCATTTATGAAAGAAGTCAGGGCAACAAAGAACTCAAGACTGGAGCTGGTGCAGAGGACATGGAAAAGTGCTGCTTATGGGCTTGCTCCTCCTGGCTTGCTCAGTTTATTGTCTTAAGCATCCCAGTGCCTTCTGTTTAGGGGTGGCATCATCCATAATGGACTGGGCCCTCCTACATCAATCATCAATTAAAAAATCCTACAGGTCAATTCCATGGAAATATTTTCTCAATTAAAATTTCTTCTTTCAAAATGATCCCAGGTTGTGTTAAGTTAATATGAAAACTAACCAGCATATAGGTTAACTCTTTGTTTAGTTCTTTGCCCCATATTATAATTGAGTTGTTTATTTTCTTGATATCCAGTGCTTTGAGTTCTTTGTATATTTTAGATAATAATTTTCTGTCAGATGTATAGCTGGTGATAATAGGTTTTTAACATTTAGGAGGTTGCCTCTTTAGGTGTCTGTAGGACTCGGTAGATGTATTTTGCTGTACAGAAGCTTATTTTTAGTTTCATATGGTCCCATTTGTGGGTCTTTTTTATTTTTTTTTAAATCAACTTTAAAAATTAATGACACAAGGCTGGGAATTGTAACCTTGTTTACTGATGAGGAAAGAATTAGATCTGACCAAATCACAGAGCCCTCAGGGTACAAGTACAGAGACCCTTGCTCCCCATTATCACAGAGCCCTCATAGTATAGTAGAGAGACACCCCTCTCTTCCTCTCTTCCTTTCTGGCTTCAAGTTGAAGGTTTAGTTTTAGTACTTTAACTCCCAGAATTGATCTCTAAGTCCTGACTGGTTGGATGTAAATCAGTTTCACAGCATATAAAAGTGATTTGTTTTGTTACACAAATTGGTGGCATTTCTTACTGATAGAAGGATAAACAGGACCTTTGAGCTTCTGACCAGTGACCCCCATCTTACCTGCACCATCTGAGCTCATGGCTGATTCTCTAGCACCCAAAGCTGCTTTTCTCCATGGAATGCAAATCATCCCCTTGCATGGGGCCCTGCCAGGCCTGGAAAAATTCAAGGTGACATTCAGTTCCAGATTAACTGACATGGGAACAGTGTTGCTGAAGTTGAAAAAACCTGTTTTACTGTTCGTTTATTGAGTTATTCATTCATATATTTTCTGAAGCCACAAAATAACTTTAATGACAAAGCTCGGGAAATTTGCATGTAAGGTACCTGAGCACTGTGGGTATTCTTTACATAACATACTCACAATGCTTTTACTGACAATGGCACCAGCACACATTTCTCAAAGATTTTGTCTACAGTTTAGCACTTATGGAACTTACAGTGGGGGCTCAAAGTCTGCACACTGTCCATGAAATCCCCACTGAGGCTTTTCCATCATGGATTCACACAGCTGGCATTTTTTATTCCTGGACAGCACTGTCTGCATGTTCTGTGTGGAACTGAATGAAACAAAGATAAAAAGACCCATGTAGAAGAATAACTAGGCAGGAAGCAATCCAAGTTAATGCCCCCATCTCACAGGTGTGATGACTGAGAACTGATGGGTAGGAATAAAGGAATGAAGGGCTCTGACTTTGCTCACTTGTACCAATTATGAGAATCAAGAAATCTCCCAACACAGATGCTCCAAGTCTTAGTGACATGCACTGTATTCAGCCTCTCCTAGGCAAACCAAGGTGACATGTCTCTATGGCGTTGGTATAAAACTTAATTGCATAAGAGTGTATTTTAAAATACATCTTAGGAGCAGCTCAAGTCTGGGCGGATATTTTTCTGAGGGCTCAAAGGATTGCCTCTTGTTACTAACTTAGAAGTCAGAAAATCTTCAGATTATCATGCAAAGGATACAAATAAAAAGAGTGCATCTGTGTGATAATTGCACATGCTGCTGCACGTCATCCCTTAGGATAAGGGAGTGACGACTCCACCCACTGGAGGCTCTCAGTACAGCCACTGGGTCCAAAGCCATAAGCATCCCAGAGAACTTTTTACCAAGATGGCCCTGTTTACCTATTGCAGAAGTTAGGGGTAGAGCTCTCCAGACCTTGCGATACAAGCTCAATTTGAGGACTGCTGCTGTAGGTGTAAAGCCAGCCCTAGGAATCTGCAGATTCTATACTTCAATACTTTTCAGATCTTCAAAGTAAACACCCCAACCAAAGACGCTGTGTTAGTTACTTTTCTGTTGCTGTGATAAAACATCATGGCCCAAAGCATCTTGCAGAAGGAAGGACTCATTTGACTCACAGTTTCAGGGGGATTTGAGTCCACTATGGTGGGAGGCATGGCAGCCAAGGGCAGGCACGGGAGGAGCAGGAGCAGCAGCTGAGAGCTCAGATCGCCATGTGTAAGTATGAAACAGAGTGGGAACTGGAATTAGGGCAAGGCCTGTCCTTGGTGATGTACTTCATCCTGTAAAGCTGGACCACCTAAATCTCCCCAAACAGCACTATCAACTAGGAACCAAGTTTTCAAATACCCAATTCAAGGGGGACATTTCTCATCAAAGCATCACAGGGGCTCAAGTCATTTACATAAAATGATGTCACATTTGAATGTAACTTATGCCGATTCCTATGTGCATATTTAAAATCATCTGTATATAATCATAATTATAATGTAATGTGATACAGGTGCCATGCAAATAGTTGCACTCTATTATCTAGGAGATGCTGGCAGGGAAGGAGGTCTGTGCGTGCTCAGAGCATACACAGTTTTCAAATACATATTTTCAGTACATAGTGGGTTACACCTGCATGCAGGAGGCTTACCACCCTGTCTTCCTGGTTTCTGATACCATGATAGTTAACTTTATGAATCAAAATGGATATGATTGATGTCCTAGTGATTGGTCAAACACTGGTTTATATGTTGCTGTAAAGATATATTTTCAAGATTTAAAGAAGAATACTTTTTATAATGCACGGAGCCTCATTTTAGTCCAAAGAAGGACTTTGGAAGAACAGAAGTGAGATGGTCCTCTAGAGCATCTGCCTCCAGTCTGCCTTGGAGTTCAAGACTGCAGGGTGCCTTCCTGTCAAAGCTCCA
Organism: Arvicanthis niloticus; assembly: GCF_011762505.2. Lineage (NCBI taxonomy): Eukaryota > Metazoa > Chordata > Mammalia > Rodentia > Muridae > Arvicanthis > Arvicanthis niloticus. The sequence goes on from NC_047666.1 coordinate 54,817,867, forward strand.
GTCCACTAGTCTGCTTCACAAAGTCTGGCTTTCCAGTCCCAGCAGTGCATAAACCCCACCTTCATTATCTTTCTTCACATGCACACAAGAATTTCCCAGGAGCTCTGTTCCCCTGGAGATCTTTGGAGACAACATGATATTCTGATCTCTGATGTCTCCTTACTTGCCTAAGCTCAAATGCATGACATGAGTCTAGCTGGGCCTCAACTGGCTGCTGTCCACAGGCAGGAATTAGTGCAAGCATGAAAATTAATTTCAACCTAGGGCTTAGAGAATTAATAAAGGATTAGGCATTTCATAGATTTAACCAAGTTTCAACAGTCATTTTGGTTGCAGGTTTTTCCTTTTCATTAAACCCTCTTTATTGAAAAGTTCTAGTTTTCAATAGGCAGGGAAAAATCAGATGGGTTTTAACAGAAATCCTTATGCTGTTATCTTCTGTATGGCTTCAAGGAAGTCAGTTAACCCACACCAACCATGTTTTCCCTGTCAATGATGCTACAGTTTTTCTTTTTCTGGCTTTGTTTCATGTAGCATCTTGCTACTTGTTCAGGCAAGCCTTGAATTTGTAGTCTTCCTTCCTCGGCCTCCTGAGTGCTAGCACAACAGGTAACACCATGTCCATGTTTCTAGGTGGCAGATTCAAAGTGCCAATCCCTGCAAGATTCGTGGTATGTGCCTAGCAAGTGGTAGCCATCATTACTGTGGCTTCAATTAATCATGAAGGCATGCTGAGAAGGTAGTATTAATAACTAGTGTTTGAGTGACAATTTTCTGGTTAATTTTGAATGTGGTACTTTAGCAGAGAGAACACAACCAACTGCAGTCAACATGTCAGGAAATTATTTCAGGAAGGAGCTAAGTACAGACTTCAGGAGAAACCCTAAAGGAAGGAAAGAAGGAAGGAAGGAAGGAAGGAAGGAAGGAAGGAAGGAAGGAAGGGAGAAGTAAGTAGGTTCCATAGTCTGTTGGAGACACCAGTAGCTACGCACAGTTCTAGGGATGTTAGACAGTGTGGTCAAGCTGCAGTTTTCTGTTTCATGCTTGGCAGAAAGCTGCTTACCCAGGTAAGCAGAATGGAGTGTGAGCAAACCAGAGGCGCCAGCTCCTTCCTAGAGAAGTGCAATTCTGATACATTTGGAAGATAAACATAATGAACAAGTTTGGACCCTGAGTCCAAGGTGATGTTCTAGAACCTTCAGCAAGACTTTAAATAGGAAATATGTGTGACCCCAAGTGAGGGTCGCCTGTTTCGGGCTCACTCCCTCCTGAGCCCTCAGTCCCAGGCAGGGTTCTTCAGGTCTCCATCTTGTTCCCAGTCCTGGGAGCCTTCAGGGCCTGCATGGCACTAGACTGGTGGTTGTCTCAGGCTAGCTCCCTGTCTGAGGACTTGGTCCTGGGCTCTGTCTCAGGGTTTTGGTTTGTTCCTTGTCCATTCCTCCCCCATCCCCAGGGAGTGTCAGGCTACTAACCATTCAGATATTCATAGTTAGAACACTGAGTCCAGACCACCTCTCTCCTCTCTGCCACTTACTGACGTAAACGTGACATAGCAGCCACGCCTGCAAAGTCACTAGGGGCAGCTCTACAGTCTGTTTTTGTCAGAACAGCTGTTCATGTTTTGAAGATGCTTTTCTTCATCTTCAAATGTATGATTATGATACTTTGATTTTTCCTTAACAAGAAAAACATAGGGAAAAACACCGATGGATTTCCAGGTCATTACTGAACCAGCTTTGCATTCTTGGGATGTACCCTAGCTATTCATGGTGCATTGTCTGTTGGATTTGACTTGCTAAAATCAGGCTTTAAGTGCATATGCCTGTGCACATGTGTTTGTGTCTGTACTCATGGGGCTGTCTGTCTGTAGTTTCTGTTACTTGTAACATTTTTGATTGAGTTACAGTAGAAAATGATTTCTTGCAACAATCTGAGTAGTAGTCTCATCTCTACTACTTCCTGGAAGACTGGAATCAATATGAATTATCCTTTCAATGTTAGGTGGCAAGGCCATCCGAAGCTGAGATTTTCTTTTTGGGATTTGTTATTTTTTTTAAGGACAATGTATAAGAATAGAGATAGGATAATTTAATGTGGTGTGTTTTATTTTCAGCGCACATATTTTCTTCAAGGACGTTGGCATTTTATCTTATCAATATATTAAGTTTTTCATAACATTGTCTTATATTCCTTTGAACACCTGTAGAATCTGCAGGGCTTCTGTTAGCAGCTGTACCACTCTTCCCTCCTGTCCTTTCCTGTTCTTTTCCTTGCTTCCCCCTTTCCTCCAACAATCTGACCACTGGGCTATCAGGGTTTGTTGTTTGTTTGTTTGTGACATAATCTTTCTATGTAGCCTTGACTGTCCTGAAATTCACTCTATAGACCAGGCTGGCCTCAAAGTCACAGAGATCCTCCTGCCTCTGCCTCCTGAGGGCTAGGATTAAAGGTGTCCACCCAACCCCCTGTGGTTTGTCAGTTTTATTGACTCTCTAAATTTTTTTTTCAGCTATTAATTTTTTTTGTTTTCCTGTCTTCTACTACAGTAATTTATTATCTGATTTTACTTCTTTCCCTCCTGTCTCTTCTATATCTAATTTAATGCTCTTTGTCCTGGTCTCTAAGGGGAAGCTGAAGTCATAGACTGGAGATCATTTTTGCTTTTTAACTTAATTTGGGGCTATAGTTTTCTTTCCAAGATTTGTTTCCCACCCAACTGTGTTATGCTGTGCTTTGGCAGTCAATTCATTGGGCTTCTGTCTCATCTGGCCTGTTGGAAGGCACAGGCACTTTTTATTGGGTGTTATACATTATTGCTTTTTTCTTATTTTGTGGTGACTATTTTTGTTTCCCTGTATCTACCTCTGAGCCTGCTGTGTGTTTTACTTTTGTCCTGGCCTCAGATGGCTCTATCCAGGTTCTGCCCATGAGAGTACTTAGGGAAGCAGTTCTCAACCTGTGGGTTGTGACCTCTTTCGGCGGGTAACCCCCTGTCACAATGACCCCCTTTCACAGGGATCTCATATCAGATATTTACTTCACGATCGTAACAATAACACAATTACAGTTATGAAGTAGCAACAAAGATAATTTTATGGTTGGGAGGCCACTGTATTAAAGGGTTAGAGCATTAGGAAGGTTGAGAACCACTGCCTTAGCTGCCTTAGACCAGCGTTTACTCGAAATACTAACTGCCTTGCCTGAAGCAAGGCTTCCTGATAGTTCAGTGGTCCTGCTAGTGGCCAGGACCTCGGTTCCTGCCCTGGCTTGTTGTGTCTGGCTAAATGTAGAGTCTCTTTTCCTCCAGTCCTTTCCTGTAGCTCTCCTGGCCATCTCCTCATTTGCATCTATGTAATGGTCCTCTGTATCTCTGTATCTCCGGGTGCCTGCAATGTTCCTTCTCTCCAGGTTCCTATCCTGCTTAGGTGGGCACTCTGACTTTCGAAGCTGTAAGCTCCATCATGGTCACATTTTCGAAGGCGTGGACTAGATCCTCTCTGGTCAGTGACATGGATCAATCACCCGGCTCTTTGTCCCTGCTACTTTTCAAAACTTCTTACTTCAGCAATTCTTTTTTTCCCCTTTGTTATTTTATATGGGCAGGTCCCTTTAACCTTATCTTGGCTATTTAATCTAATTACAATCTTACAGCTAACAGGGGCTATTTTCCCTACTCCATTTGGCTACTTTACTAACTCCTTAGGGTCCGGGTCCGGAAAATTGAGGCAGCTGGGAAGAAGGCGGCTTTGGCCAACTTCAAGCTCTGGCTGCAGAGCTATGGCGGCAGTAGTGTCCACTAGGGGGCGGCAGAGGCCCGGCGTGCTCTGGGCTTTCTCTTCGTTTCCTCCCTCTAATGTTAATTCTTGCAAGTCCTTTACTATTCTGGCGATTTCTAAGCTGTGGTTAATCCACAGCTCTGCTTCTTGGACTGTGGGCTGAGACACTCCTCACAACAGAAGTCACGGCGGCTTGGTAATAAAGGTGAACAAAGACTGGCTGGATTCGGACGGTCACCAGTTTTCTGGCTGTCTTCTCTATGGCTTGGCTTTGCTTTCAGACTCTTGTCCCTCTTAGTCAACCAGCTGCCTGCTGCTGTTCTAACCTCACATCAAACAATGCAGAAAAAGTGAGACCTCAGGCCACCAATAAGTCTTGGTTCTATTTGATGGGATCACATGTGGGGTACACAGGCTTACTCCAAACCCTGCCCACAGCCACCTACTGAAGCAAGGGCTGGCTTGGGTCAAGTATGTTCTACAATCAATGTCTGTGCTAAACAGGAAGAGAGTCTGCAGTTATCTCAAGCTAATGAGAGCTGACATTAGGAGCTGGGGTTCAGACCAACCCCTTCAAAGCACACCAACCACAGGCTGTAAGAGCAGCTGAGACATGCCGGTGAGCATTTATAGATATTCATCATGGGAGAACTTAAGAGTCTGTAGTGTCAGGATCACACCCAAGACCCTAACAAGTGTTCTCTGTGTGAGCTGCTACCCAAGGGCTCACTGCACAGACTCAGAAGCAGCTCACACTACAGAGGGTTTGCAGCTTCTGCCCTGAAAAGCCAGCGAGGAGAGGTCTGGGATCTCACCTATTTGTAATCTGGTTTGTTTGCTGTTCCAGAATAGCGTAACCACCAGGCATAAGGCTAAGATTGGGTAACTCTCTAATGGTCTTCAGAGAATGCTCTGCTTACTTGGAAGGGAGGAAAGCCAATAGAGACAGCGCAGAACTCGCGAGCCCGTGTGAGTTCCAGGCAGATATGAGGCTAGAGGTGCACACAGAGACATCATTTCCTTTAGCCTGTGGAGGCTGAGTAGTGCCTGGGAGAGAGCATCTTCATGATTTGAGGGATCTAGCCAGGCATGGGAAAGAAGGCATGGGCCTGTCAGTAGTTGGAGGGAAATGGAGCAAAACACCAGTAAGTGAGAAAGTTGGGGGCTCGTCACTTCCTTTGTCTCCAAAACACATACAGTTCATTGATGTTACCTGATAGTTTCAAATCCTAAAATACTGAAATGGTGGTGGTGGGAGGGAGCACAAACAAAACAAAACACTACCCATACCTGCCTCTGATGGAGGCGTTAGATCCTCGGTCCCCAGGCACAGGCTGCAGAGGACAGCTGCGGGTGTCAGGTGTGTGCAGGAAAACTACATTTCCCTCTGCACTCTGCTGTAACTGGTACACATTGAGTAGGGTTTCAGACTCAGCCTTGGCAGTGAGATGGGTCTTGGATCCTTAGAACTCCAGGTTTGTGATGTCAGAAAGGTAGATTGGTTTCTCCACTCTTGAGAAAAAGAAGGGTTGTTTCCCTAGCTGAGTGAGAGTAATGAACTTAACACCTGACTCCTCATGAAAATCTCTGCAGTGCAAATCTGCACCATCCACTACCTGCAGAGACAAGCTCTCTGAGTTGCTTCTGGGCATTGCCTCCTTCTTGGCTCGGCCTTTCATCAGGCACAAGGACTGACCTGTAAGGAGCAAAGCACACTAGACACCACTGGTATTATTTACCTAGACATTGATATGACCACAATTTCTAAAAAAAAAAAAAAAAAAAAAAAAAAAAAAAAAAAAAAAAAAATGTAAGGAAGGAAGGGTTTAGTTTGGTTCATGGTTTAGAAATTTCAGTCCTCAGGTACATGGCCCCATGCACTTGTGGGACATCATGCCAGCAGGACTGTGTGCAGGTCACGTTGTGGTGCCTCAGGGGATAAGGAAAATGGGACTAAATAAAGAGCCATTTATAACCTTTAGACACTCTTATACTGAGGGTCTAGTGAATGTCTTTGCCAGTCACACCCTTCTGAAAGAGGCGTCAAGCTTTGAAACAAGTGTTCAAAACCCAAGCCTGTTGGGGCCATTTTAGACTCAAACCATGGTACCATTAGGGCCTTTGTGGGCATGCAGCTCCTTGAGGAAACCTGGGGCCTGCACGGCACTGCTCTTGATCACACCCTAGATTCCAGTGGGGTCCTATTCAGTTCAGAGTCATCATGAATACAATTTTTTTGATTCAACTTAATGAGTTAAACTTTGTACAGCTGATCTTTTGTATCTTCAAGTTCTTTATCTATTGATAAAATCAACTGCAGATTGGAAATATTTGGGAAACATTTACTGAGCATGCGTAGACTTCTCATTATTTTGTGAACGATGGATTATAATAGCTATAACATAGCATTTACATTATACTAAGGATAAGTTATCTAGAGGTGCCATGAAGCATGTGGGAAGATTGCTCAGGACATCTGAAAATATGGTACCACTTTGTGCACCTGCATGTCCTAGAGTGGCTCCTTCGTGGATGCCAAGGGGGATTGAACACTTCCTTCTGCAGCCATGGCATGGTGATCCTGAACACTTTGCAACATTTTGCTCTTACTCATTCATGTAAAACTACATATACTGAGTCACAGGAGGGCTCTCCATGTAAGTATGTAATGTCTTGGAGCATGTCTCCCTGCACAGCTCACCCCCTTTTTTCTTTTTCCCTTCCCATTAGCCTTTCTTTTTTTTTGGTCCCCATAGAAAATTTTAGTTCCACTTTGATATCTTATTGTATGTATCTGTATGAAATGTAGAAATCACACATGAGAAAAAATGTATTTGTTTAGAGCTGAATTTTTCCACTTGATATGATCATTTTTAGTAGTATTAAAAAAAAATTTTTTTGCAAACGATACGTCATTCCTCTTTAGAGCTAAACTGATTCCAGTGTGTGCACTATACTTTCCCTAACCTTCCCTCTGTTGTCAGACACCAAGGTTGGCTCCGCAGTTCAGCTATTGTGGCTACGGCTGCAGCAAATACTGACGTGCAAGCGTTCTTGTGATATGTTCATTTGAAGTCCTTTGGGCAAATTCCAAGCAATGGTAGAGGTGGGTCACATGGAAGATCCATTTTCAGTTTTTTGAGAAACCTCCATACAGGTTTCCATAGTGACTAGACTGTTTGCATCCCACTGGCAGCAGGCATCCTTGCCAGCATCTGTTAGTTGTTTGCTTAATGACTTCCTCTCTGAGTGGGATGAGATCCTAGTAGACTCTCAATATGCATTTCTCTGTTAGCAATTGTCTGACTTATCTATCTATCTATCTATCTATCTATCTATCTAATGGGCCCATTTGTTTATTGAGGTGTTTGATAATAATATTTAATTTTTTCATATCTTTGTTGATATTAATCTTCTGTCAGCTACATAGTTAGCAAAGGTTTGCTCCCACACTACAGGCTGCCTCTCTACTGAATTGTTCCCTTCACTGTGCAGAAGCTTTGTAATTTCATGAAGTTCCATTTATTAATTATTGGCATTATTTCCCAAATGACTGTAATGTAAAACATGAAACTCTGTTTCTTAGAGGAAAAAGTAATGAACCAGTTCACGATAAATTGAGTTTTATGCTGTATGTTTAAGATCTTTGACCCATTTGGAGTTTATTTGGTACAGGGTAAGAGACAGCGATCTAGTTTCACTCTCCTGTGTGTGGAAATTTAGTTTATGCAAAACTATACTGTGGTCCCTGTGAGGTGGTTCCTGTGAGACATAACTATGTTCACAGAACTCTATGTTATTCAGAAAGATTAATCCACAAAGTGTAGGGGGCAGAAGCCAGAAGACATAGCTTGGTTGTGGAGTGAGGAAAGACTTCCAAGAGAAGGGCTCTTATACCCAAAAGTGGAACGATTAGGCCCCTGTAGTGAGGGGGAGGTTACTGTGAACAGACACCTGCAGAAGGGTGTGGAGGGATGTGAGTGGCCTTGACTTTGATGTTCTCAGAAACCTGTAGGCTGAAGCTACAGGGTTATGCTGTTTGGACTTGCTGTGGGGATTTTGAGCAGAGAGAGACTTCATGCTGGAGACTCGAGCCTTTCTTAAACCTGGGAGGCCCAGAAGACAGGACATTTCCAACAGAAATCTAAGAAAGATGGTCTGTAGCTGCCCAGCGGCGCTAGCAGTACTGGTGTTATCAGGAGGCCAGAGAGATATCACAGTGACCACTAAGACAGGATGAAGGAACAGTTTCTCCTGTAACCTCTTCTGCATCCAAGGATGGATCATCACAGTTGGAACTCATCTTGTCCTAGGTGATGGTTTTGTGATCCAGTCACATCCCTTAGTTGCAGAGAACAGCATGGCAGAGACCAGCGGGTGATGGTGACAATAGGAGTCTTGAAAAAGCATGCTTACGGAAAGTTACTGAGCCTGTGTCCTGTCTCCACTGCTCACTGGTTCAAGCTTGCCTCTAGATCTCAGCTTATGTCTTGTAAAGCAGAGATAACAGGGGCACATGAACATCAGTGGCTGTTTCACATGGGCCCCAGGGGTTCTGGTTGTTAAAAATAGGAGTAGTGATACTTTTGCTATGTATCAAAAGTAAACATAAAACATAAACAAAAACATAAAAGTCATTAAAGGATTTGGAAGCAACATAAGTGTGCTCATCTTTTTAACACATTGCAGTAGCTTTTGGGTGTCACTAGGAACAGAGTCACCTGCCACCAAGTTGACTGGTTCTTTAGCCAGGACCACCCAGACAAGGTGAGGGCCATTACAAGCCCCCAGATCCTTGTCAGGTTTTTGTGAATCTCAGCACATTCCAGCAGTTGCATGGAAAAAAGGCAGGGCAGGGTGGGACAAACCCTTCTTCCGGCTGGAGAATGGCCTCATTCAACACAGTGGTGGAGTCTGCCAATCACTGACCTGTCCAGGAGGTGACTCGGCCTTTCATACTTTCTTTCTCAGTCTTTGGGTGATGTGTGGTCCAGAAACCTCTGAGGATGTTTTGTACCCATGGTCTTGACAATAGTAACGGTAAAATTCTGGGAGTCTGGGTCTGGTGGAAACAGCTTCCTAGCGAGGGTAAGAATAGGAGGTAGTAGTGTCAGGGCAGTGCACTGAGTCAGGGGCACGAGGGAAGAGCTCATGGGTGTGGCAAGGAACTTCCACCTGGAAACCTTAAAAATGCCTGGAGCCTCAACTGGCAGCCCCAGGTCACAGTACAGTCTGCAGGGCAGCTGCTGGCCATCTCAAACTGGGAACAACACCTGAGCTTGCACACTGAAGATCTGAGAGTCCTAGATGGTCTTCACTTCCTGTTCTGAACACCATTCCCATCTTAGCTGTTGACTCCCCACAGGCTTCTAGGAAACATTCTCTCTAGTTAATAACAAATAAAGGGAAGGGGACTCAGAAGGGAGAAGAAGATACCAGCCAAAGAAAAGAGGGGAGCTGGCTGTATCGATGGTGAAGTGGAGGGCTGGTTCCTAAAGCCTGTGGAGGATTCATCAGATGTCTTCAGGTGTTTCTGGCATTTCTTAGTCACACACTCTGAATCTCATCTGATGTCATCTGAGTGACATCACTCACCATCCTCCAAGGACCATCTTCAGATCCTTTCAACCACCCAATAACCACAGAAGACAATGGGCTGAGGGTGTGGGGGATTGCTCAGTAGGAAAGAATCTAATTAGGACACAGAGGAATAGTTGAGCAGGCGCTGCGTTGTGTGCACACACACACACCTGGAAAAGACAAGCTCCCTTGTTACGAACAAGAAGTCAAGTGTGCACACACAGAAGCACAGACAGCACCTTTCATCGGTCCTGCTTGTTCATTTCTTCTCAGCTGTTAGCACGGGAGCAGCACTGTCCCCAGAGCAATACATGTGGAGATAGCTTTTGTGTTTTGTGGTCTTACTGGCTTTTTAAGGTTTAGTTTTTAGTTTTGAGATTATAGTATAATTGCACCATTTCTCCCTTCTCTTCCCTCTCTCCACCCCCACGTACCCCTCCTTGCTCTCCTTCAAATTTATGGCCTCTTTTTAACTAATCGTTGTTACATGCACGAATGTGTATACATATATTCCGAATCCATGGATTAGTAGACAACGATTCTCAGGGTTGTCTTTGAGGTGGGCTTGGAAGTGGCTCCTTTTGAAGCAGTAGGTAAGGATGAAGATCAGGGTAGGTCAAGGGGTAAGGGAGGTATATCAGCTGCTGCTTGCAGAGAATGGGACAGCCACCTGTCTTGCCTTTCTAAATGTCATACTCCTGGTTCTGGAAAGTGGTGAGTTTATATGAGATATAAAATGTTCTCTCTCTCTCTCTCTCTCTCTCTCTCTCTCTCTCTCTCTCTCTCTCTATTTCACACACACACACACACACACACACACACACACACACACACTTTGTTCTCATTCCCACACACCACGGCTTTCCTTCATATTTCTTCTCTTGTTGGTTTCCTTCCCCCTCCATATAGTTCCCTCCTGTCAATCACAGGCTAGCTTGTAGAAGGTGCAACTTACCCAGTGTCCCTGCCTCATCCATCTCTTAATTCCATGACCCCATTTGGCCCCAGTGTGAGCTGAGATTGATGTGGAGAAACTCTCACCTGTGCCCCATCCTCCCCAGGGATATTGCAAATGCACTGTATTAGTTATGTTTCATTGCTGTGATAAAACACCGTGACCAAAAGTGACTCATGGAAAAAAAGAATTTATTTTGGTTTATGGCTCTAGAAGGGGAAGCCACGATGGTGGGAGAGGCACAACAGGCAGGCAGTGCAGAAAGCCAGGAGAGCACATCCTCAATCATGAATGCCATGCAGAGAAAGCAAGCTGGAAGTGATACACTGGGATTGAACCCAGGTCTTTGCACATGCACTGACATTCCCCTCAGGGGCTTTTGTATTTTTTGAGTCAGGCTTCCCTTAGTGCCCAGGTTAGCTTTGAACTTGCTCTGTAGCCTATAGGGTTCTCACTCTTGGAGTCTTGCCTCAGCTTCCAGAGTAGCTGAACTGCATATTTGAGACACCATGGTTACAAGGAGAATGTGGGAGCTGTCCTGTCCTCCTCCTTCCAGACCCTTGCAGTTCATGTTCCTGACTCTAGGTGGCAGAAGCCCCTTCAGGTCCCACCTTAGTCCTGGAGTCTGAGCAGTTGGAAGGTCAACTCTGAACTGAGGCTGAAGTCAGAATGTGGCATAATTAGCGGGAGCAATTTGCAGCCTAAGTCAGCAGAGAAGCCCCGGGGCATGCACAATGTCTGCCGCACATTCCTATTTCCCGATCAAGGAGAATGCTTGCAGTCTCTTTCATGCTGCAGCCTGAGGTCATACCATCTAGACACTTGGCTTCTCTTCCTTCCGCATCATTCCTCCTGACCTTTCTTTTTATTCACCCTGCTTTGGCTCGGATGCACCAATGGGTCTAGTCAGAGTGAGAGATCAAGTGTCCACCCGAATAAAGACTCTTCTGTGTCCACTGGCTGGACATAGGCCTCACTGTCCACACCCCATTTGGCCACAGCCTGACTTTCTTACAAATGTGTGAAGAGTCAGAATGAAAAGGGTTCAGACAGAACATCCAGTCCAATGGGCTGTTTGTATAGGAGTTAACTATGTTCCAAGGAGGCAGGCAGGGAAAGGGGGAGTATTTACTGATCACCTGTTCTTTGTAAGTTCTATGTTAACTGTTTGGTGACCCTGCCTACTTTACCTTATAATCCTAGGAAGGGCACTTCTATTTACTTGGCAGGTGAGGAACACATATTTCAGACAGAAAAGTATTTTTACTTTTGCATGATGATGATTGAATACCTAACAGAAACAATTTCAGGGGAAGGAGGAGTCTATGTTGGCTCACAGTTTCAGTGGGTTCAGACCATCATGGTAGAGGGATTGTGGTAGAGCAGAACCATTCATGTCAAGCCAGAAAGCAGGTGAAGAGAAGGCTGGTACTCAACTGTCTCTCTCTGTTCCCCTTTCTAGCTCTTGTAGGCCCCCACCTCATAAGCTAGAGCCACTTGCGTCCAGGGCATGTCTTCATCTTCTGTTAGTCTTTGTTTGAAATTCCCTCGCAGGCATACCTACTGGTGTGCTTATCATCTGATAAGTGATTTTAAATCAGCCTAGGTGACTTGAAGATTGGCCATCGCATTAAGGCCACACGTTGGCTACAGAATGAGGGCAGGACATTTGGCTCACACTTCTGGCCTCCTTGTAATGACTGTGATTGGCCCAAGCTCAGAAGAGGAGGGCTCTGCACATGGTCTTCATCTGTTTGTTTGTTTGTTTATTTATTGTCATAATACTTGAATGCTACAGACTGAATACAAGATAGAAGTTTATTTATCTTTCGAGGCCTGGAGGCAGGAGGTCTAAAACCATAGTATGACATCCGTTGGTTAAGGCTCATGCTACTCCACAGAGTGAGAAAGGACATTACACACTGGCAAGATAGAGCAAGGGTCCCAACTTAAGGATTTTCTGCTTCTTGACAAGCCACCAATGCTACCACAGAGGACTCTGCCCTTGAGACTTCACCCAGTTCCACCCATCTTCTAACAGCCCCACCTATACATACCTATAAGTTTGAAGATTAGGTTTCTTGGAGGCCACACATACCAAGACCACTGCACAGATCCAGCACTGCAGTAGGAACATCACCAACTCACTTGGCACGTATCTGCTTCTAACATCTTCTTGGCTGTAGGGAAGTTGCTGATCATCTCGTCTAAAAGCTTGTGCCTCCTTATAACTCTGTTTACTTCAGAGACAAACAATTACACATTTCCAATTTTTTTCTTGGGTAGCTTGGAGTAAGAACACAGTACCCCAGTCCTGCATGTCTGGACAGGAGATGAATCTTCAAGGACACCTGCCTTTCACACTCCAGATGCTCAGCAAAAGGAAACCAAGTCACGGTGCCAGGGCGAGAATGCTACATGGGCCTTGAAATAAACACTACAGGACCAGAAAGGTTTAGGGATACAGTCTGGCTTCTGTTGGAAGGACTCCAGGTGCAGGCTGAGAGAGGACTCTGGGGAGGGGATGCTGTCCTGTCTCTCTCTCTCAAAGGATCACCCATCTTTTTTGGCTCACTTGTCGTGCCTTTGTTTTTCATCCAGTGCCATTGGTTGAGTCTAGGATGATAATTAAACTGGAGATGGTCTGAAGAGATCATGGCTTTGACCTGGGAACTTTCTGTTGTGAGAACAGGCGCAAGACCTGAGAGGTGAGGTAAGGTTGAGCAAGGCCTTCTAGGCCACAAGAACTTTAACTCAAGAGCTATGGGAACATTTTTGATGGGATTTTAGGAGGCAAAGGTTATAGCGAGACTTGAATTTCTGCTTTCAAGTGAATTAGCTGGAGGAGAGCTGTAGGTTAGAGGCAGAGAGGATGTTGATCCAGGCAAGTTAATGGTGGCAACAGGATAGATGGTTTACCTGAGGATAGAGTGGGAAGATGGAGGAGAGCCCTGAAGGCTGGAGGCTGGAAGAGAGCCCTGGAGGTTAAGGTACAAATCCACCCGTCTGGAGTATCTTTTCACTACAAAGTATGAATCAGTAGTCACCAACGATGCTCGGGCACTCATTCCAAGCCTGTCTTTGCACAAGAGAGTCCTGAAGATGCCATACAAGAGGCACAGTTAAGACTGAGATTCCTGCAGACACGTGGGAACATCAGGGCTTGCCCCTATTCCTTTTGTGTTCTTAGAACAGGAAGCTCCAGACTGCATAATTTATATGCAGAAGTAATTTGTTTGACTCATGGTTCTGGAGGCCGGAAAGTCAAATACATAAATATCCATGTCTGAGGAATGGCTTCTTGCTGAGTCATCTGATGACAGACAGTGGAGGGAATGATCTCACATGAGAGAGAACAAGAGGAGGCCCAGCTTACTTAAAAGTATTTACTTATTTTTATTCTATGTGTATGAGTGCTTTGCCTACATGTGCACTGCTTGTGTGCTTCGTGTCTATGGAGGCATGGAGAGGGTAGGACACTGGATCCCTGGAAACTGGAGTTCTAGACAGTTGTGAGCTACCCTGTAGGGGCAGGAAATTAAAACCAAGTCCTCTGGAGAAGCAGCTTGTACTCTTAATCATCTTTCCAGCTTTCAAGCTGTTTTTCCCCATAATCCTACTCTCTCATTAAGGATCTGAACCCAATCTCAAAGGCTAAATGACCTCCTAGTAGCCCCGCCCTTCTAATGCTGATCTATTCCAGAATTTTGGGGGAAACACAGCATAGACTCAGGACAATCTGTGAGGCTCGAGGTGATGGGGCTTTAACTGGAGAGAAGAGAGAAGAGGACCAAGATTCAGTGTTTATTGACATTGGAGGCCCACGAATCTCTTAGAAGGGAAGGAGAAAGAGTGGGTGGATCAGGACTAAAGGAGCTGGAGGGGTTTGCAACCCCGTAGGAAGAACAACAATATCGACCAACCAGATTCCCCAGAGCTCCCAGAGTACACATGGAGGAACCAATGGCTCCAGCTGCATACGTAGCAGAGGATTACCTTATCTGGCTTCAATGGGGGGCAGGTCTTGGTCCTGTGAAGACTTGATGGCACCCTCATAGAGGCAAAAGGGAGGGAGGATGGGATGAGGGGGCTTGTGGAGGGGAAACCAGGAAGGCGGACAACATTTGAAATGTAAATAAATAAAGTAACCAATAAAAAATAACATTTAGAATAAGAAAAAAAGAGGCAGGGTCTACTCAGGCTTTTCCTTCTCTTCCATTGAATCTCCAGTGCCCATTTGAGTGAAGGTGAAGGGCATGGAATCTGAGAAATCAGGTGGTTCTGATGTCTATGGGACAGGGCAGGTAATGAGATGTAAGCATGAGCCCCAGCAGTTTGCAGCCCAGCCTTTCTGCTCCCAGTTTCTGGCTCTGAGAGCTTGGTTTACAGGTCCTGGGCATGGACATCTGAGCATTCGTTCATCAATGCTTTTCAGGAAGCCACTGACCCCTGCAGCTCTTCCCTTCTCAGCACTTCCCTTCACTGCTCTTCTGCCCACATCAGCTTCAAGGCCGCCATGCACCACCACCACCACCACCACCACCACCACCACCACCACCACCACCACCACCATCACCATCACCATCACCATCATCATCATCATCCTGGAGGCTCTGGTACTCTCCATCTTCTGTCCCTCCTGTGGCTTTCCTGGGAGAAGCTTGGCCCCAACAGTGGGATGCCCACAGCTTCTTCCTTTATTTTGTGCCCCAGGGCCCTGGCTGCCTGGTTTCTGGATCTTCCTCTGCTTCTGTGAACTCCAAATAAGAAAAAGTGCAGTACCAACTTTCTATAAACTGGGCATGCTGCACATGGAGGACATGGGTCCAGGTGCACCCTGGGATATTCATTTAGTGTCTCTACCTTCTCCTCCTTGGTGATGGTTATTTCTTTCTTCTTCTTCTCCTTCTCCTTCTCCTTCTCCTTCTCCTCCTTCTCCTTCTCCTTCTCCTTCTCCTTCTCCTTCTCCTTCTCCTTCTCCTTCTCCTTCTCCTTCTCCTTCTCCTTCTCCTTCTCCTTCTCCTTCTCCTTCTCCTTCTCCTTCTCCTTCTCCTCCTCCTCCTCCTCCTCCTCCTCCTCCTCCTCCTCCTCCTCCTCCTCCTCCTCCTTCTCCTCCCTCCTTCTCCTCCCTCCTTCTCCTTCTCCTCCTTCTCCTCCTTTTCTCCTCTTTCTCCTCCTCCCCCTCCTCCTCCCCCTCCCCCTCCCCCTCCCCCTCTCCCCCTCCCCCTCCCCTCCCTTTCTCTCTCTCTCTCTCCCTCTCTTTGTTTCTTTTGTTCTCTCTCTCCTTGCGGGGATGATTAGCTCACGTGTGGTGCACATCTGCCATGGTTGGAACCGGGTCTCAAAGTGATAGAAGCGCCAGAATTTAACTGAGTTCCCTCCTCCTGGTGCTGTGCGGGTGCTACTGGCCGGCAGTTGAGAGGAATGAGGGAGAGAAAGGGAAGCCCGACCGCGCCCCGCGGGGAAAGAGATTCTTTGGTTACTATACTCGCTTGGGAGACTTGGCACCCAGCTTGCTTGAACAGGCAGTCTCCATGGCTGGACCGCAGAGAAGTCCTTGACAGGGCGGGCCCCAAAAGACACTAGAAAGTCCATGGTTCCAAAAGGGTTTTATTTTCATGGTGGATGATAGATGAATCTGCATGCACCCCCACACCTCCAGGGCAGGCCTTTGGTTAAATACCTTTTGTAAGGAGGAGGGTCTGGGAAAGAATACTTAATTGGCTATGCCCTCTGGCCTTTAGGTATCTCATTAATATGGAGATCTCTTGAGGCGGCCCTGAGACCTGTAGTCATGCCCTCTACCTGTGGAGGGACTGGTAGTGGCGTTGCCCTACGTGATTGAAAGGCATGGGTCAATGGAGATCTGTGTCAGGAGCCTGGAATCTGGGGGCATGGTCGAACACCTTGTCCCACTAGGGTCTGGGGTTCAAGGCCTGTGCCCAACCAGGAACCAAGTTATCCTTTTGCCATCCCACATCTCCCCACTCCCTTCCTCCTCCCTCTTCCTTCCTTCCTTCCTTCCTTCCTTCCTTCCTTCCTCCTTCCTTCCTTCCTTTTTCCCTCCCTCCCTCCCTCCCTCCCTCCCTCCCTCCCTCCCTCCCTTCCTCCCTCTCTCCCTCCCTTCCTTCCTTCCTTTCTTCCTTCCTTCCCTCACTTTACATCCTGATCACAACCCCCCTCCCCACTCAGGTCCCCCATAAGTACCAACCCTCCCTGGTACATCAAATAGCAGCAGAACTAGGTGCATCCCCTCCCACTGAGGCCAGACAAAGCAGCCTAGCTACAGGAAAGGGATCCAAAGGCAGGCAAGAGAGTCAGAGACATCCCCCACTCCAGTTGTTAGGGGACCCACACAAAGAGCATGATGCACACCTGCTACATATGTACAGGAGGTGTAGGTCCAGCCCTTGAGTGTTCTTTGGTTGGTGGTTCAGTCTCTGTGAATCCTCATGGGCTCAGGTTAGTTTACTCTGTAGGTCTTCTTGACCTCTCCAGCTCCCTCAATCTTATCCCCCACTCTTCCACAAGACTCCCTGAACTCCACCCATTGTTTGGCTGTGGCTCTCCGCATCTGTTTCTATCAGCTGCTTGGTGGAGCCTCTCAGAAAACAGTTATGCTAGGCTCCTGTCTGCAAGCATAGCAGAGTATCATTGAAAGTGTCAGGGGTTGGCTGTCTTCCATGGGGTGGGTCTCAAGTTGGGCCAGTCACTAGTTGGCTGTTCCCTCTATCTCTGCTCCATCTTTATCCCTGCGCATCTTGTAGACAAAACACATTTTGGGTCAAAGGATTGGTGTTCCCTTCTCTCCACTGGAAGTCCCACTTGGCTATAGGAGGTGACTATTTCAGAGTCCACATGCTCAGCAGCTAGAAGTCTCAGGTGGGTCAACACCATAAGCTCTCAGGAGTCTCCCCTGTCCCACGTCTTCAGCTAGTCCCAGGGATGCCCCTCCACTGATTTTGCTTTTGTCTCTTAGCCCTCACTCACTTCTCTCCCCCTCCCTGCACTTGATCCCCACTCCAGTTCTCCTCCCCACCCCCTCTCCCACCCAGTTCCCCTCTTCATCCACTTTTGATGTCTATTTTATTTCCCCTTCTGAGTAAGAGTCAAGCATTCTCCCTTGGGCCCCCCTTATTACTTAGCCAAATTACTTATTCTTTGGGTCTATGGATTATAGCATATTGTATTTCATGGCTAATACCCACTTATAGATGAGCACATGCCATGCATGTTTTTCTGGGTCTGGGTTACCTCACTCAGGATGTTATTTTCTAGTTCCATTCATTTGCCTGCAAATTTCACGATGTCTTTGTTTTTAATAGCTGAGTAGTATTCCATTGTGTAAATGTGCCACATTTTCTTTGTCCATTTTTTTTGGTTGAGGGACATCTAGGTTGTTTCTAGTTTCTGACTATTATGAATAAAGCTGGTATGAACAAGTGTCCTTGTGATATGGTGAAGAATCTTTTGGGTATATGCTCAGGAGTGGTATAGCTGGCTTTTGAGGTAGAATTATTCCCAATTTTCTGAGAAACTGCCAGATTGATTTCCAAAGTTGTACCAGTTTGCACACACACCCAGCAGTGGAGGAGTGTTCTTCTTTCTCTACATCCATGCAAGCATGTGCTATAACTTGAGTTTTTGATCTTAAACCGTTCTGACAAGTGTAAAATGGAATCTCAGAGTCATTTTGAGTTCTTTAATGACTAAGGTGTTTAATATTTCTTTAAGTGCTCCTTGGCAATTTGAGATTCCTCTGTTGAGAATTTTTTGTTTAGCTCTGTGCCCCATTTTTAAATTGGATTATTAGGTTTGTTGATGTCTAATTTCACAAATTCTTTAAATATTTTAGATATTAGCCTCTATCAGTTGTAGGGTTGGTAAAGATATTTTCTCATTCTGTAGGCTGCTGTTTTGTCCTATTGACAGTGTTGTTTGCCTTATAGAAGTGTTACAGTTTTATGAGGTCCCATTTATGAATTGTTGATCTTAGAGCCTGAGCCATTGGTGTTCTCTTCAGGAAGTTGTCTCCTGCACCAGTGAGCTCAAGGCTGTACCCCACTTTCTCTTTTATTAGATTTAGTGTATCCAGTTTTATATTGAGGTCTTTGATCCTCACTTGAACTTGAGTCTTGTGCAGAGTGATAAATATGGATCTTTTTGTATTCTTCTACATGCAGACATCCAGTGAGACCAACATCATTTGTTGAAGGTGCTTTCTTTTTTTCCATTGTATGATTTTGGCTTCTTTGTCAAAGATCAAGTGTCAGTAGTTATGTGGATTTATTTCTAGGACTTTGATTAGATTCCATTGGTTAACCTGTCTGGTTTTATGCCAACACCATGCAGTTTTTATTACTATGTCTCTATAGTACAGCTTAAAATCATGAATGGTGATACCTCCGGAAGTTTTTTTTTGTTGTTGTTGTTGTTGTGTTGTGTGTGTGTGTGTGTGTGTTTTTTTTTTTTTTGCACAAGATTGCTTTAGCTATTCTGAGCTTTTTGTTTTTCATATGAAGTTGAGAATTGCTCTTTAAAGGTCTGTAAAGAATTGCGTTGGAATTTTGATGAAAATTGCATTGAGTCTGTAGATTGCTTTTAGTAAGGTGGCTATTTTCACTGTGCTAATTCTACTGATCCATGAGCATGGGAGATCGTCCCATCTTCTAATATCTTTTTCAATTTTTTTTCTTTGGAGACTTGAAGTTCTTGTCATACAGGTCTTTCACTTGCATGGTTAGGGTAAAACCAAGCTATTTTATATTTTTTATGGCTATTGTGAAGGGAACTGTCTCCCTAATTTCTTTCAGACCATTTATCATTTGCATAAAGGAGGGGTACTGATTTTTTTAGTTAAATTTGTATCCAGTTACTTATCAGCTGTGAGAGTCTGGTAGAATTTTTGGGGTCACTGATGTATACTATAATATCATCTGCAAATAGCGATATGTTGGCTTCTTCCTTTCCAATTTGTGTTCACTTGATCTCCTTTAGTTGTTTTATTGCTCCAGGTAGAACATTAAGCACTATATTGAATAGATACAGAGAGAGTGGGCAGCCTCGTCTCTGATTTTAGTGGAATTGTTTTATGTTTCTTTCCATTTAATTTGATGTTGGCCATTGGCTTGCTGTAAAATGCCTTTGTTGTGTTTAGGTATGTGACTTATATCCATGATAGCTCCAAAACTTTTAACATGAAGTGGTGCTGGGTTTTGTCAAAGGCTTTTTCAGCATCTACTGAGATGATGATCATGTGTGGGTTTTCTTTCCTTTCAGTTTGTTTCTATGGTGGGTTATGTTGATGGATTTTCATATATTGAACCATTCCTGTATCTCTGGGATGAAGCCTAATTGATCGTGGTGGATGATGTTTTTGATATCTCTTGAATCTAGTTTGCAAGTATTTTATTATGTTTGCATCAATTTCATAAGAGAAATGGTTGGAAGTTGTCTTTCTTTGTAGAGTCTTTGTGTGGTTTAGGTATCAGGGTGACTGCTGCCCCATAGAATAAATTTGGCAGTGTTTCTTCTCTTTCTATTTTGTGGAATACTTTGGGGTATATTAGTGTTAGCTTCTCTTTGAAAGTCCTGTAGAATACTGTGTTAAAACCATCTGGGCCTGGGCTTTTTTAGGGGGCGGGGATTGGGAGATTTGAATGACTGCTTCTATTTCCTTAGGGGTTATAGTATTATTTACATTGTTTACCTGATTTTTTTATTTAAGTTTGGTAAGTGGTATCTATCAACCAAATTGTCTATCTGGTTTATATTTGCCAATTTTGTGTAGTACAAGCTTTTGAAGTAAGATCTAATGATTCTTTGGATTTCCTCAGAGTCTGTTGTTATGTCTCCCTTTTCATTACTAATTTTGTTAATTTGGATAGTGTCTCTCTGTCTTTTAGTTAGTTTGGCTAACACCAATTCCTTCACTAAGTAAAGGCACTTAGTGCTATGAACTTTCCTCTTAGCACTGCTTCATTATATCCTATAAGTTTGGGCATGTTAGGCTTTCATTTTTATTGAATTCTAGAAAGTCTTTAATTTCTTTCTTTTTTTAATTCCTGACCCAGTGGTCATTGACTAGTGAGATGTTCAATTTCCATGAGTTTGTAGGCTTTCTATTGTTTCTGTTGTTGTTGAAGTCCAGCTTTAATACATTGTGATCTGATAAGATGGATGGGGTTATTTCAATCTTCTTGTTTCAATCTTCTTGTTATTTCAATATCAGTTGAGGCTTGTTCTGTGTCTGATTATATGGTCAATTTCAGAGAAGGTTCTATGAGGTGTTGAGAAAAAATTACATTATATTGTGTTTGAGCGAAACATTCTGTAGATAGGTTATGTCCATTTGATTCATAACATCTGTTAGTCTCATTATTTCTCTTTTGTTTTCATCTTGAGGACTTGTCTATTGGTGAGAGTGATATTTTGGAATGTCCCACTATTAATGTATAGGGCTTGATGTGTGATTTAAGCTTTAGTAATATTTCTTTTATGAATGTGGGTACCCTTACATTTGGGAGATAGATGGTCAGAATTGAAAAGGCATGTTGGTAGAGTTTTTCTTTGATGAGTATGAAGTAAATTTCTCTATCTCTTTTGATTAATTTTGACTAAAAGTCTATTTTATTGGATATAATAATGGCTACCCCAGCTTGCTTCTTGGGTTCATTTGCTTGGAAAACCTTTTTACAGCCCTTTACTCTGAGGTAATGCCAAGTCTAACTTTGTTGCTGAGATGTGTTTCTTGTATGCAGCTACTGCATTATGAGCCTGTTTTTGCATCCAATGTCGTTAGACTGTGTCTTCTTATTGGGGGATTGGGTTTATTGATGCTGAGAGATATTAATAACCAATTATTAATAACCATTAATTCTTGTTATTTTGATGCTGTTCATGTTGTGTGTGTCTTCTGGTTTTGCTGGCATGGGGTTCTTTATTTTCTGTGTTTTCTTGGGTGTAGTTGGCCTCCTTGGGTTGGAGTTTTCCTTTTAGTATTTTCTGTAGGGTAGTTATTGTGGATAGGCATTGTTTAATTTTTTTCATAGAATATCTTGTTTTCATCATCATGGTGATTAAAAGTTTTGCTGGGTATAGCAATCTGGACTGACATCCATGGTCTCTTAGAGTCTTCATGATATCTGTCCAGGATCTTCTTTCTGGGTTTTAGAGTCTCTGTTGAGAAACTGAGTATAATTCTGATAGGTCTGCCTTTATATGTTATTTTACTTTCCCTTTTTCTCTTGCAGCTTTTAATATAAATTTATATATTATATAAATTTATATGCATATAAATTTATATATTATATATATAAATTTAGTGTTTTGATTATTATGAGGTGGGAAAATTTCTTTTCTGGTCTAATCTATTTTGTGTTATGTAAGCTTCTTGTATACTTATAGGCATCTCTTTCTTTAGGTTGAGGAATTTTCTTCTATGATTTTGTTGAAAATATATTCTGGGACTTGGAGTTGGGAGTCTTCTCCTTCTATCTGTATTATTCTTAGGTTTTGTCATTTTGTTGTGTCCCAGATTTTTTGGATGATTTGTGTGAGAAACTTTTTAGATTTAACATTTTCTTTGACTGGTGCATTGATTTCTTCAATCGTATCTTCTATGCCTGATATTCTCTCATTCACCTCTGGTATTCTGTTTGAGATGCTTGTGTCTTTGGTTACTGTTCTCCTTCCTAGGTTTTCCCTCTCCAGGATTCCCTAGGTTTGTGTTTTCTTTATTGCTTTTATTTTCATTTTTATGTCTTGAACAGTTTTATTCACTTTCTTCACCCTTTCCTATGTTTCTTTAAGGGATTTATTTATTTCATCTTTAAAAACCTTTATCATCTTCATAAAATTGGATTTAAGGTTATCTTCTTATGCCCTGGCTGTGTTAGGCTATCCAGGGCTTGGTATAATAGGATAGCTTGGCTAAGATGGTACCATATTAGCCTGGTTCTTGCTGACTGTGTTCTTACACTGGCCTTTATCTAGCTTGTTGTCCCATGTGTTGGATGGATGTTTCTGATGACAGCAGGACTCCTTGAGGAGGCAGGCAGAGCCTTGGGCCTGACTATGCAGCTCAGGGAGCAACACACTACCCACTTCTGCTGGCTTTGCCCCCAGGCAGACCTGGGGTTCTGAAGGCCTCCTTGGGAAGGGAGATAGAGCCACAGGCCTGATGATGGAGCGTAGGAGACAGAACTCAGCTCACCTCTGTTGTCTGTGTCCCAGGTGGACTCATCAGGCAAGGAATTGGCATGAAAGGGTCTATCTTGGTTGTTCCTGGGGTTCCATGGGCCTTCTCAGTATGGGACAAGATGATGGAGCTCAGGGTCACCTCTGCTGTCTGTGTCCCAAGTATACCTGGCATGTCCTCAAAAACATCTTTGTCATGTCTATGATACCTAGAACTCAAGTGAACCTTTCTGAGAGACACTGGCCAATCACATACAGTCTGCCTTACTCATGTCCTGGGCATGGCCCAATTATGTCCTCTGTCTTCTGGATAGACATGGTGAGACAGAAGTGCTGTTCTGAAGCAGGTGGGCATGTGTGGCCAACAGGATCCACACCTTTTTGGGCAAAATCTAACCCCTTTATCCCCCAGATTCTGACAACTTGTGATGTTATCCTTTACCTGACTTTGACTTCTGCCAGTTTTCGAAGATTTGAGAACATGCTCCTAGGATGTCATGAGGCAGACAGACAGATAGACAGACACGCATGCACGCATGCATGCACACACATACATATATGTTATCCTTATAGCCTCTCACCACTCATCAAAGAAGCTTCTTTTTGCAGTAAATAGAGACTATTATGAAAAGCCATTGATTAAAATGCAGAAAAAATGACCGTGGGGTACCAAGCCTAAATTGATATAACACAACACTTACACCTAAGGCTCAGGGATCACCATGAAAAACGGGTGAAAAGATTGTAAGACTCAAAGGACCAGGAAATCTCCCATGAAAATGTGGGTTCTATATATAACATGGAAGCTGCATCTATGAACTCTCAATAATATTGCTGCCTAGACAATGACACCAGTCAAAATGGCAGCATGGATGGGGCAATCTCACAAGGCCACCCCTATATGAATAGCTATAGGCAATTAATGGCTGCCAAGAGAGGGAGAATTAGTCTTCCCCAGGGATGAATCTCCTAACTGGTTATCCAATACAAAGTCATCAGCTCTAAAAACGTATACATATGAACAACACTAAATAGAGTCAGTAGTTTTGTAATAATATATTTATATGGATACATACATGTAACATTATTGATGTTTTAGATAAAGAAAAAAATCAACTATAATTTCCTTGGAACTTCATGCCTGCTAGATCTGGGGGAAATATCCTTCATTTCTACCACTGACGTTTGTCTCACTTAGCCCAAGAGCCTGTAGGGTTTGTGTGTGTGAGTGTGTGTGCGAGAGTGTGTGTGCATGCATGTATGTGTGTTTTGCTTTGCTTTGCTTTGCACAGGATATGAGAGGACACTTTCCATGGCTGCATTGGCCACTTTTGTCTTACTTGTCCAACCTACATGGGCTTTAGCCTGTCTCCTAATGGGCAGTCATGTCTCCATTCTAGGTTTAGTGGAGACTCTTTGCTGGACATGCCTGCAGATGGCTCCCAGGGAGACCCTACCAGTTTCTCAGGTGCTACAGGAGGGGCAGAACAAGTCAGTTTCTCACCTCATAGGTGCTCTTGAGTGTTGAGGTTGAGAATTTCTCTGGCTCCTTGCCTCCTTTCCTTCACTCACCTTTCCTCCTCTGGGAGACCTATACCCTATTCTCAAGGAGCCATAGATTTATATCCTATCCTATCTCCTGCTCATATCGCTTACAATTACATTAGAATGAAGAGTTGCTTTTACATATGTTTTCAAAATTGACAGTAAACTCTGGGCAAGCAGGAACTGTGTTACACTAATCTGTAATTACCATAGCTGGCAAAGTGCCAGGTACATGTAGGAGCTTGAGACATTTTCATTGAACAGAATTGATTTGAATATCCTGCTTGTCCAGATGTGTCTGATCAGTTTCTCTCTCCTTCTCTTTTGATGGATCTGGTTATTTGATTATGGACAAATGAATACAAGTCTCTGTCTCATGGCATCCTAGAAACATGCTCTCCAGTCTTTGAGAACTGGCAGAATCCAAAAGCAGGTGAGGGATAACATCTTGAGTTGTCATAATCTGGGAGGTAAAGGAATCAGATTTTTGACCAGAGAAAAGAAGGTGTAGACAGGCCAGAAAAACTGAACCCAGTGGGAAATAGAATATTAAATCAGAGTGAGCAAAACCCCTGCCTCAATGGGCATGCTCATTAGTGTCTCAGAGCAAGGGAGCAGGGAGACAGTGCATGTCTATACCTTTATTGGTCTAATTGTATAAATTATGAAAATTGATGGGTCCATCACTGCATGGGGAAGGTCCTATTCTTTTATGGAAGCAGTCCATGGTAGGACCTCTTGGTTCTGCCAAGATGATTCCTTGGAACTAATTCTGAGGCTAACTCATATGGGCAGTCAAGAGCTTGGAGGAGGACCAAGGAATTAGATGGATATTATAGAAAAACTATGAAGTTAATCTTCAATTTTAAGCTTTGATTCACTAGCTGTTTGGCCCTAGAATTTCCAATTTTCTTTGTCTTTGGCTGGTTTGAGAGATGACAGGGCTGCAGATGTGCCCGAGTAGATGCTGTGAAAACCACTGATTCATTGAGGAAAACATTGCACGGTTTCTGCCAAGAGCAACAATAACGCTTGGCCAGATTTCCACTTTGCCCTTCTTTCCGAGCACGATCAGTGTGGGGCTAGCTGTTTCTGTAATTTCTTGGAGTGTGCATGTCAATCTTGTCATCAGCTAAGGCTAGGGGCAGAGTTTCTGTTTTCTATGGCAAGCATTCATTTTGTCTAAAGCCAGTATGGGGCAGAGAGGGGAAGCTCAGTAGTGGAGAGCTTGCTTTGTGTTCTCCAGACCTTTGGCTTGGTATCTGGTAGTACAAAACAAAAGAAAACAAAAGACTTCTAAACAATGACAATAGCTAAAAACCTAAACAGCCCCCAAATCAGGCACATCGATCTCCACGGAAGATTGTGCCAGGGCCAGGGCACTCTACAGATGAAAAACAAACAAACGAATGAACAAATGAACAACAGAGACCTGTGCGTGCTGAGGTCTCAGACAAAAGGTTGTAGTATTTGTGTACAACTGATATGTGGATGACTGACGATACTTAATAGAGTGAGTGTGAGTGAGTAGCTGTCATATGCCACTGCTTGGGGACCATGGTGACAGGCGCACAGGTGAACATGCCCAGCACAGAGGATGATTTCCAAACAGTTTTGAGTTCATTGTGTTAATACACAAATGAAAGAGAAGTGACTAGGATTAAGTTTAGTTTGAGAAACTAAGCTTCTATAGGCCATTCCCTCTCCGCTTCATAGCATACAGGTTCCACTGCTGGGTGAGACACTAGATGACTTTTCTTCAGCAGCAGATGCATATCACTTTCAGGCACCATGAACATCAGACAGAGAGGAAGTTTTCATGTCAGTTATAGAGTGATTTTTTTTTCTATGTCTTATTCAAAGTACAGGGTGTCTTCAGCAGTGGTCTTATCATCTAACTCTGGTGAAAACAGAAGAAACTGCAATAACCTGATTGTTCTAGAAGCCATGGGCTAGGTAGGTGTGTGGGGCTTCCATGTCAGGCACTGGGACTTTCTTTGAAAAACTATGGCGTCTGGGAGTATTAATTGTCTACACAGGGCAGGTATGTGTGCGCATGTGTGCGTGTGTGAGTGTATGTGTGTGTTGTGTGCATGAGTGTGCAGGTATGCAACCCCATAATCTCATGAACAGAGAGCAGATTGGGGCACCCAGGCTCATCCTTTGTCATTCTTTGCCTTACTGCTCGAGACAGGGTCTCTCACTGAACTGAAAGCTCACCGTTTCAGCCAGGCTGGGATCCCTCTGTCTGCTCCACAAGGCTGCGGTCATAACCCAGGCTTTTGTTTTTGATTTTTGAGATGGTCTCACTCTGCAGCTCTGGGTAATCTATAACTCAATATGTAGATCAGGCTAGCCTCAAACACATGGAGACTTATCTGGGTCTCTCTCCAGGGTGCTGGAATTAACTGTATATGTCAATAGTCTGGCTTAACCGTTATGCTTGGGTCTTTACATGGGTTCTGGGGGCCCCTATGCTAGCAAAGTAAGAACACTTGCTTACTGAACCACTGCTCTAGTCTCTAAGAATAACATCACCACCACCACCACCACCACCACCACCACCACCACCACCACCACCATCATAATCATCATCAACAACAACAATCCATTTTTAATAAAGTAGTACTAGGTTTCTGTATGGTTTTTCCATACATCCTGTTTTGCTTGACCCTCTCCTTACTTTTCCTCCTTCTCCACACTTATCTTTGTTTAAACTTTTCACATCATATATTTTACTACTCTTACACCCTTTAAGACTTCCCCCTACATCCATTCTCCTGCCTCCAACCACCCGAGTACCTCTCATGGCTCCCTTCTTGCTTGCTGGTCTCTATAAACATTCACTCAAATTTAAACACAGAAATCTGAAATTCAAAGCTATAATCTGCATATGACAGAGAACACATGGTTGTTGTCTTTCTAGACCTTTCTGCTATCTAACTTAGCATAATATCTTCCCATGCTATTTTTCTGTAGATTTTATTTTTCTTCGGTGCTGAATAGAATTCTATTGACTGTGACCATAGTTTCTTATCCAAATATCAATTATTGATGGGCCTTTAGACAAATTCCATTTCCTAGTTATGGTGAGGAACAGCCATGAACTTGGATATGCAGGTATTTCTTTTGTGGGGCCCAGAGTTCTTTGGGTTTATCTTTTAGCATTTTTAGGAACCTTCACAGTGACTTCCAGAGTGAATGTTCCAGTTTCCATGCTTACAGTTCTGCATCAACAGTAAATGAGGAACCTCCCCCCCTGCCTCCACTCCCCCATCCCACCATCCCCTCATCCCCACCCCCACTCCCACCCCCAACCCCTGCCTCCACACCCTTGTCAGAATTTGTTGGCATTTGTTTTCTTGATAACACGTATTCTGGTTGGGGTGAGGTAGACTCTCAAAGTAGTTTTAGCTTGCATTTCCCAGATGACTGATGGTGTTGAACACTTTTTAAAGATTTTCATTGAGGGGTGGTTTTCACTGCAGTGGCCACTCATTTGTCCTTTGCCATTGGGAGGTGCAGGGTCCGTTTCCCAAGTGCTGCTGCCAGTGAGAAGTGGAGCCAGCTCTCTAGAGTGCCATAGCCAGTGAGAGGTGTGGCCTGTTTTGCACAGCCCCTGGACATCAACATGGTTCTTGGTGGCTGCCCTGACCAGGGTCATCCCTGTGTTCTCTAGTGGTAATAAGAGCCATGGCCATCAACACTGATCCCTGCTGCTTTATAGCCATGGACTCAGAAATCAACCTCAGAGTCAGCTCAGATAGGATCTCACCATGACCCCAGGTGGCAGCGCTGGCCACTCTCAACAGGCTATTCCCTACCGCCTCCCACCCCGCAAGTCTCCAGTTCCTTCTCTCTTCATATGCTTAAGCTGTTCTACTTCTCTTTGTCTCCCATCTGACCACCACATACTTACACATTATGGTGGCTTCTGCCTTAGACTAGACACACAGCTGGCAGACACCTGTGTGACATCCTTTGCCAGAACTGAGTGGTGTGAAGGCAAGTTGGTGCTACCACCTGGCTGTACCATATGCTGGAGGGCAGATCTGTGGATAGCATGGTAGTCCATAAGTCTCTCTGTGTCTTCCTCCTCCCATGATGTGCTATGTGGTGTTAGTGGGGCAGAAGGCAGGTCTGTGCGCATCTCTTCCTGCCTGTACCATGTGGCACGGCTGACTGCAGGCTAGGATGAACCAAGGACTGCCAACTTGCCTTGCCTCCGACTGATATGAGAACACCACCACCAATAAGGTGTTTCTTTGCCTGTTGCCAGGGAGTTATTGATTGTTTTAGTTCTAACTCTGGATTTTGTTTGTTTTGGTTGTGGAAAAATATTAGGCCCCACCCACGAACCTCTTCTCAAAGCTGTTACTAAGCCCTTTCAAAGGCTCCAACAAGCTCTCCTTAAGGCCCCAGCCTTACATCTCCCTGAACCTGACTCGTCCTTTTTCTCTCTACGTAACTGAAAAGGAGGGGTTTGCCCTTGGAGTCTTAGGTCATCAGGGCATCAGTGCCCCAGGGCTAACAAATAAAAATTCTAATGTCAGAAATAAGGTTCCTCTTTTGGAAACTTGGCTAGTAAGATCCAACAGAACCTTAAACATCACAGGCAATTGGCAGGGTTGTGTTGACTTGGCAGTGAAACCGTATTGCTAATGTATGTGGTGACACATTAGAATTGAGTGGTAGAACAAGGGCATTGTAAGCCACTGCTGAGCTTCAAGCTCTTCACTGGTAGCTGGTTTTCTTAGTGCTAGAAGGTTCTATGCTTGTTCCTAGAGAAGAAAAGCAGTCGCCAGCTGTGAACCCCAAGAGCGCTAGTAATGACTGGCCTGGGAACACACATCCACGGATGCAATAGTAGCATGAACATTGTGGCCTATGCTTTATGATTGGATTTAAGTCTTGCTCCACAGGCTGAAGCCCATATTTAGCCCCTTTGCCAGACCAAGAACTTGTGGCTAGATAGGTCATTGGCCCTAGAGAAAAATCTGCTACTGTTTTCTGATCAACATAGTACAGAGTTGAGTGCTAAAGACTTATTGTTGAATCTGCAGATTAATGGAGCTCCCCCCCTTCATCTAAGAAGCATCTATGTGCGGTAGATGGTGATTATCACAGACCCATGACTGGTCCCGGTGTAAGAGACAAAAAAGTGAGCAGCTCTAAATGAGGTGTATATATCAGGCCTTCTCCTCCGGATGTTCAGGAGTCACTGCAGAATAAAGGATGGAAAGAATGTAAGAATCAGAAATTGTGAGTGACTGCAAATACACTGCACAGCAGCTGTGCATATGAATTCACAGTGTGCAAAAGGCGTGTGCAAACTCAAGCCAGACTAGTAGAAGCACGGAGAAAGGATGAGTCGTAAAGTCCTGCTTCAAGTCAAGGAGCTATTGGTGATCGATAGCTGCCAGGGAGAGGGAGAGCTGGTTCTCTGAGTGTGGGCCCTGGTACGTCAGCGATGCTCTAATGGAAGACCATACATTCAAAAATATACGGGCAGTGCAAATTTTGGGCAGTGCAAATTAGACTTGATGGGTGTAAAAGAACCCAAATACACAAAGTTAGATTGGTAGGGGTTCAATCTGGGAGGAGCTATGTGAGGGAATAAATATAATCAAAACACACTGTACAATATGCTCAAAGAGCTAATATAAATATAAAATAAATCCAAAGCACCAGTTAGGAGGAGGGCCAGTGAAGCCCCAGGCCTGTAAAATTGGCAGGTGGCCCCATGCTCAGTCTATGAGTGGGTAGGTGGGGGAGCACCCTCATAGAAGCAGGGGGAGGGAGGATGGGATAGGGGGTTCCCAGAGGGAAAACCAGGAAAGGGAATAACGTTCGAAATGCAAATAAATAAAATTTCCAATTAAAAGTTGTCAGGTGGCGTACAAAGATTCAGGATCTTGAGAGAATGAAGAGGAGGAGCCAGAGTTGGCATTGAGCCGCCAATGAATACTCGTCAGACAAGGGGTGGCCAAGCCTGGGATCTCAGACGACAGAGATGGGGTCTGCATGCCATCTGGGTCAACTTGGTGAGAGCTGCAGACTGGGGGAGGCTGAAGCATGTCCTCTTGCACAGAGAATGGCATCCAGAAACATGCTCAGCCCCCCCAGTAGTAGCATTTCTATAAATAGCTTTCAATGCTATCTGATTGTACATACATACATATATACATATATATATACATACATATGTACATACATATATATACATACATATATATGTATGTACATATATATGTATGTACATATGTATGTATATATATATGTATATATGTATGTATATATGTATGTATATATATGTATATTCTGAGTGTGATTCCCATAGAAATTTTATAAAAATCATAACTGGTAATTGTCTTATACTTTACTAAAAATCCATGGTTTCTGTTTCATGTATGTGTGTGTGGTATGTAGGTGTTTGTTGACTGCACACATGACTGTGTGTGTGTGGGTGCATGTGCATGTCTCTCTCTCTCTGTGTGTGTGTGTGTGTGTATGTGTGTGTGTGTGTGCATGCATACTCTGAGGTTGATGTCATCTTCCTTGGTTGCTCCTACACCTTATTCTTTGGGGCTAGGTCTCTTGCTTAAAACAAGAGCCCACTGGTGTGGCTAATATCTCTCTCTATCCAGCTGGCTCAGGTGATCTTGTCCTTGTCTTCTGACCCTGGAATTGCAGCTGGGTCACCATGCTCACCTGGCACTTAGTTTCTGGAGGTCTGAATCTTGCTCTTCTTGTCTGCTCAACAAGTACTTTAATCACTCAACAATCTTGTCAGCTCCTCTTATCATACTTGGTATTAAAAATAAAATCTAGATGGGGCTGGAGAGCTGGGTCAGTGGCCCAGAGCACTGACTGTACCTGCAGAGAATTGAGGTTCAGCCCCCTGAACCGTATAACAACTCACAACTCTAGTTTCAGGAGATACCCCATTTGGCCTCCATAGACACCAGGCACACATATAGTGCAGAGACATACATGCAGGCAAAAGATTAAAACAGCTAATTTTTAAAAAATAATATAGAGCTGGGGAGATGGTCTAGTAGGTAAAGTCCTTGTCATTTATGTGTGAGGACTTGAGTTCCTATTCCCAACTCTCATATAAAAAGATAGGTGTGGTGGCACATACCTATAGTCCCAATGTTTGGGAGGTGGAGATGGGGGACCCTAAGCTGAATTCGTTAGATGCAGGATCAGTGAGAGACTCTTTCAAAAAAAAAAAAATAACGTGGAGAAGCAATTGAGGAAAATACCTATTTCTGAGCTTTGGCCTTCACAGGAGCACATGCATGCACATGTACCCAAAGAGGTATGCACACATAAACATGCACATACATTTTTTTAAAAAATTGAGGTACATATGGTGATATTGTTATTAACTATTTATTGCACTGAATTTCCTTAAAGTTTTTGAAAAAAAAATCCTTTTTTAGATTTATTTATTTTATGCATATGAATGTTTTGCTTGCTTGTATATATATGTTCACCTCTAGTGTGCCTGGTGCCTAAGGAGGTCAGAAGAGGGGACCAGATACCCTGAAACTAGAGTTATAGATATGGGCTGCCATGGGAATGCTGGGAACCAAACCTTGGCCTTCTGCAAAAATAACCAATGCTCTTAACCACTAAGCTCCCTCTCCAGACTCCTCGCACAGCTTTTAAGTCACGCAGTTATACGTTTTGCATTCTAAGTGCGTCTTTTCAGTTTGAAAATATAGAACATTTCTGTTGCTTTCAAAGTCAGTTTTGAACATTTCCTGTGGCCTTTGATGGAACCCGTGTGCAATGCCACATGATAACAGAGGTTAGAGAACTGTGTCATTCCCAACTTCACATTTTCTAACCTCTAAAATCAGAACCAATGTTAAGAGAATCGTAGTTCTGTTCTTATCTCAACTGATACCCTTTGCCCCTTTCAGGTTGTTCATAAAATAAGGGGCTTAAATTCATTAACCATTATTCTTCCTCCGGGTTAAATATTTCTAAGGATGTGATTTAATGAATGGGCAAGGGGACCAAGAGTAGCTTTTAAAAACAACATGGAGTCTAGTGAAATGATAATAAACACATTTTAATTGATATCTAAGCTACAATTTCTCAGCAATATTTGAGAAGTCAAGGGAACCTACCATCTGTAGATGCTAAATCTTGAGAGGCCTTTACACTTCTGGAAGACTCATGCACTGAATACAATGATAAACGGAATGTGAGTCCACCCTCACCCCCACTCCTAACTTGCTGACTTAGCAAATCTGGTGTCTTAATTGCTTACTTCATGTGCGCATACCCAACTGGCCTTCATTTTGCTTGTCAATTCTCACAAGAATGAGACAGTGTATGGTGGGAGGTTTCAGAGTCTGATGGTTGTGCTAGCAAGCATCAGGGAGTGAAAGATGCAGCACCAATTTAGCCCTCAGTCTGTGTCTTCTGAAGTCAGCCATAATTCTCTGACCAAATTGTCTGAACAAGGATTCTAAGGGGTGTCAGGGAAATGGAGTAGATCAGAGAGTTATGGGCCTCTTCCCACTCAGGAGAAAGCCAAGGGGCCTTGAGGGAGACAGTGATGTATTCGAGCCATATGAAAAGGCATATATCAAGAACCTCAGCCTCATCCCTGTCTTGGGAAGATGTGTGTAATTTATAGAGTGTTTAAATTAGACAAATGACTCAATCGATTTAGAAAAATGGACAGGAAACACATGTTTCTTTTGCATTAAACTGAACTTCATCAGAGTAGAAATGCTTCTGATCTCCTGAGTTATGGACCCGGGCTCTTCATCAAAGGTCCCTGATTGCCAGGACTGTGCCTTTGCACTGAGGCGATCCATTACAGACAACACTGATGGTATAGAGAGCGGATCCACTAAGCAGCTCAAGCTAAGTGGTAATTTATACCTCTGTTTATAGAAAGAAAGAAAAGGCCGTCCAGGAGACTGAAGGTGACAGCAAGAGATGAGAGAAGGAATGCAAAGAGAGGATGTTTTAGTGAAGACGGAAGCAACCTCAAAACATGCCATGGACCGTGTGACCCCAGAGGATCTGAGCTGTGTGGTAAGCGGCATTTAGATGCTTGGATATGCTCAGTTTTCTTTAAATTTCTTGCTCTTACTCAGTAGGTGGCCAAAACTAATGCTCTGGAAGCCATAGTGTCTTTTTGTGTTTGAAGCCTTTACATTTTTTTTTTTTTTTTTTAGTTTTTATTTTAAATCAGGGAGGCAGAGTGACCTGCTGCCAAATAACAGGACAAGAGACTGCTCATTGATGGAGAATCAAGTGATACAGGACAAGAGAAACAGCTCATTGAGAATCAAGTGACAAGACTTTGGTGACTAGTTGACCCACTTCGTGACTTAGTGAAGGTAATGTCCAGGTTCAGCTCCTTCTGTGTTTGGCATGTGCCCTTATGAGAGCTCTTCCCTCTAGCACAGTGCATCTGTGTCCTTAACCAGTGTGTGAGGCTGCCTTTGCCAGGGGTTCTATACCCCTCAGCCTCAACTGGCCATGCAGCAGTGCACCGTTTCCTGTTGAATATTCTCACCTGAAGTGGACAGTGAATTTTCTTTTGGCAAACAGATTTTTCAGTGACCTGGTCTGGAGCCTTCTAGATTTACCAGGGTTCCTCCACACCCAGGCTCACAAGGCTTACCCTATTCCTGCAGGCTGCTGATTGTCACCGAGATAAACCCAGCCAAGCTACACAGTTCAAAACCTCTTGTTAAAGAAAACAAAAGACAGGGATCAGGTGTGAGGCATCCCGTAGCCGATAAATCAGGTGAAATGACTTCAACCTTGCTGGCTTTGCAAACATTAGCAAACAAACAAACAAACAAACAAACACTTCATTTGAGCTGTTTCTCATGTTAAAGAAAAGCAGAGCTTAAGTCCTGCCAATCAGTAGCAGCCAACTACCACGAGAGTAGGGATTTCTCAGTGAGACAGAGCAGATAGGTAACTGCAACAGTGAGCCATCAGGCATGTTGCTTTAAGGCTCCTCAGTGGACCTTCCTCACCATCTCTGATTTGGAGTTTCCCTGATCATGATGAGCTGTTGCATGTTCAAGTAAGTGGTGTAGAATTCATTGTCTCTCTGTTTCCTTTTTGACAGTGTTGCATGTGGGAGAGGATGCTCTGTAAGCAGCTCAGGTGGTTCTTATCCGGTTCTTTCTTAGGCCCCTCAGCCTCCAGCCACCAGTGCTGGGAGCCACTGCTACAGGGCAGAACAGAGCGCCAGGACTGTGGATGAGCCCCTGAGGAGCCCAAAGCTAATACTGCTTCCTTTTGGCATTTCCTTCCCAGCACAGCACCAGAAGACATTTTCATAGGGAGCTCTTAGTGTCTGTGCCATGAGGATGGAAATACTACCCAGTGCTGTGTCTGTCTTATCATTGAGAATGTCATGTGTGAAAGAGCTTTAGAACTGGAACCTCTGGGAGTGGCAGGTATGCTTTGACACATGATTGAAATAAAAGAGTCTCTGATATTTTTCAACAAGTGTGGATGCTGTTGTTGCTGTCTATGCTGTCTGTCTAGACTAGTTCACACAGTCACTGTTACTGAGGCTTTCCATGTTCCAGGTGCCACGCCAACAATGCCTATAATCAGATTTCCATCTTCATGAAAGGAACAAACTGCAGGGAGTGGTGTGAGCAGAGGCAGAGAGGGTGTAGAAGGTAGAAAAGCAGAGGGTACAGAAGCAGAGGGTGCAGATCTTGATGTGGACTTAGTCATGAAGCTGGCCTGGCTGGAAGACAGTGCAGGAGGGAGCTGGAATCCTAGGCATGTGACTCAGAACATGTGCGCAAAGATGTGAGATTCCTATCATGCACTCTTGTCTGTTATGTGCAGCTTCCCTTTGTGCTTCTGCCCTCTTTTCTTAATAGCATTTCAACTTGCCTTATCCACGGTGGTCCTGATGCAATGGATGGGACGACACTTGTGCTTTCTCCTGACTTTCTGAAGCCCAGAGATCCCCTCCTTTCCAGTGGTCTGTGGCTTGATCCTATTATGCTAGCCTCTTGATAGAGCAGTGGGCAAGCTCCTTGATAGCGCAGTAAGAACTGGGGCTGAGAGTCATCATTAAACACTTCACATTGAGTCAGCAAGCAGGCTTAATGGGTTAAAAGTGCTTGCTACTCATCCTGAAATCTGAGTTTGATCTCTGGGTCCAAAATGGTGGAAGGAGAGGAATAACTCATGCAAGTTGTTCTCTGTGATATATGAACACACACACACACACACACACACACACACACACATGCATGCATGCACGCATGCGCACCCGTGTGCTCTCACACACATACAGACACACACACAAATACATACATACACATATACATATAAACACACATATACACATACATACACACACATGCACACACACACACACATAGACACACAAAGTAAATGTAATAAAAAAAAAAGCACCTCCATGTTTGTAAACCTTCCTCCACAATATGGGTATCCTAACAGACAATGACAAAGCCATTTGGGCATAACTTTTTATTAAGATACTACCTTGTTCTTTTCCCTGTGCAGTTCCTTACCCACACAGACAGTTAGGAGCCAGGAAAGACATTGCATTTCCATCTTTGGTGAGATGCTGTCCCCTGTGAGACAGGCCTGTCTGCTCTAAGTGGCTCTGTAAGAACATTAATGATAGGACCAAGCACTAGCCTTCCAGTGTCCCCTCCCAGAGCCTATGAGCATCTCCACATGTGTCCCCTGCCTCTCTGTCTGCTGCTTGCCAGGATGCAGCCAGCTGTGAACAAACTCATATTCTCATCTTCAGATGAAAGTCCCCAGGTCTTCAACAGTTCTAAACACAATGAGAAATGGCGATCTGGAGTAGTTACAGGACTGATCATCTTTTGTCTCTTGTGTCCCCTCCTTCTCCCAAATCTGAAATATGAGAAGACTCCTCAGCTGCCCTGCAGGGTGTTGTATATGGGAAAATTCTCTTGGCCATGGAAGCTGACAAGTGTCTCTGCCACAGGGACTTGGTTTATTTATCTAGCTGGACTTCATCTCTTAAAATTCAGTTCACAGAAGAAGAGCTTTCAGCCGCTGCGTGTAGCTCCGGCCCCACTGTGGAAATGGTGAGCAGGGAAAACAGATATGTACAGAAGTCTGGTGACCCTTTGGTGCTGTCTAAAGCGCTGCAGAGCAGGTGGGACAGCAGGATCACAGGAACTGCAGGATCCTAGCTCATGGCAGGCAGGCTTCCCTTCTGGAGAGATGGACACCTGTTGTTAGTCTCATTCCCTTATTTTAGCACAGCCTCTCAATCTCCGTAGAAAAAAGTCCCACTAACAATTTAGTACACATATTGCTGGATCTTTGAATATTAAATCTATATACATGCATATATATATATATATATATATATATATATATATACCATATGCCACAATTTCCATAGCTGGTTTATATTTTATAATCCATATATTTCACAAGAGTTTTCATCAGATAACTACTTAGACAAATTCAAACACTTATCAAATGAAATGAGGGATAGAAATTCAGGACAGAAGCCCTGAGTACCAGACTATGTGGAGTTCTGAGCATCCCACCCTCACAGATAGCAGCCTCCACATGTCCAGATTCCACACCCACTGTCTCAGGACTGCATAGAGTTAAAAAAAAATAAATAGAAACATTGGAGTTAAATGACATTGTAGATCAAATGGACCTAAAAGACATCTATAGAACAATCTACCCAAACATTAAAGAACACACATTATTCTCAGCATTCCATGGAACTTTCTGAAAAATTGACCACGTAGTAGGACACAAAGTCTCAACAAATGCAGGAAAATTGAAGTAGCATCCTGGTTCTACAGGACCACTGTGGACTAAAGCTAGATAGCAACGGTAATAGAATTACATGAAATACACAGTATCATGGAGACTAAACAAACACACTATTGAATAATAATTGGGTCGAGGACAAAAACCAAGAAGAAAAATAATGTAAAAAATTATAGAATTGAATGAAAACAAAATAAAACAGCAGCCTCTTGGCCGTAGATGTGCTTTTTGCTACACTTAGCCGGGGTCAGGCAGCTCCCACGGCAGCCTGATGACATGTGTGCCTTGTCCTCTCATGGCAGCAAAATTTTCTTGAAGCCTTTAACTTCTTCTATGGTATCTTTATGCTCATGCACAGGACCCCATTCATCAAGCAGGCATACCACCCAGTACCACACAAAGAAAGACAACATCACCAGGATGTCCCCTGCAGATCTCCAACCTAGTTTCCCTTTTAGAAGGAGGACTCAGCTTTGGTAGCATATCTTTGTAGGGACTATATGACCATTACCACAGCAAGCAAGTCATAGTGGCTCCATCCTCAGGCCTTAGAGCCTTAGTTGTAGGCCTTGCTACTCATAGCACAGACTATGCAATCAGTCCTTTGAAACTCACCTTTCGTTCTGTCAGACCATCTCCTGGTGCAAATGAATTGGTTATCTAAAAAGATTAACAGGGATTGACAAGCCAATAGCCAAATTAACCGGAATAGGTAGAAAGAAAACATAAATTAATAAAACTAGTGGTAAAAAGAAAGCCATTACAAAGGATATTGATGAAATTCAGAGAATCATAAGGACTACTTCAATAATGTATATTCTATTACAATAAAAAATCTAAATATGACATGAATTTCTAGATGAACCATCAACGTTGAATCTCAATGAAGAAAATAATTTAAACAGACTCATATCAACCAATGAGATAAAAACAAAAATTTAAGAACCCCCAACCTCAAAAAGACCAGGTCCAGATGCATTAGGCATAAAATTATACCAGACCTTCAAAGGAGAACTAACATCAATATTTCTAAAACTATCCCATAAACTAGAAAAGAAAGGAACACTTACGTATCCATATGAAGCCAATATTATTATTCTGATATCAAAATTGAAGACCCAAATTTTAGGCCAATCTGTCCAATGAATATAGGTGCCAAACTTTTCAATAAAATGCTTATACTTGAAAATAGAATTCAAGAACACATTAAAGAAAAAGATCATCTACTATAAACAATTTGGCTTCATCCCAGAAATGTAGGAATGGATGAACATGAATACAATCAATAATTGTAATCCACCACATAATAGGCACAAGAAGAGAAGCTACATGACCATCTTATTAGAGGCAGAAAAAGCCTTTGATAAGGATTCAACATTTCATTATGATAAAAGTAGTAGAGAATCTAAGAACACAGAGGACCTGTTTCTATGTACTAAAGGCAATATAAAAACAAGCTCACAACCAGCATCATGCTAATCATAGAAAAGAATGACGCTTTTCCATTAAAACTAGTAAATAGGTAAAGATGTCCTCTCTCTCAGCTTCTGTTCAATACAGTGCTTGAAGCAATAAGATATTTACAGGTAAACGGGTGGAGATCAAAATAACCATTTTGAATAAGATACCTCAGACTGAGAGAGACAAATGTTGCATATTCTATGTTTCTTACATATTCATATTCTTTAGTTTAAATTAGAGTACCCACAGAAAACAGGAAACTAATAAGGAGCCACAGAAGCAATTCACGACCTAGAATGTAAGTTAATAAAACAAAAATAAACATAAAACAAAAGACAATTAAAATTATAATAAAATGATGCAAGTCCTTTCTTTTCTGGATGGCTCAGACCCACCTGGCACCTCCTGAGAGTTTTCCTTAAAGTTAAAATGTTCAGAGTCATCTGATGCACCTTCACCAGTTGTGGGTCTTTGTATTTATAATCATCTACTACATTTATAATAGTAATATTATTAGATTCTCCTGTAGGGCCAATAACATAGCCAGTCATGGTTTTTGGCCCAGCTAATGGTACCAGGCACGAGCCCAGTCCTGTGGAGTAGGGTTTAAATCCCAGCAGAATTAGCTAATTACTCCCATGGCATTCGTGAGTGCATCTTGTCAGACAATTCATTATTTTAGCTTAAAGCATACGCAGCTGGCTAAGACTGTTAATTATTTTTCTCTCCTGGTGGCATGCATGCAACTTCACAGCACTTGGAAATCCAGCTAGCAAGGTTGAAGCTTCCAAGCATGTGCAAGATTGATTCCACTGTGCCCTGGGACTCATCTTAAGCAATAGCCTCCAAGCTACTTACCATCGAGCAACTTACTGTCTAGTTCTGCAGAGTTATTAGGAGCAACCCAACAGCTTGTGATGCTGGGGAGAGAGAGATGGAAATGCATGAGCCAACGAATCAAAAAGAAGTAAACCCTGCCCGACACTGAGCTCTTATTCAATGGT
The DNA here is from genome assembly GCF_011762505.2 of Arvicanthis niloticus. Lineage (NCBI taxonomy): Eukaryota > Metazoa > Chordata > Mammalia > Rodentia > Muridae > Arvicanthis > Arvicanthis niloticus. The sequence goes on from NC_047666.1 coordinate 54,857,208, forward strand.
CTACAGTGTCTGGGATAGTCCATGTCCCCAGTTATAGGCTAACTCTATTTAAACTAATTTCATATTATGTGTTGTAAATATATTTTAGGAAGCTGCTACAACACTCCATCTGCATGTGGCATTTTAAAAAAAACTTTAATATTAGTATCCCTTTCCATATTTTCTTCTCAACCCTACTCCCATACCCCCTTCCCTACCCTATCCCATCATTCCCCTGTTCAATTCATACAAACTGCATTCTATGTCCCTGTTCTTCACATCACTCGTGGGCCTTTATTAGTTTATTTAATATAAACTATATACATGCCAATGTGTGAAAGACTAGATCTAAGGTGAGCAGCAGTGACAACGCCATCACAGAGGCCTGCCCCATTGCCTGGGTGCTTCTTTCATGTGCAGGTCTCTGTCCAGGAGGGAATTTTCTGACTTCTGGGATGCAGAAAGATGCTGCCTGTTGTGCCTCAGTGGCTATGTTTATGAATTCCCCATACTTCAGTGTAACTAGGGAGGGAGTGCTCTGCTTTTCTTTTTTTGCCATTTCTAGGGCCAGCATATACTTTCTGACTGCAGGAATGGGTATGTCCTTACCTCTAGGAAGTCAAATTATGCTAGGAAGTCACCAGCCTTCTGTTCTCCAGTTGGCTGAGTCACTGGTCATACCAGTTTTCAGGATCAAGATTCTACTTTCACTTAAGACTTCTGAGATTTATTCTTAGTTAGTCAGGATCTGGTGGAATCTATTTACTTTCCTTTGAGAGCCAAAGGTAGGTAAGATTCAAGGAACTTAAGAGACTGGTGAGATTAAGAACACAAGTCAGAAGATTGAATTTAAAACTCACAAATTAGTTTGTATAGGTTCAGTCATAAAACAAATATATTGAAGTGTCATTGCTGCAAGAAGTGTCACTTTCCAAAGTGAACTGAAATTCTACAAACATCTACTGTGCATTTTACTCTCGATAAAGATTTAGTGAATTTGAAAGAGGATCATACAAAGCCTGTCTAGAAAATAATCCGGAAGATAAAAATAAAGTGATAGCTTCTCTTCCCATAATAAAATTAATCTTTAAAAACATATGACTTTGAAATTATATTTGGAGTAAGAAAGAAAAGAAAGGCAATAGTTAAAGTTATTTAAGGAGAAATGTAAATCAGAATATTATCTATGAATGTTAAAGACTTAAAATCTGCATTCACCGTGGTGCTTGTGATTTTAATAGCATGTCTCACCCCAAAATCCTAAACTGTGGGAAAGAAATCTTCATCCTTAATAGATATTCTATGGTATCTTGTTACAGCATCACAGATCAGAATAAATCAGTGCATTTTATTAAAAGGGGTTCCAATGCTTGTGGGGGATCAAAGATTAGTTATTAAGTTGTGTGTTACCCACAGAGACAAACTTAGCTGTGAATAATGTTCAGTAATCCACACTTGCCAGCTAAAGTTAATTGTACAAATATCAGTGTGTTCTGATGCCTTTTGGCTTTATGGAGGCCAGCAATGCTGTATATTACATTATAAGGCTATCTCCGGCTGTGTTGATAAAGAAACTGGGAGGAATTCTAGCAACAAGGCAATGTGCCTGCTGTCTTCTCCACTGGGTGCTTCCTATGGAACTTTGGATTTAGTATGTGGTGTTCTAGAAGGAACTTTGAATGTGAGCATTTGAGACAGTGATTAACGTCTTGGTAGTTCTGGAAAACACATCACATATGAAGAAGGATGAAGTAAAATCAAAATGGTCTCTCTAATGCAGGGAGGAGAAAGAGATGGAGGACACCATTATCTACAGGTGTTCAAGGACTACAACACACAGAGAGAACAAATACACTCTGTGACATCACTTTGAGAAGAGGTTTGATCTTAGGAGGAAGTCATAGCAGGGGTGGGGAATTTAATTTCATTCTTAAAAAAAAAAAAAAAACCTTTCAATAATGGTTGGGGCTACTGGGTGGGGAAATGGTTACTATGTTACCTTGAATGGCCAAGCTATGTTCTCCTTCTGCAGAGCTTGCATTGGTCAGCTCTGGGCATCTTGCTTCTGAGAACAAAGAAAAAGAACTTGGCAACTCCTACGGCTTCTAAGACATAGCAGGAAGGCAGCAGGTCCAGCCATATTATGGTCCATGCGTATAGTTGATGAAGTAGACTCAAATTTCACTTGGACCCCTTGTACACTGGAGATATGTGAAGGGAAGGCTCAACCTTGGAACTCAGCCAATCAGCAGCAGCCTGAAGACAAGGTGAGGGATGACACACAACAACTAAGGGGGAAAAGCAGGGGCTAAGGTCTGGTTTGAGCTGAGCCCCTTCTTGGGATACTTTTCTCTGTGTCAGATCTATTCTTGTGGACATCCAGGGGCTGCCCTCAGAATGTTAGAATCTAAACAAACATGGCAGGAATTAGTTCTAGCTCTCTTCCAGGTTTGGCAGAGTCTTTTGGCTTGAGCCTTCAGCTGGGGGCGATTGGACTTGTAGAGTTGGGCCAGTGCCTGCCTGCTTCTATTCATGCCCACAGGGAACTTGTCTGCCAGTTTGATTTGATGCTGCTGTGTGGGATGCCAGGGGCACAGCCTCATATCCAGCAGCCTCCTCCTACAAGCACCCAGCATAAGGATATTGCCCCACACCTTGGCCATAGACTTCACAGCTTTGCTTTTGTATATAAACTAAAAAAGCAAGGAAAACTGGCATTTAATTTACTGAGAATATCAATTTCCATGGGAAGTATGAAGTTAGTTTATATTTTTTTCAATTAATATGTATTTTCTTATTTTTCTTTTAAAATTTCTATTTTCTATGCATTTAAGTTTACAAAAAAATATAGTTACTGGATGTTGATGTTTTAGGCTATCAGTGAACAAAATCACAAACCAGCAGGGCACAATCCCAGGCCAGACTATGCGCATTCCACTAAGGTTACATGATTGTCCCAGGACTCTGATGGCTTGAGGTCATGCAGCTACCAGTAATGACAATGACAAAAGCTATGATGTAAGAGCTCTGCTCTGTTCTGCTCGTCCACTGAATGAAAATGCACAATAAAGACATGAGGCAAGAAGAGGGAGGAGATGCATGGGGACCAGAGAGGAAGGAAATAGTCGGATGACTGTGAATGCCTGTGGAATCTAGTAAGTGTGTGCTCTGCACTGCGGAGAAAGACAAGAGTGTGATAATCAGATTTTTGTTTTAAGAAAATGTTCTAGCTGAAGTGTTACTCTGGAAGTGGAGATTCAGAGGTAGGAAATTCCCAGACACAAGATTATTAAATAGAAACATTCAGACAAGAGACTATGTTGACCCAAACTGGTGAGTGTGGAGAGAAGTAGACAGGCCCTTAATAAAGGAGGTAAAAGCAACAGGACAGACAGGTTTGATGGAGAGGAGTAATAGTGAGGATGATGGATAAGTGACAGAGAAGATGCTGGAGAGAATGAGGAAGAAGGTAATGGAGATGGTGCTAGAAAAGATGATGGAGAGGAAAAGGGAGGATGGAGAGGAGATGGGGATGATGATGGAGAAGGTGGGAGAGATAGTGATGGAGAAGGAGATGGGGAGGACGATGGAAAGGGTGGGGGAGAGGGTGGTGGAGAAGAAGATGGGAAGGATGATAGAGAAGGTGAGACAGATGATGATGGAGAAGATGGGGAGGATGAAGGAGAGGAGAAGGGAGAAGTTGATGATGAGGATGATGGTGATGGTGAGGGACAAGGTAATGGGGAGGATGATGGAGAGGGTAAGGAAGAAGGTGATAGAGATGGTGAGTACAGAAGAGTGGGGAAAGTTGAACCAACTGTTGAGCCAGGTAGACGCTCCTGTCATTCTCCAAGATAGAGGATGAAGCAGGAAAGATAGTTTTGAGGGTATTTTAAAACTAACATACGTGGGTGCTGTTGTAGTTTTATTTCTATCACTATGATTTAAAGAAATCCCAACAAAAGCAACTGAGAGTAGAAAGGGTTTGTTTGAGCTTACCATTCTGTATCTCAGTGTGTCACAGAGAGGTGTGAGCGGTAGGAACTTGGAGCATTCTGGCATCCATAGTCAAGGGCATGGAAAAGTGAGAGCACACAGGCTGACTCGCTTGCTGGTGCTCACACTGATTTCCCTGCCGTTACGTAGTTAAGGACTCCCCACCTAGAAAATGTCACCATCCATAGTGGGGTAGATACTCCCAAGTCAATCAACCAACCAATCAATCAATCGATCAATCAACTAATTAAATTTATCAATCCAGACATGCCTACAGATCAACCCAGTGTTGGTAATCCTTCATTTGGACTCTCTTCCAAGGTAGTTCTAGGGTGTCAAGCTTACGATTCAAGCCAATTATGACACGTAAAGGTAAAGGTGAAGTGTGAAGCGAAATTCCTCTTGGCATTTAGTCTGGGCTGCTGACTCTGTATCATGCCTCTCAACTGTTTTTGGCCTAGCAAGGGTTTATATGATAGCAAGTAGGTACAAAAGCATTCAACCATGCAGTCCTCAGTTCCTACTATGGAGAGCCCAGAGGCAGGGACCACCTTAGTATTAGGTGCTGTGCTAGTTACTTTTCTGTAGTTGTGATCAAACAACCATAACCAAAAGCAACTCATAAAAGAAAGAATTTAGTTTGGCTTATGGTTTTAGAGGGAGAGAGTTCACAATGGTGGGGTTTGGAAGCAAGAGGAAAAAAACGAAGGGATCACATCTTCAAAGGCAAACTCAGTGCTTGGGGTGAACTAGAAGTAGGTGAGAGTTTATGAACTCTCAACCCCGCCCCCAATGACATACTTCTTGGCACAAGGCTACATCACTCCCCAAACAGCATTACCAACAGCTTCTTTCTGATTATTCGGGGGCCCTCCAAGTCTCAGGCTGGACAAACCCCACTGCTCAGAGACCAAACACAGTTGAGGCTGGAGAGGTAGGGATAGTGTTTAGGATGGGACAGTTTAGGATGGGACATAGCCCAGACAGAGAGCGGGCCTTCTTGCTGTCAGCTGAGCTGGAATGCAGCCTGTCAGTTCCTGGTGGTAAATGAGGACAGGTCAGCAGTAGATGGCCATCCTAGTTGTCTTACTATTGCTGTGATAAAACACAATAACCAAGGCAACTTATAGAAGCAAACATTCATTTGGACTTACAGTTACAGAATTGGAGTTCCTGATGGCAGAGCAGAGGCAGCAGGCAGTAGGCAGCTGAAGCAGCAGGTAAGAGTGCACACGTCAAACCATAAGCAGGAACCAAACACAGGAAGTAGCAGGAGTCTTTTGAAATCTTAAAGCCTGCTCTCAGTGATGTATTTCCTCCAGGACTACCTGCCACATGTCCTTGTCCTCCCCAAACAGTCACCAACTGGAAAGCAAGTATTCAAATGCCCGACACTTGTGGGGGACATCTCATTCATGCCACTACAGTGAACTTGTATGGGTATGGACAAAATAGCATGATCCATCACAAAAGACAGAGTAGTATCCCTGAAAAATCAGTCAGGGTCTCACACCCAGGACCTGTGAGTGATGTGGACATTTGATGTGTGTGCACACATCCTAAAAGAGCCCAGAGCAACTTGGAGCTTTGGTGGCTCTAGGAGATTCTTCTCCTTCTTTTTATTTTTATTTTATTTTACTTTAACTTACTAAGTGAACAGCTGCTGGTTTTGGCTACAGTTAGCCTGACTTGGTTCTTGGGAAAAGAGAAGATGTTCAGCTGTCTTCAAGTGCTATCAGTGGAAATTGAAATAAAAACAAAACAAGAACAAAACCAGGACAGATGGATCTGCAAGAAGAAGCCTGTCCCCTCCACTTGGGCACTGTGAGTGGCTATCTTTTGTACAAAGTTATCTACGGAGAGATACAGCATGCTCTCCACATGCCCAGGCCTGGTCTCTTGTATCAATCCTGCTGCAGGGCTGCATGACAGGTTTCTTATGTTTCTTTCCATCTGGCCATTCAGGATGACTGAATACAGATAGGTAGACTGGTGGACTTCTTTGATACATTACCCGTCCTATCCAAAGTGACCTTCCTTCATGTGTCATCTTCTCCATGCTAGACCCTGATATGGACCATCTGGATCATGGTTAACACCTGCACTATTGCTTTCTGTGTGCCAGGGACGAGCACACAGCTTTGCAAGGGCACACTTAATCTTCCTATTGTGTCCATTTAACAGATTAGAAATATTAGGCTCAGAAAAGTTAAATAATCTTTCCAAAGCAAAATATTAGCAATTGGAATTGCTTACTTTACTATTAGAAATAATTTAAATAGCAGACAGGATAGACTGACTTCTTGGGCAAACTAATACTGCAAGTTATGACCACTTAGTGAAAAGACATGGGCTAATCTTTTATCTACTCAGTGTCTATAAATGTGGATAGAACTATATCAGCATATATATATATATTTTGAGGCCAACTTGTCTATCAGATTATATATCTACCTTTCCTAACCTCTTCCCTAACAGGTCAAGAAATAAATATAAAGATACTCACGTAACCAAAAATCTCCAAACCCTGGAGGAGACTCCTCTACCAGAGAGAGGTGGCAAGTCCACTGAAGTTACAAACTACTGCTTTAGGAAATAGGTTGGAATCTCAGGAAATTCTTCAGAATAAGTATTGTCAACATGTATTATAATGTTATCACACAAATGGAGGAGGACATTTTATATATAAGCCAAAACAAGCTCTTAAGAAACCTGGGAAAAAGTTACATAAAATAAAAAGCATAATTGATATAATAAAAAATTGAATTTGTTAGCTGGAATGTGGTGACCCAACTCCTTCCAAATTATAATCACAAAAGATAAAGAAACACAGGTATTAAAGGAGATCTCTGAAAGAAGTAGGATGATCCTGTGAGGCCCCCCTCTTTTTGTGATTTAACTTTTTATGCTTTTAGTTTTACAATCATGACCTAAAAATATGATATAGAAAGTCACAGAAATAACTGTTAAGGGTTAACCCTTGTAGTGTTCCCTGAGGTTCCTCTTCACTCCATGTGGGTGGTGCATCCACCTTTCATGTAGTGTATCCAAATGTATGTGCTTTTTACCATATATATATATATATATATATATATATATATATATATATATATATATTGCATACATATACATACATATATACATACATACATGCACACACACACACATATAGCTATGCTGGTGGCCAAATTGACTTGTGACGTCACAGTGATTGTGTTCAGTGACCCTTATTCCACTAATCATGGTCCCTGGGGGCACTGTTGTGCTGCTGGCTCTCAAGTATATATAACAGAAGCCATCTGATGAAGAAACAAGCAAGATGAAAGTTGAAGTTGTTAAGATGTCTGTGAAATTGAGAAAACAAGGCAAGAGCAGTTTATGTTAGTGTTGCAATTGTTCCTCAAAATGCCAAAATTGCCACTCCCTGATACAAGTTCAGTTAAGCTGGAAGGGCATTAAGTTACAGAGTTCAGTCTGTCTGTGGATTCATAGCTCCACTGTAGAGCTTAGCATGGATGATAGAGGCTACTGTACCTTTAAGGCTAATGATAATGTGATTTTGAATTAAATTCTAGTCTAAGCCAAAAAAATACCACATACAAAATAATAACTTGAACTCTTCAGCACTTTGAGAGTTTAACAATCACAAGTCATATAAGACATTTCTGAAGAATCTGTTCCAGCAAAATGAAGTACAAGTATTGATAATTGAGAAAAACTTTTGTATAAGAAGCGGTGGTTGGCTAAATAAACAGCTCTTATGCTAAGTAGGTGTTTATTTTTGAGCTCAATAAAATGAAAACTCAAATCTGTAAACCTAAAGATGTTAGCGTCTTAAACATTGCTCTTGAACATTTGGTTTTAGTTTTTATGTCTAAAAGCATCTTTTCCTCACACATGTTCCCTTGCTGTCCAGTCCCTTGCTGAGGATGGGGCCAGCTAGGGACTTGAGATGCAATGATTGTAGCTTCTCCTTGTCAAGTTGCTAACAAAAGGATGAATGAGAAAATAAGAAAAACTCTGGAATTAAAATAGGAACACTGATGAAAAATACATTCAAAATTTACCCAGAAGTGGCAGTTAAAGATTCTAAAGAACACATAGAATGAAAGGGCGTGTCACGTGTGATTAATACAGGATAAGCAGAAAGAGGCTAAGGGCCATGTCACAGAAACACTATCTAACCACAGAACAGACCCAGAAATGAACAGCAAGGAAACAATGAAGCAATCCCCAGAACCAATGGGTTTGAGAGTTCAGTTGTCTCTCAGTGAATACAACATCACGGATGCAAACAAACACACAAGATTGGATACAGCAATCAATGATGTCATCACATTTGAGAGAGGATGTGGCTCACACACAGGGTTACCAGAACTGTAGCTTGGCTGCAGTAGTGGAATGTGGAGAGCAATGGAGAACCACTTTGCAAGTCCAGAAAATGAATATTTTCAGATCAGGGACTCATTGCAACGGTAGATTTCTATGTAGCAGAGGGGATGTGATTCCATCTTCAGGCCTTTGTTTCTCCTCTGAGAGAGGGGACAATCACATTAGCACATGAGCTGGGTGCATGCTGTGTGCTGGTGCAGAGCACACACCGGTGGGAATCTGAGGACATTATCAAACTCAAATGGTAGAAGAACAATAAAACTTCCAGGTAAGACATCAGATTTCAGTTCTTGCTCTGAATTTTCAGTCCTTTAGGAACTCAGTTTTCTAGGAAAGTAGATTTACACTTGGAAAAGCTCACAGGCCACTTGGCTCGGTTCCTCTCTTCAGTCATGGAAAGTGCCTCATGGGAGGAAATTCCAGTCATGAACTTCTCATGTTCCAGAGAAGAATAGGGTTTACTTGATCCAGAGGACAGGTGAAGTCCTGAGCTTTGTAGAGTAGAAAGCAGAATTCTTCAGCCAGAGAAGTGCCCCAGCAAGTCATTACAACACAAGAGGATGGCAGAAATGGAGGATGAAGTCATGAGCCAGACAATTAAGGGGAGCCAGGATGGTCAGAGGTGGGGCAACAAGAGGGGAAGAGGTCAATAGGGCTGCTCAGTAAGAATGTAGGTCATAGGCTTCTGCCGGGGACCAGCTCCAGGCAGTGCAGTATGTGAGTGGACTTTCCCATAGAAATACAGGAAGCTTGAATGGAGTCTGTCTCTCCCAGTGTGGGGAATTGACATGGGCGTAATTTTAAGAAATGGACATTAGTGGACAGTAATCAAGCTACAGAGACCCCAGTCTTGAAAGAACCTAATGAAGGGCACAAACTTTCACTAATTTATCTGAGCACGTGTTGCCCTAAGGGAACTTGGTACCTTCCCTAAAGGTCCTTTCTATATGTGACACATGTCACCTTTGTGTGTGTTTCTATTGTGATGCCAGTAGTCACAAGGTCCTCACAAGAGCAGAGCATGTATCAGTGACACAGGTGTGGACCTCCAGAACATTGAAACAAATGCCACCTCTTTGCAGAGTACTAAGCCTTTGGTATTTTTCAGTGGGGAAAAAAGGGACTAAATTCATTTTGAGTAAGATACACATTTCTACAAGATTGGAACAATCCAGCCATTTTGCTCAATTAAAGAAGAGGCAAAACATGATTGCATTCCTTATGAACCAAGTGTGAAATTGGCCTGGAGAAACAATGGGGAGACAGTACCAAAGACAGGATCTGGCCAAGTATAGAAGAGTGGGCATTAGGGAAGGAAGAGCCAGGACAACAATCTCAGCATGAAGTCTGTTGTGCTTAATGCAGGGCTGACATGAGCCAGCATGTCCTCACAGAAGGGATGCTGTACAGGGAGCCAGACCCATGGCAGTGTGTCCTCACAGGAGGGGTGCTACACAGGGAGTTGAGAGACACCTTCAGGGATGAAGGGAATGGGTGTAGGACAATACAGAGAAGAAGCTGAGACGTTACTGAAAACAGAGGTTCACACCGATGGCAGTTCCCATTCCCCAGGGAGAAGCAGGGTTTCATAGAAATGGGAGGCTAACTGTATACACACCTCACTGATGTATATGATATGCATAGAGTAGAGGGTTGCAAGTTAATGTCAAGTATATATAGATCTTACAGTAAATAAATATAAAATTGTAGCCCTTTAGTTAATACACTTGAACATGCTTTAATGGATGACTTAAGGCTCGTGAACAGAGAAGCTGCAGTATAAAAACCGCCTTTTAAATGGGAAAACTCAGTGGTACTTAGAACATGCACAGGATCCTGCAAGCATCATCTTATTCCATTCCTAACTCCTTTCATCCTTTTACCTATCCAGTGCTCACCCTCACTTCTTCTCTTGCCTTTTAACTTGAGAGCTGTAGCCAATTGTTTTTAGTGTTTCATTATTAGCATAATATATCCCATATCAGGGCTAACATATTTAGTTTATGAGGCTTACTACAGTGTGTGTTTATGGTTGGCTCTCCATAGCTGCATGTTCTAAATATATGGATCCCAGCAGACTCAGATTGAAAATTTAAGAAAACTGCATTTTTATTTCTTTCAGTTTTATTTTCACAATTCTTTATAAAAGAAGCCTTACTTCACTGGTAAATTATAAGGTTCGCCCCCCCCCCCCCAAAAAAAAAAACCCTGAAATTGTACCAATCACATGAAGACATTTCCCTTGGTACTACTCTCTGAATAATATCCTATAAAACTACAAGCAGTTATACTGAATGCTATTGTAAACAATTCATAAATGACTTAAGACACATGGGGACATGTATATAAGGTATATGCTGACACTATTCAATGTATATATGGGATTTGAGGATTCTCAGTTTTTTTTGACCCATTGGATATTAATGGATTTCTACAATACAGTTGCACTTTACTGTCACTGACTTATGAAGCTGGTCATGCCTGCCTCTCACTGGCTTGTGAGCTCCCTGAAGGTAGAAGTCATCTATCTCCCTTTTGTTCCATATTAGAATTTCTGAGTCACATCTTAAGATGATTTCCTCCACAAGTTTGAGCTTGCAAGGACTGGGGACACCCCACTGATGTGATGGATTCTGGAAAACATGGAGGGAAAGCAGATGCTAACGTGGCTGGAGATCATCTGACACTAGTTCCAATGGCTGAAGTATGCTACCCTGGTCCCTGTGTTCTCAGTGAAAATCCTGGGAACACCCGGGAGTCAGGCAAGTTGGATGCTGCCATTCGGTTTCCCAGCTGAAGGGAAGCAGGTCAAATCCTCCTCCCCCTGCCTTCAGACCCAAGCACACATGAAATTCAGCTCAGTCGGTTGGGTTATTATGCTCCTTAGCTTTCCAAGACACCCCTGCCCTATTTGGTTTCAGCCCTGAGATAAATCTCTTGGGCACTCTCTTTAATCAGAATCTTCTAGAGGAGAGGTTGGACTATGGGAATGACAGTAACCAGACTTCAAGTAGGTTTCCAGGGCTGGGAGAAGGAGAGACTTTCGCTCCAGAGTCTCCAGCCAAGGGATTACGGAAAGGTTGAAGGTCGCAGAACAGCAGCAGCAGCTGGAGAAGGAATTCTGAGGCTTTCTTTAGGACTTTTAGCAAGGCCTGTTTCTAGTCACATAGACGCTGACCTTGGCTTTCTCCCAGGTGTCTGTGCGCCCTCAGAGAGCTGCGTGTATTTGTACCTGGCTCTGCCAGCAGCCCTGCACATCGTATTGATGATTGTAAGAAACGATTTGAAGAAAGAGAAATAAGCCCCATGTTTCTATTTCCTGTCTCTAGGCAATAGCAAACAATGTCATTTTCACAGCTTCTATTTCATCCTCGATCATCACCTTTTCCACTTGAGAGATTCCCACTTCTAAGCAGCAGTTTCCATAGTAACCATTAACTCTGAAGAACCACTAAGTCCGATGAAATCCATTTCAGATGCCTGTTTGTTTTAGGTGCTTGCTTCACTGGCCACTGTCAAAGGACTGTTAAAAGCCTGCTCTTCAGTGTAGGGAAGATGGCTCATTGGATAAGAGCACTGGCTGCTCTTCCAGAGGACCAAGGTTCAATTCTCAGCATCCACGTGGCAGTTCACACTGTCTGTAACTCCAGTTTCAGTGACTCAGATATTCTCACACCAAATGTACATATTAAACAACCACCAAACCAAACCAACCAACCAACGAACCACCACCACAATGAACAACAAAACACCCCTGCTTTTCAGTGCTGAATACTGCAGGGCTTGGTTTTGGGAATCTGAAAGAAATGATCATATGGAATGAAGAAAGGACAGACACACAGACAGAAAAGCTGGCTGGAGACACAACAACAATAGCAAACTGGAAAATCTGTTTACCTTTTAGACATCTGAAGTGAGGAGGCAGATTTATTGTACACAGCTGAATGAGAGGTGGGATTCTGATACACAGCTGGAAAGAGAAGCAAATTTTGCCAACCTTGGTGGTTTCAATCCTGGAGGAAGATGCTGTGGCTAACAGTTTTTGCATACTTTGGTTGATGGTTGGTAACACTGGTACTTGGACCAGAGGAAGGCTTTGCTGTTTCTGGGCCTTACCCAGTAAAGGCTTTGCCATTCCTGTAGGTCTAAGGCCAGGAGTCCTCAACATGACTGTGTTTATGTCAACAATACACATTCACCCAAGGCTTTATCTTCTCCTTATACTCCAAGATGGAGCCTGCATCCATGTTGTAAAGTTTGAATACTACAGCACCATCTCATGGGAATGTATGGCACCAATGTATGGGATGGGGTGGATAGAGGGGTGTGTGGATGTACAACATTTTTCCAGACTAGGCATTACATTAAGGATAACCAAATATTGATATGTAGGTGATAAAATTTGGCCTATAACACTCTCCATATAACATATATTACAGCTGGCTTCCTGAACAAGCATATGGAAAGAAAAGATAAGTATATTCCCTGGTAACCAAGCAACTGAGCCTCAGTCCACGATAGAGGTTGAATTCTCATCCAATCCCAGGCGAAATCTGCCAAGTTATACACAAATAAGGCAAATGCTAAACAACAAAAATTCACTTATCTTATAGCAGGGTGTGTGTGAGGCAGTTAGAACCATCTTCGGTCTCTGAGTGCTGTTCAGTTCTTCAACCATTTTAGTCAGGATGATTTTGTTAAATTTAATTGTTAGATTTTTTTCTCTTGCCCTTCCTTCAGCACAGGTAGAACAAGGTTAGCGCTCAGATCTAGAAAGATGGTGATCATACATAAAGATGTGTGTGTGTGTGTGTGTGTGTGTGTGTGTGTGTGTGTGTGTGAGAGAGAGAGAGAGAGAGAGAGAGAGAGAGAGAGAGAGAGAGAGAGAGACCCATGTGAGACTTACTGCACTCTACAAGACAGTGCCTGCCTCTATGGACTTCAGCTGCCTCTTCTGCATGCTCCTGCAGATGCACTTCCATGATTTCAGAAAAAGCTGGAAAAACTGGAGTGTCATTATTTCCTTAAATGTGTTGAAACAACTATTAACATAGCTCTTACATCATAGAAGGTATTGTTTAAAATGTATGAAAAAATGTACACAGGTTATATGTAAATACACTCCATGCCAGTTAAATGAGAAGCAGGAGCATCCTGGGACTTTGCTATCCACGGGAGGTCCTGAAACTAATCTCCTATGGGAACCAATGAATGATTCTATTCTTTGTCTGCTATGACTTTCTGTCTTCATTGTTGTGCTATCTGCTTGGAAACATTCACATGCATCATTAATGTCCTTTTAGATGAATTCCACATGGGAATTTTTGTGTCTAAACTATGTTTAGACAATGATTAGATTGTAAGAAGCACAGAATAAATATTCATAAACAAATGGAAGATTTGGCACACTACAGTCCCAAGTCCAACTACACCCCTGATGCTGACCACCAAGCCGATCACCCGAATTCCCTTTCAAGGAGCAATGGTGATACCTGAGTGTATCCACACTTTTTGGGGGCTCTTGGCTATACACACAGCACTTCCCCTGTCTGAGTCTGCAACTACAATAATGGAAGCTTGAAGGATTTCCTAAGGAAGTAAGCATCTAGAGAGCATTTCTTAATGAATTAATTTTTTAAAACCAATCTTAAGCATTCATATTTAATTTATTTTAACTTGGAAGGAATTGTTTATTGATATGCAACTTTTGGTTCAATAGCAATGGCATTTGTCTTTCAGTCCATCAAACTTAAGTAAGAAAATTGATGTGTCTTTCTCTACAACACCCACTGAAATAAGTCAAGTTGGTGAGTATGAAGTGATTTTATCTATGTGACAAAGCCTGACTAAGTTCTTAGGGTGTTAGCTGGCATTAGGTGTAGCTACGTATGAGTTTCCACAGCTCTGAACTGTCTGTCCACCTTGCCATGTCTGAACTTTTGACTGAGCACTCTGATTTTCCAGTTCTCATGTATAGAAGGAATCTTTGAAAACATTTCTAATAATTTTTTTTCTAGTTGTGTTCAGTTTCTATGCATTCCTTCAAGGTTCAGATGCTGCTGGAGGTTTAGATACTTTCATTATTCATCTATTGCAGATTCTGAGATGCTGTGGACATACACATCTCAGTGTGGTACACACACTCTTTGGGGCACGGATAGATGCCAAGCAATAGCTCTTGTCACTTCCTACTGTCTGTTTCGCAGCTTTTAAATATATATGTATATAATATATATATATACATATTATATACATAAGCACACACTCTCTCTGTCTCTGTCTCTGTCTCTCTCTCTCTCTCACACACACACACACAGAAAGAGAGAGAGAGAGAGAGAGAGAAAGAGAGAGAGAGAGAGAGAGAGAGAGAGAGAGAGAGAGAGAGAGAGAGAGAGAGAGAGCGCTGCTTTTAAGGGGCTGGGAGATTGCCCAGTAGTTAAAGGCACTGGCTACTCTTGCTGAGGACCTAAGTTCAGTTCCAAGCACCCACATGGCAGCTCACAATTACCTGTAAATCCAATCCCAGGGGATCTGGTGCCCCCTTCTAGTCTCTGCAGCCACTGGGCATGTATGCAATATACTTACACACATGCAAACAAAACATCAACAGAAACAAAATAAGCTTCGGGATGAATTAGAAACTTAAGCGTTCTTTGCAAAGTTTGTTGGATGGTGTTTTTCTGGGGCAAACACATGAAGGAATGTTTTATTAAAATGGACAGAGGTGTAAAAGGCTAAGGCAGACTCATGAAGAAACGTTTTGCTAACGTAGCAGACACGAGAGAATTTTTTCTAAAGCAACCACGTGAAAGGATACATGATGAAAGATTCTTTGCTAACAACACACATGTATTGGTCCTCCTTACATTGCATAGTTGAGCTGCATTTTTTGGAATGCCATAGAGAGAAATGCACCAGAAAACTTCTAGTGGTGTGCTGCAGTTTCTTGCCACTTCTGTGGAATCAGGATTATTGTATACATGTGCTAAGGCAAGATCCATGCTGCAGCAAGACCTGTGGAGGACATGTGATGTTTGCAGAGTACAAATAGGACTCCATGGTGTGACAGAGACAGAGCTTGGCTTGCAGGTACAGCTAGCTGTGCAGTAGGTCTCTGCTCTTCATTGATCTTTACTTCCTTGAGAGAGGCACAGCTGAAAACTTCTCTTGGTGTCCCTCTGGCTAACTCAAGCCAAGGCTGAGGCCTGGCTGTTTCTGCTAGGTTGTGTCACCACTGCTGCTAACTTGACCCTTACCAAACTGAACTGATGGTGTACCCCTGAAGTGTTTGCGAGAGGATCGAATTGCTGCTCCCTGCTAACCTGTGAACTGAACTGTCGATTTCCAGACAACACAGACAGGAATTGCCCCAAAGAACCTTTCTAAACAGGTCCACTTCCCCCATATCCTTTCTATCCCACTACCTCTGGTGGGTGGTGGGCTATAAGGGGAGGTTAAAATGTTGAAGAACCATCATTAAAAATAGGTATTTGAAAAAAAGTTACCTGGGGGTAGGCATGGCTTTTGATACTGATTTCTTATTTTATGAATGTGATTTCTTTTTGTGGGGTATTTTCTCTTCCTATATCTTGGAATTGATGATTGGTTTGTTCTTGGACTACTTGGTAAGTGTTCAACTTTGCTGGAAGCAACCTATACAAAAATGGCTGTCAAGAGTTGTGGTACACATAGGCATTTAATGACACTTGTTGTTTGTGCAGAATAGTTTTTCTATCATCAAGGTGCAGCTTGAAAGCATAGGTGGGTGTTATAAAGTACTCTTAGATAGAAAGTAAAACATGGAGGCCTAGAATCTCCATTTACAAGATAAAACTGTAGCTTTTAAACCCTTCCTTGCATTTATTCCTTGATTTCCAAATCTAGCTAATACAAACGTAGATTCAGGAGGACTGAGGAGCCTGCTCACAGTGCCATTTCCAAAGTGAAGTATAGAATACCAGCTCATGCTGAAAATCATGGTTGTGGCAGGCATAAAACCACAAGAGGCAAAAGACTCCATAGACCTAGAATCCCAAATGCATTTTAAAATTAAGCCTATGTTTTTGTTATTCAATGAGTCTGTTCAAATAATCCTTTTGTTACAATGTAGTATAGAATTTGCTTCTCATATCAGAGAGTTACTATCATGTTGACATCTGTTCTTGCTGTTGTAACATAGCAATGTCTTTTTATTTCATGGTATAACAATTTTACTTGGCTTAGGTAAATGGTTGTTCAATAACATAAGAACACAGTGGAAAGCAAAATCAGTGGACAATGCCAAGCATAAGAATGAATTAAAAAATGGAGGAAGAAGGTTGTGATAATAATACTTTGAGAAATGCATAAAGAGAAAATAGAGACTAAGATGAAGTTTTCAGCAATGCTAAGATATGTTCTCCAGAATGAACCTAAGAATCCAGGGGCTATAAGAAGATGCTAGGCAAAGACCAAGGACACAGTTTGTTGAATAAAACCACAAAAGAAAAATTTCAAACCTAGTGAATGAAGTGGACATCCAAGCACTAGAGGCTCTTAGTTCCCAAGAATTCTAAATAGAGCTGACCAAAGAAGAACCTTGCCATGACATATCACAGTTACATTATAAACATATAAAACAAAGAACAATATTATAAAAAAAAATCAACTCATCAAGGCAGGTGCATCAGAATGACAGCAGATCTTTTAGCAGATGTAACTGTTGACCAAGATTGATTTATCTAGAAAAGTTTTGTCTCAAGATTAAGAGAGCAGCTGGGTGGTGATGGTGGCATATGCCTTTAATCTCAGTAGTGGGGAGAAAAAGGCAGGTAGATCTTTGTGTTTGAGGCCCACCTGGACTACAGAGAGAGTCCGAGGGCACACAGTGAAACTCTGTTTTGAAAAACCAAAAGAAGAAGAAAAAGATGAAGGAGAAGGAGAAGGAGAAGGAGGAAGAGGAGGAGGAAGAGGAGGAGGCAGAGGAGGAGGAGGAGGAGAAGAAGAAGGAGAAGGAGAAGGAGAAGGAGAAGGAGAAGGAGAAGGAGAAGGAGAAGGAGAAGGAGAAGGAGAAGAAGGAAGGAGAAGGTCTTAAAATAAGCAAAAATCAAAAACAATTGTTGATACCCAAGCCAACACTCCAGTCAGTTTCTAGATGGACGTCATACAAGAGGAAAAGGAAAGAAGTTTCATCTACAGAACTGTTTGGGAGAACTTCTTTTGTGAGAAAAATAGAAGTGTAGAGAAGTGGACACGAGTCCATTATATCTGCCACGGAATCTAGAGGGAAATGTATGGCTGCAGTCTCTCACTGTATTGCCAATATGTATCCTTATACCCATAGGACTGTGTAGCACTAACCCCTAATCAAAGATACTTCTTTTTATAGCAGTTAGAGACTAGTTCAGAAAGCCACAACCAGTCAAAATGCAGAGAAGCACTGAACATAGGGTGCCCAGCCCCAGCTGTTACATCTACAACACAACTCTACACCCAAGGCTCAGGAATTACCTCAGAGGAAGTGATGGATAGGTTCTAAGAGTCAGTAGACCAAGACATCTGCTGTGATATTTTGTCATCTATATTCAACAGGGTAGTTCATTCACCCTTGAACTTACAACAGTATAGTCACCTAAACAAGAGTCAACATAAGCTGATGTGACAACATAGATGGGCCAAATCTCACAGGCCCCACCCCTAGAGGAAGAGCTATGATCAAATAATGACTACCAATAGAGAGAGCATTAGTCTTCCCAAGGTTGAGCCACGTAATTGGTTGAGAACTACAATATGACCATTACTTAGCATAGACCCAAAGGACCCTGGGTCCTACCATGAGATATTTGCATTTCTGTTTAATGTTGCTGCACTGTACACTAGTTAGGAAGTGGAAACAGCCAAGATGTCCATCAATGGACGAATGAAACAAAACATAATACATATACAGAATGTTTCGTTTTTCTTCAATCGTAAAGAAAAATGAAACAACTTACAGAATAATGGGTGGAAGTTATTATGTCAAAGGAAGTAATTCATTCAGAATGAGGATTCTATACTTTCTTTCACATGTGGATTCTGAATTTTGAGTTTTTAATGTATATATAAATGTACTTACAGATCTTGAAACTGGGGCATACTCTGAGGAGGGAAGATCTCATGGGAGGGGTAGGAAAAGTGACATAATGGACTATATGTGACATGAAAGCAGAAGGGGCTCTAGGATAAAGAAACATTGGAACAGAGAAGGTGGTCAACATTTATATAGAAATGCCATATTTATACACTTTGATTGATATTCTGATCATTAAAAAATGTTTTAAAATCAACTTAATTAACCTTTGGAGAACAGATGCTTTACTAATTGACAAGAAAGAACATCTATTTTGTATTTTTTTCTGGATGAAAATTCAATTGTATCTCAGTTTCACACCATGGAATGAACTGTAAACTGGGTCTCTCAGCAGTGCCTGGGTATAGGGTAGCATAAGGCTACCACGTTGCTGGATGTGGTTTTGGTAGCCCTCAGAAGGCGAATTGTGTTTGGAGACCAAGAGAGACTAGTAACCTCTTCATGGTGGCTTTGGTGATAGATATGCCCTGTATCCAAGATGACAAGACTTTATCCCAGCTCCTTTGGTATGGTTGTTTGTAGCATTGTGACTTTCATAGAAATCTATCCCCTTCTCCCTGGTAATATCCACGCATGTCCTGTCACTTCCTGATTGGTCACTATCTTGGTTAATTGTATATTCATTTGTTTTCCTCATGTGCTGATTCTTGAATGCTGGGAAGGACTTCTCCAGGGCTCAGAGACATGGTTTGTATCCTGAAGCTGTTTCTGAATTTTGTGTTTTGAGCTCCTGTGTTACATCACTGCTGAAGAAAGTTTGGCACATTCAGTCCCTTGGTCTGAGTAACGCATGCCAGTAGATTCTGGGAAGAGTTGACAATTCAAGTGAGAAGGATGAAGGGGAGGATATGAATTTGAAAGAGGGATGGAGGGAGGGAAGAAGGGAAGGAGAAAGAGAGAGAGAAAGAGAGAGAGAGAGGGAGAGAGAGAAGAAGAGAAGAGAAGAGAAGAGAAGAGAAGAGAAGAGAAAGAGAGAGAGAGAGAGAGAAAAGACTGGAAAAACCTGGAAAGGTCTCCCCCTTCACTATTTATAACCTTTCCTGGGCACTAAAACCACGATGATCATAACTCTAACCCATGCTGCAAGTGCCAAACAGCACTTTCTTCCTTTATGCACCTTCTGGCTCTTAAGAGCTAACTGTTTGGATTTCTGATCTGATAGCTGTATTTTAAGATTGAGCTTTTCTGGAAGCCTGTACTTGTCTGCGGTCTTTCTTCTGCTAAACTTGCTGGCCATTCATTCCATCAGCTACGAGGAGCCAGGCCAGAGCGGCGCCTACTCAGAGCACTGCTCCAGCTCTGATAAGCAACACAGATGGTCATGTGACCCAGAGCACTCCAATGCAACTCCAGAGCCCTGTATACACACAAGAAACAAACACCTCTCAGCCCAGCCGAGTCCAGCACGTCTGTTGTCTGGAAACACAATGGAAGTGTCTCTGTGTTCTTTATGTTCTGTTCTTTCTGTTACTCAGATTCTTGACTCTGATTACATCATACTCCATTCTTAGAATCCATCTTTGAACTCTCTCTTCTGCCCCCCATCTCACTTTAAGAAAGCTTGTTTTCCAGTTTCATGGTAACTTAAAAAAAAAAGTTAAAATTATTCTACAAAGGAGTAATTCAAAAACTAAAGATGGTTTAAATGTAGTCTGAGACATGAAGGAGTTTGGGGGAAAATGTCAATGGCATAAGACCTTGCAATTTCTAAGATTCCATACGATAGTGGGAAAGATGAGCTTTTCCAGGGATCCTGTAACCATCCACTTGGAGCATCAGAGCTGGGAGAAGTTGGAAAGGGCATGAATCCAAGACAGAGAGACTTGAGGAATTGTGGTAACACCCTGTTTTTGCTCAATCTCCATGTGGAGGAGAGATAGAGGTTCTGAGCCCAGCATGCCATAGCTGACTCTGAGTTAAAGGAAGGAAAACCAACCCTAGTGGATTTTAGCTGAAGAAACTTCTAATTTTACTGGTAGTGGATGTGGGATGAGCTGACTCCTTGTGAATAAGGTGATCAAACTATCACTAAGTAAAATAATGAGTCGTAAACAGGATGCCCGAGCATTGTACCTATGTGCATGCAGACAGATCCAAGCATGTAGATTCCAACAGACTCAGTCAGATACCGAGACACTTACCCTTGAAGCATAATCATCCCTTGTTCATATGGGGCTCCAACTCATGTGGACAGATGCTGCCCTATTGATATCTTTTGCTATAATTTAAATCTTGAATGTTCCCTAGTCCAATGTGGTAAAGACTTGAGCATCAACCTGAAATGTCATCAGGATGCAGAAGAACCCAGTAGGCGGGGCCTATAGGCTGGGGATGTGCCTTTGAAGGATATACTGGGACTTGGCCCTTCTTGTTTGTCTCCTTGCTTCCACTATCCATGAAATAAACAGCTTTTCATCTGTGGAGTATCCCTGCTATGATGGACTGCTGTATCACAGGGCTAAAGTGACAGAGACAGTTGTCTATTTACCAAACCCTGTGAAACAAAGAGCCATGGGAAAGCCTTTCTTCTTGTAAGATATTCAAGTCAACAGTTCCTCTCTAGGACTGAAGGAGGACCAGACCTTTCCATATGCTGGTCCATCCCTGATGCTGAGGAGCAGGCTGTCTTGTTTTCTACAGGTCTATACTTAGAGGAACAGATTGACAGGTCTCCATCAGTGACTCTCATAGCTCCATGTATCTTTCAGATGGCTCCGTTTGTGCTAGCTAGGCTACTTTAGCCTAAAGGAGTTCGTAAATTCTCCCTGGGATATTTGCACTCCACTGAACAGAATTTGATGTAAAAGCATTGATAACAAGCATTTTAGTAATGTGTTACTTGTGTCAGAGGAGGCCCATACTGGAGGTCAGGGGCTGGACATGAGGGATATGAAAAAAGACATGTGGATTTTGTTTTAAGGTCACAAAGGGCCTGATCTCAGCTGCTCTCTCTCTTGCCTCTCATTCAACCTCTTCATATTCCTGATTGTGTTGGAGCAAGGGGCTGGAAGGCAGTCATGCCTTTCTTGTTCTGGGCCACAAGGGATACTCAGCTCTAAGCACTCAGCCAGAGGTCTCTGGATTACCCCAGGAGACTGGCACTAAGCCAACTCTTTGCCTGATTTGGCTGCATCCCCAGCCTGTCTTTGAGGTATTTAGAAAGTGCAGCCTGAATGCCTTTGGCTCAGCCCCAGCTGTAGGGAAAATAAACTATACCACTTCTTACAAACCAATTCTCAGTGTCAAGTTCAATGTTACTCAGGTGGCCCTGTCCCAAGAGTGTGTCCTCACATTTAGAGCATCTCTGACCAATTGTAGGACAATTATAGGTATGACTTCTTGGGAACTTGAAGGGTCTGGGTATCATAGTCTAGAAGACAGAGGACAACCAGAAAGAGGACTCCCATAATCCTCAGCTTCAGCACTGTTAGAAGGCCAAACTTCATTGCATAAAAATAATCTTAGAGCTTCTTTGAGCAGATAATATATGAACAGGGAAGCCTCACAGAGTATTTCAGCCTTCAATGGAGGTGGCTTACAGGTAGTACAGGGAAGAGGAAAGACCCTATTTGATTTGTTAAGACTTGAGCACTTGCTATGTGCCCTATGTAGGCAGAGATTTGAAGACATCACCAACAGATACTCTCTTATTTTGGCCCATGATAGTGTTTCATTTTCTTCTATATTTGTCATTTACAGTCTTAGTTTTCTGTGGATTATGCAGGAGCCTAGTGAATTAGAGCCTTTAGTCTGATGCCCCTGTTGTATCATTTTATCATTACTAATATTCTAGAATAAATTCTTATTAGTCAAGTATTTTATTAATACATTGATAATGCCATACAACTTTTTGTATTGTTTTTAACTCTCGCTCCTCCCTAAGCTCCTCCCAGGTCCACTCCTCACCTTCTTCTTTTTAAATCACCCACTGAGTCCAACTTGTATAACTGATATCCTTACTCGTGCTGGGTCACCCCCTGGGATGTGGTCCTCATACACAGTCCACAACTACTTAAGTAAAACTGACTCTCCTTCCTCTAGAAGACTGTCAATAGTTCCCCAGCTAGGAGTAGGGGCTCCTGGTACCCTCTTTTCTCCATGCTAGAATGTTGACCGCCTTGATCTTGTACAGGTCGTTTGTAGGTAATCACAGCTACTATGAGCTTAAGAGTGCAGCGTCCATGTCCAAAGCCACTTTCACTTGGATACTTCCTGAACTTTGACTCTGACAACGTTTCTGTTTCCTCTTCCAAGATGGTCCCTGAGATTGGGGGAGAGGACACATAGATGTCCCATAGATGGCTGAGAATTTCACAGACACTTTTCTCTGCACTTTCAACAATTATAAACTTCTGTGTTTATCATTTTCTACTGTACAGAGAAGCTTCTCTGATGACCTCTGAGAGCTATGGTAATCTATGGCTATACAGAAAAAATTAGAGGATAGTTTGGTACTATTATAAATGAATTACAGTAGTAGCTTTGCTCCTGGAGATTGTGGCTCCCCAACCAATGGTTCTTGACCAGATATACAGTACCAAGAATGAGTTTCCTTCTGTGGATGGTCCTTAAAGCCAATCAGAAGGCTATAGGTTACTATGGCTATTGCCATAATATATGTGCAACAAGGGCATGTCTTGTCACATAGGTCATTTTCATAGCTGTAATCATCTGGGTAAGAAAAGAATGATGGCTTGTGTCCCCTAGGAGTCTGCATAGCACTAATGAAAGCTATCTACCAGGGAAGCAGCTTTCTGATTAGTACCAACTTGATTTCCCCATGTGCTATGACCACAGTGTAAGGTGTCTTAAGCAATCAAATCTTACCATCAAATTCTGGTGGGAAACCAAGAACCTACATTGTTTTGGGGGGTTCCTGGGACATTGCTCATAGTCAACTCAAGGGGAGGTGTCATACACCTGAAACTGGGCCTTTTTATTTGAAAGACCTTTATTTAAAGAATTTCATTGTAAATTTGAGGGGGTTTATTGAATCTGTAGATTGATTTTGGTAGGGTGGACATTTTCACAATAGAAATTCTATAAATCTGTGAGCATGGGAAGCCTTTCAGTCTTCTGGAATCTTCTTCAATTCCTTTTCCCAATATCTTAAAGTTGTCATTGTATAAGTATTTCACATCCTTGGTTAGATTTACTCCAAGATACTTTTAGGCTTTTGTTAACAGTATTTTTTTCATTTGTTTTTTAGTATGTTTGTCATACATACATAGGAAAACTACTGATTTTTGTGTATTCACTTTGTATCCTGTTACTTTGTTGAATGTGTTTATAAACTGTAGGATTTTTTGAGTCTTTAGTGCCTTCATGTATAAAATCATATCTCCTAGAAATAATTCATACGATGATTTCTCCTTTGTAATCTGTATCCTCCTCTCTCTCACTTGCTCTACTGCTTATCAAAGACTTTAAGTTCTATATGATGAAGGGATGGACATCCTTGCCCTATTCCTGATTTCAGTGGAAATAATTTAGATTTTTCTCTACTCAACAAGATGTTGGATATAGGCTTACTGTATCCTGTATACTCAACATAACTTATGTTGAGATATGCTCCCTTGTATTTCTAGATTTTCTGGGAATTTTATCATATGAAGGGATGTTGGATTTCGTCAAAAGTCTCATCTGCATTTAATGTGATGACTGTGTGGTTTATGTTTGTAAGTTTATTTATGTGGCAGATTACATTTTTTGATTTACTTTTCTTGTTATAGAGGGGTGTGTACAGTATCCTAGAGGAGGCTAAATTCATATCAGAGTGGGAAATCTTAATTTCCATTCTTTGTCTGGTATTTGGGGAGATAGCCATAATCCCAAGTCTTCTTCATGATTGTTACAAAATTTTAGAGAATTTTTTGAGTTTTTCAGAGAGCTTGAAATTTTATAGAAACTTTAAACTTTGAATGTTTTAAAGTATTTGAATTTGTAAATACTGTGGGACTTTAAAGTTTTGGAATATGTTTTATATGATGATATTGATATTAATGCTATCTTGGGGACAAACAAAAAAGTAAGGGCTCTAGTTGAATAGTAATATGTCTGTGTGTCTAGTTGATAAGGGGTAAATTGTGCCGCTGGTTTTTATGACAACTTCACAAAAACTTGAGTCATTTAGGGAGAGAGATTCTCAATTAAGAACTTGACCCTGGTAACTGGCCTGTGGGTAACCCTAAAGTACATGTCCTTAATTAATGATTGATGTGATTTGGCTCCTCCCACAGTGAGTGGTAGGCAGGTGGTCTTAGTGAGTATAAGAAAGCAGGCTGAGCAGATCTTGGGGAGAAAGTCAGTAAGCAGAATTCCTCCATGATCTCTGCATCTGCTTATTTCTTCAAGTTTCTGTCATGCTTGAATCCTTGCCTTGACATCTTACCTCAGTGATAGACTAACGCCTGGAAGTAAAAGATCAAATAACCTTTTCCTCTCCAAGGTGTTTTTGACCATGTTCATGCAGCGTTACAAACGCTCAATAAGACAAGGGATTATTTCCAGGACTCTGAGCACCTTACCAGTGGTTACACTTCTGAAGAAAAGTTTTCCTCCCAGAAACCATTAACTGCCAATATATATGGTAGAGAGAGGTGGCGCCTTGTGAGTCGCTCCCTCAGATAGGACACAATAACATGAACTGGGAAAGTCCTGTGGTGATCGTGTGCTAATTATCACTTCTGTTGTGAGCCTGAGACTACAGTAGCCTAAAATACAGTGTTGCATACACCCTATCCAACCCTCTGCATCTCTAATTCTTCCCCCCTCTCTTAAAAATGTTCCCTGAGGCTTGGAGGGGGTAGAATAGATTTTCTACTTATAGATAAATAACTCCATGGTTATTCATCCCAAGCACTGGTCAGTTCTGGGTCTCTGTAGTTACTTCTCTCCATCACACAATGAAGCTTTGCAGTTCAGTGCTGATGAACATCAAAGAACCTTCATATGGGATTACGTCAATTATGACAAGCTAGCCACTGGGCAAAGACAATGCCCTTACTCCATCTGCAGACATGATGCTGCCTAGGAAGGACAAACAGATGCAGGGAAATCTATTTCTGAGATTTTGCCAAGACAGTGATTTATAACTTGTGCTTCACAATTATACTGGGCCAGAAGACTGAAGATAGATGCTCTAATGTTATAAAGACAATTCTGGGGAACTGTTCAGGGAGCCATTACTCCATCATTTCTGTAGTTTTGGAAGCTGCTGACCTACACTTCCTGTATACTCAGATAATATTTATTTCTTTTCAAGTTTCTGATGGGATTGAAGACTAGATAGTCATAGAATATTTTCTCCTAAGTTGCCAAATATATATAGACTGGACAGTGTAAATACAATTATTACACCATATATTGCATTAATTGTTTCATAATTGTTTCTCTATATATTGTTTACTATTGTAATAAAAAAGACCTTTTTATTAGACAAAAGGAGAGAATGTAGGGAGATAATTTTGTGCTTCTATGTATTCTAATACTAAATACTGGCCCCCAAGATCTGGTTGCCCCCAGTGAGGAGATCCTTACATACACCAAATGATGCTATTTAACTTGCCACCCAAGTTATCACTGATTGGTTAATAAAGATGTCTATAACCTGAGTTGGGCAAAAGAGATGGGACAGAGGAGAGGTTTCTGGGCTTGGGGTCTGAGGGAGGGACCACAAGGAATAGAAAGAGAAGAAAGACAAGGTTGCCATGGGTAGCATGAATCATAAGCACATGGCCACAAGGGCTGGCCTGATAGAGGAGCAGCCCAAACAAAACATGGTGAGTAATATCTCCCAGAGTTTGACAGGTAAGTAGACAAAATAGCATAGGTGGTCGATATCTGCCCAGCTCTAGTACTCTAAAACTTATTATAAATATAAAAATCTCTGTGTCTTTTATTTAGGTACTAAATGGTCTGAAATGGGGTAGAAACCCCTAATATATGTCTAGAGGCAACAAGGCAGTATAGCAACCCCCAGAATAATAATTCCCATAACACGATTCCCTTATATTCTGAGAATGTTTGCATCCATATTGGCTTGAGGATTTTCTTTGTTCACTCTCTGTGTGATGTCATTTTCAGGTCATTTTGATTGCATTTCTTAAGATTTAAACATGTTATGTTTTCCCATCTCTTTACTTTCAGGTTGCCTCTCTCCACTCCTCCTAGCTTTCCCCGACGTCCCCTCTCCCCAGATTCCCCCCCCCCCTACTCTTTCCTTTTCAGAGAAGAGCAGGCTTCTAAAAGATGACGGACACCCAAACAAGACAAACACAAGATACAGTAAAACAAGGCTAAAGCCCTTACATTGAGGCTGGAGAAGGCAACCTGATAGGAGGAAAAGAGTCCCAAGAGCAATCAAAAGAGTCAGAGACACACCCACTCCCAATTTTAGGAGCCCCACAAAAACTCCAAGCGAACAGCCATAACCTGTCTGCAGAGAACCTGGTACAGACTCATGATATCCCATGCTTTTGAAGCCATTTCAGTCTCTGTGAGTCCCATGGGAGCCCTGCTTAGTTGATTCAGTGGGCTCTATTCTTCTGTCGTCCTCGAGCCCTCTGACTTCTACAGTCCTTCCTCGCCCTCTTCTGAGTGGTTCCTCTCCATATAATATCTGGCTATGTGTCTCTGCACCTGCTCCCGCCTGCTGCTCTCTATGACTGGACAAGACACTGATCTATGAGTATAGCAGTATACCATTAGGAATCATTTCATTGAATTTTAAAAGACCAGTTAGTTGTGTTTGGTTCTATTCTGGGTCTATGAGCTATCTAGTCTCTGGATTCTGGCCTTCTGAGCAGTGTCAGACACGGGCTCTCTCTTTCGGAGTGGGCCTACAGAGGTTTGAATAGGTTTGGCCCTGACTCATGCATTTGAATGGTTGGCTCATGGAGAGTTACACCATTAAGATGTATGACTTTGTTGGAGGAAGCGTGTCACTGTGGGGCTAGGCTTAGAGGTCTCCTATGCTCAAGCTATGCCCAGGGTGGCACACGATTGCCTTCTGCTGCCTTTGGATCAAGATGTCAAACTCTTAGCTCCTTCTCCAGCACCATGCCTAGCAGCACTCTGCCATATTTCACAGCATGATGATAATGGACTAAGCCTCTGAGACTGTAAACCAGCCCAATTAAATGGTGACTCTTCATAGCAATAAAACTCTAGCTAAGACAGGGTCTCAAGTTAAATAAGACATTGGTTGGCTACTCCTACATGTTCTGTGCTACAATTACTCCAGTATGTCTTGCAGGGAGGACAGATTATATGTCGAAGGTTTTGTGGTTGGTTTGGTGTCTTTCCGTAGCCTGCAGTCCCTTCTTTCACCAGTGACTAGAATTCAGGGGTGAAGGCCTCTCTACCTGCCTATATTCAATGAGCTGAATGAAAGTTTTCCTTGGCAATGAGGTCCCACTGTCAGAGAGTGTCTTTCTGTCCCAGCATCAGTCTGGGGTGTTTAGGGATCTTCATTGGACCACCTTGGCCACCAACTCAAGCAAAATTAGTACAGTCTCACCAGTAGAAGTCTTGCCTGGCTATCAAAGGTGGCCAGGTCAGACTCTGTATCCTCCATTCTTAGGAGTTCTTACTAGAGTGATCCTCATAGATTTCAGAAGGTTTCCACTGCCCCAGGTTCCCACACCACTTCCCAAATGCCTCCACCCATCCCCACAGCTCTCCTTGCATTCTCCCCATCCAACCCCTCCCCCTGCTTGATCTGTCCTGCTTCAGTCCCCTCTCACCCCCAGTCCCCTCACAGAGTCTACTCTATTTTCCCTTCCCAGAGAGATTCATACTTCCCGTGTATAACTCTTCTCTTTACCTAACCTTTCTGGTCTGTGAGTTATACCTTGATTATCACTTGCTCAACAGCTAATATCCACTTATAAGTGAATCCATACCATATTTATCTTTCTGGGTTAGCCCCTTTTTTCCTCCTCGTGTCTCAGAGATGTGTGTGGTACGCTCATCTGCATCAGGTGTTCTCAACTCTGTCTGCCTGGAATTAGGTCATGTGGAGCACACTGAGTCAGTCACATGGCCTCGCTCTGGGTCTGATATAAACCTACACTCAGCCCAACATCACCACTTTCACATTTGTGTTTGGAGCCACATAAAAGGTCATTTCTACCATGGCTGAGAAAGCCACGCCTGCTGCTGATGCCGGAGACAAAGGAGAATGTGTGAATCCTGCTATTTTGATTAAATTCTGTCCATCTATCTCCTGTTACCTGGCAGAGTAGCCTGGATTTCTGTTAATTATCACTGTACTCCTGACTGCAGATGCTTCATCTGTGCTGGTGTGCTGGGGCTTCTGTGACAGAGTGCTGCAGCTGGAGAAAGCCTCTCAGTACAGAAGACTCAAGTTCTACCTCAAGGCGTCAGCAGAGCTGGCTTCCTCTGAGTCTGCTTCCCTTTTCACATGGGTGGAGTAGTTCCTCTGTGTCTCCACAAGCTCCTCACTCTGTCATTGTCTTTAGACATCCCAAATCTCTCCTGTTTATAAGGGTGCCATCGGGCTATGGAACACACAAATGACTTCTCCTAGTTCTTTACATAAAATCCCTTTCTACAAATAAGCCCACAACCTGAGGTGCTTGAGGTTAGGAGCCAGCCTATCTTTTCTTCTGGACAGTCATCTCATGGCTCTACCATAGATCTGGAAATGCTTGTACTGTCTCTCAACCCCCAGTTTGTTCACTTCATGTCTCCCACTTTCTACCCCTGTCTTGCACTTCTTCAAAGTATCTCCAAATTAGACTTCTTAATTTTAAAAGTAATCTTATCTGTCTTGGTGATCTGAAGTGTTTCTCTGCCGAATGGCCCAAGGCAGAGTGGAAGCCAAGCCTAATCTCACGTTCTATGTCACTAAGGCTAGAAGTAAGCCTTTAGCAATAGCCAGTCAAATCTATGCATGCAGACAGAGGGTGGCCTAAATCTAGAAGGATCGTCAATAGAGCCGAGCTCAGTGAGTACAGAATATCCAGAGATGGTTGTCATGGGTCCAGAGGTTGTCCATATGGACTCATTTTCTTGTCATTGCAACCCTCTAAATAATAGTCACATAGCCATTTGCATAGAATTTACATTGCATTCCCTATACATAGGACAAAGATGATTTAGAGTAAAAGGGTGTGGGTTTTGTTTATGAGCACATTAGTTTGTGTAATGGACTCCAGTGTCCACAGATTCTCCTATCCTTCATGAATATAAAGGGTTGTCAGTATAGAAAAATTAAAGAGCCATATTTCTAGTCAAGACCGCATCTTAGGAATATTCAAAAGCTCAAGTCAAAGGGGAACTTACCACTAGCTGTGCTGGGAACCTCTTCCTCTAAAATAACAGGGTGGTTATCAGCTCATTCACTGGATAGATGTTTCCTGCTGGGCCTTGACAAGAAGCAGAGAATACAGATGGAGCATGAATTTGTAAGCCAGCCCAGTCTCTGGATACCTGTTCCATTCAGTATCTATTGGTATCTCTCTCAATCAGGGATTTATACACCCAAGGTAAGGCTTCTGAAAGCAAAGTATCAAAAGCGTTTGCCCTTTGGTTCCTGGGCTCACTCATCCTCTGAATACACATACACACACACACACACACACACACACACACACACACAGAGAGAGAGAGAGAGAGAGAGAGAGAGAGAGAGAGAGAGAGAGAGAGAGAGAGAGTGAGAGACAGAGAGACACAGAGAGACACAGAGAGAGAGATCAGTTTAGCCATGAATAGTTATAGCAAGCTAGTTCTTATCCAGCCAAAAGACAGATAAGAACCTGACTTATAAGTTCAGCAGGATTCACCCATTGTCTTCAAACCATGCAGAGTTTTATGATATCCCTGGGCAGCAGAGACACTATTTACACTAAACTTTTCTTCAGGTACAAAATAGCTCCCCTGCCCCAACATCCAAGCCTCCTCTCACTTTGTTCTAGGCTCCATCTTTCCAGGCTCTTCATCATTTTTGGGTCCATTCCCAAGGCATCCTCTGGCTTTTCTCAGTCTCCCCTAATAGGCTTCTTCTTCCTAAATAAAACACAAGCTGAAACAGTCCCTGAACCCAGAAGGTGCTGGCTTGGGATTGCCTGCAATTTTTCAAGAATGAAAATAATAGTAAGTTAAAAAGCTCAAAATCTTTTCTTGAAAAATGAGTCAGAGCTGAGCACAGCTCCCTGCACAGCCAGCTTTGTCTCTGAGGACTCAATAGCCTGGCTCTGCTTAAGACATTTTACACACCCAAGAAAAGTCCGAGATGTTAATGCGTAGAGACCCTGTACCATTTACAGGACATACCTTCTCTTCGAAAGCGTCTGCGTTAATCAAAAATGATTAAAGCCAGGTCCCCTCTGGGGCCTTCTTTCACAGCTTGAAAGAGGGAAGGAGCAGCCAAGATGGTTATCTGACAGCTTAGCAGAGATTCACTCCTTTCCACAAAGATACACAAGCTGACAACGGCTGCACTACAAGTTTACAGTTTGTCTGATCTCATTGCCTTGCAGCCCTGGCTTATGTATTCAAATACAGGGGCTGCTGTGGGGCTTGTTCATGGAAGGCCATACTCAGCCTGAGCCTCCAACCAGAAAGTCAGCTCTCATGTCGCCTTGACTGTCACCTTCAGGGCTGCTGTTAGTGTTTTAGACTAGCAGGAAAGTGTCCCCTATTCCCTGTACTCCTGCAACCATTCTGTCATTTTCTGCACAGGCTCTGGTGTGTGTGCACCTATTCTAGACCACGGGCTTCTGGAATCTTCACCAGGAGTCTTTGATGCCCACTGTGGACTGTTGTGACCTTCACCCTGGAAAACGGAAATGCTGCTTCTTCTAGAGCGATATGAAGTGGGAACAAATGAGTGTCATCACTTCTGTGTAGGCAACAGCCCTGACAAGGTAACTAATTGTAAGACAGATTCAACAGATACTATTTTCAGCCTATAAAATTGTTAGTATGATTTTGGTTAAACCTAATATGACAGTTATTCTCAGATATTATTTTATGTGTGACAGAGGGTATTCACACAAGCACACACACACGCCATGTTTTTGTGTGTGTTAGTGTGTCTATGTGTGCATCTGTCTCTGTGTGTTTCTCTGTGCATGTTTTATATTTTCTTTTAAACATCAGAGTATTTTCAAGGAAAACACTTAGTTCAATATGCTCCAAGAAGCTCTTCTTTTAGAATAAGAAATTAAAAATAAACTCATAGATGTAAAAATTCTGCCCTACTAAACAGCTCTGAGATAGAGATGAGTGAGTGGTGAGATTTTAGTGCTTCAGCACAGTGAGTGCTAACTTCTCACCTAAAGTCTGATGTAGGTCAGGACCTTCAGACAGTTTTTCTCTAACCAATCTGTGGTTCTATCACCCATGGGGGCTGACTAGAAGGTTAATAAATCAAATTCAAGATTGACATCCATCATTTATATCTAAAACCAGTGCCCTGGACTCAAGTTGCAAGACAGGCTTGGAGTCTTTCTGAGTCACCAGAGACAGGAACACTGAGGAGAGAGAGCCCATGACACTGACTCTGCCAGTGCCTTGACTGTTCTGTGTGGTGTGACAACATCCTTGATGCTACACAGAGGAGTGATCACATGGTTAGAGAGAAGGCAAGAGACCCTGAGAGGCCAAACTCACGCTTCCTAGCTTCTCACTCTCAGAGCACATAACCCACATCTGACCAGCTCAGAGAATTCAGCACCAGTCTCTCCTCAAAGACAGTCATAAGCTAATTACCGCCCACTGTTCCTCACCTCCTGATGTCTCACCACCTTTGAATACTGTTGAATTGAGGAAGAAATCTCAAGATGAATTTTCACAGAGATAAATGATATCTACACAGCAGAAGCTCCAGTAACTGAGGAAAACACTGCATTGTCCTACAGGAAGCAGTCTGCCTTCAAATAGTATTCAGTGAAACGTGGGTGTCTTGGCAGGCTATGACATTAACCCACACAGGAACTTATGATAACTGTAGAAAGCACATTACCCACCACAATCAGGCAACCATGGACATGTGTGTGCACACAGGCAGCGCCAGCAACTAACCAAGTTAATTTTAATCCAAAGTGAATTTTTCCCTCTACATTCTGTTTCAACAGTTCTCCAACTTTATGTAACAAGCAATAACAAAGTCCCTCGGAGCCAGCTAAGACTGTAACTACCTGTGAACCACCTAAGAACTACCAGTGCTTAAGCCAGAGTTAGAGGACTTTTTGGAGATGTCCTTGGTCCCAAAGAAGCTTTGCTAAGGCGAGCCATTGTTATGGATGAGGGTATGTGTTTCAGGGACTGAGAAGTTTCAGAGCAGAATGAGAGCACCCAGGCCTGGAGCTAGCTGAAAGATGATGCTATTCTCCACACTCTCTTGATCATATGGCTCCTGAGAGAAGGACCACCACTTCTCTGCAACCCATCTTTTTCTTCAGCCTAGTGATGAGTGTGTAAAAAAACTGCTTCCAAATTTTACAGCTAAACTATCCAGTGATTAAAAGCATCCCATACCTCAGGAACAAGCTGGAATAAGTCAAGATAAGCAGACTTCTTTACTGCAGAGCTTATTTGAACTGCAAATACACTAATATGTCACCTCCGTCTCAGATAGAATCGGATATTATCTGTAACGTGTTCCACATGACTCTACCAGCTAATTCTATAACTGGGAACACCCTGTGATGCTAGAACACTGCTAAACAGCGTGGGAAAAATGTCCATCTGCTGAGCTCTGTAATAAAAGCCAGCTACAATCATATCAGCTTTAGCTAAGTTCTGCCAAGTTGTTCGGGGTTCTGTATAAGCACTAGAAGGTCGCATGGCAGAGTCTAAGCAATGGTTTCTGCTCTGCCCCTTACATAGTTTGGCTTCAGCACATTCAGAGGACTATGGAGATGGGTTGTTATGGACTATCTTCATGAAGGATCATGGACCCTTCTGGAATAGCCTCATCCTAAGAAACAGATTGGACACTCACAAGGTAGGAGTGATTCAGAAAACACTGCCTCCCTCTCTCTAAATGTTTCCAGAATCTGATTTGCCATTACCTGCAACCTGGCAATTCACTCTATCTCCTCCTGGTTTTATAGTGTAGCTTCTCCCAGACATCACCAGAGTAAACTTGCTGAAACTTAAAGTAAAAAGCATGCCTAGCAAGAGCTTTCTGTGGCTCCTCACTAGCCCAAGGTCAAAGCCTTGTAATTCCTCATAAGGTCTTTGGAACCAGCTGTCTTCACCACCCAACACCAAACCCCAAGGGAGCATGCTCCAGTTCATTTCTTCCCATCTGTCCCTGGCTCATATTGCTCCATCCAGTTTTGTTCCTGTATTCATTACTTTTATGTAATACCACAACCAAGGTATGATGGTTTGAATATGCTTGGCTCAGGGAGTAGCACTATTAGGTGTGGCCTTGTTGGAGTAGGTGTGTCACTGTGAGTGTGGGCTTTAAGATGCTCATCCTAGCTGCTTAGAAGCCAGTCTTCTCCTAGCTGCCTTGGGAACAAGGCAGAACTTTCAGCTCCTCTAGCCCCACACCTGTCTGGATGCTGCCATGCTCCTGCCTTGATAATGGACTGAACCTCTGAACCTGTAAGCCAGCCCCAATTAAATGTTGTCCTTTACAAGACTTGCCTGGGTCATGGTGTCTATTCCCAGCAGTAAAACCCTAACTAAGACACAAGGCAATTCATACAAGGGTTTATCTGGGCTTATGGTTACAGATGGATCAGAGTCCATGAATACAGGGAAACATGGTAGCAAGCAGTAGGCATGGTGGCTGGAACAGGATGCTGAGAGCTGCATCCTTTACTGTAAGCACAGCAACCTTGAAGTTGAGATGAAGATTAAGCTCTCAGAACCCACCTCCAGTGACATTTTCTCCTCCATTGCCATCTAAAATATTCCAAACAGTGCTACCAGCTGGGGACTACGTGTTCAGATGCTTGAGACTATGAAGGAGATTTCTCATTCAAACCACCACAGTTCACTCCCTTGCTCCCATAGTCTCCTGATTACACCATAATTCACAATGTACCAAGTCCACCCTGAAAAGTCCCTAGCCTTTCACAGACTTAAAATGGTCCCAAGTCCAACATCTCCTCTGAGACTTAAGGCAATCTCTTCATTGTAACCCTCTGAAATCCAAAGATAAATTGTATACTTCCAACAAAATGGAGCAGATTGTACATTGACCTTCCAAAAGGAGAAGTAGGGGGCATAGTGATGAAATACTGGACCAATGCAGACCAGAATCCAGCAGGGCAAATTCCAACTCCTGTACTTCCATATCCAATATCTGGGACTTGGATTTCAAAGGAAGGACTTTAGATGGCACTAGGCCTGCAGGTTTGATGCCTACATCATACGTCTCTGTCCTACAATGATTCCACTTCCTGTATGTATCATCTCTCCTTATGCTTCATGGTTCTCAGAACCATCTCTAACACCTTGGGTGTCTCTAACAAAACCTGGGGCTTTCACACAATGATCTC
Source organism: Arvicanthis niloticus (assembly GCF_011762505.2). Classification (NCBI taxonomy): domain Eukaryota; kingdom Metazoa; phylum Chordata; class Mammalia; order Rodentia; family Muridae; genus Arvicanthis; species Arvicanthis niloticus. The sequence goes on from NC_047666.1 coordinate 54,892,173, forward strand.
ATGGGCTCTTACACTCAGGGCCGATACTCAGGGTCTCCCTTGCTACACACTGACTGACTCGATTTATTCCCTGAAACCATGAAGGAAGAATCTACAACCCTTTCAACCTTGACTCCTTCATGCCTCAGTTCAGCTGCCAGAATGGTCTGGACCTGCATCCTTGAACACCAGTAGCAGCAGTGTTTCTATTCACATGCTTGCTGGGAGCATCAGTGCCTTACCTTCTTGCACAGGTCTGAAGCTTAGCTGAGTAGTGTCTTGCCCTGAAGTCACCCTTCCCTTTTCCCCAATGTTGATCAGAAGGCCTTTCAATGAAACTAATCCTCATATTACTTTAGCAGAAGCCTTTGTTGAAACACTAAGTTTCCTGGTGCCTTATTTTCTCTTCAAACTGCACATTTGTATTTCTTTCTGCTGTACCTAATTATTTTTCATTGCTCATTAGTAAAGTCATTAATAATAATAGCCACACCACAGATTCAATATTATGCTGCCTTGAAATTGCCCATTAAATTCTGCTTACAGTGTTCAACAGTTTCTCTACTCCAAAGTCCCAAAGTCTTCCATATTCTTCCCTAAACCTACATGGTGAGATTCTTCATAGCAACAGCCTACTACCTGGTACCAACTTTTATATTAATTACTTTTATGTTGCTGTGGGAGAAAAAGAACCCATGACCAAGGCAACTTTTATATGAAAGAGTTGATTGGGCTATGACTCCAGGTAGATAAGGGTCCATCAGGCACACAGGAAAGCAAGTAGAAGGCATGGTGGCTGGAGTAGGATTCTGACATCTGATAGCTTATATCATATCCATGAGCACAGAAAGAAAACTGAGAAGAAGGGATAGGTCTTAGGCTCTGAAAGGCCACCCAGTAACATACTTCTTTCAGCAATGCTGTACCACCAAACTTCCCAAAGTAACACTGGGACCCAGTATTCAAGTGCCCAAGGCTATGGGAGACATTTCTCATTTCAATCACTACAGCCCCACTGCTGAGCCTATGGCATTCCCAGTGACTTCCAAGTTAGATTTAGTTAGCATTTAATGCTCCTCCTGCATTGACAACAAGATACCTCTGAATGTCTTCCCTTAACCCTCAAGGGTCTTAGTTTAGAGGTCATCTTCTCGGTGAAGACTTCTGTGTGTGTCCTATTTAAAATCACAGTCCTTCCATCCTCCCAAATCTCCCTGTCTCCTTAGCCTGAGGTGCTTTTTATCCACTATACTCAGCACTACCAGGCATGCTTCAGTTCTCCTATGTTTCTTTATACTGTGTCCCCCTAAATGGAAATAAATGGCATTGTCATGTGTCATTCACTGGAGTAGCTTCAGCCTTCAGGAACTAAAAATTATTTGCAGAAGAGAAGAAAACAATTGAAAATAATCAACAAAGATTTTCAGAGTTTCTACAAAATAGGCCAATGTATAAAGTACTGGTCTGAGACATGTCATATTCTGTAACTAAGCTAAACGAGGGAAAGATTAAGCAAAAAAAAAAAAGTCAACTGTTGTGTTTCTGGTGTCCCTGTTACAGTTCTATAATCAGCCAGATGTCACTAAAAAGACCATTGTTCTTCTGGATGTAGAGTAAGAAGCTCTAGGCAGGGGTAATACTTCTGAATACCTGTTTGTTTACTCTCCTTTTTGTTGATAATTATTATACCTTTTTGTTTCTGTAGACTGAAAATTGTAATTATTGGTTCAGTCAGCAATGCTTGGGGTCTAGATTTCTCTTTTCTGAAGGTAGATAGACCCTCTCAAGTCCTTGTAGGTTCTAGTAAAAGACAATAGTCACAAAACTCTTCAGAAACTCAGTTTTACAAGTGAAGTATGTCTGTGGGAAAGTAGATTCATTGGAAATGAAGCAAATTCTTTTTGCTGACATCACATGTTTGGTGGTTTTCTCTTGAGTATACTGCACAAAAAAAAAAATAACTGCCTATTAGAAAACAGGACACACTCACAAGTCTCTGATTAGTGCCAGGATTTATTTCCATCTGAGTTATCAACTACTCGGAGTTTGGTTGACGAGAATATCTCAAGTGGGACACTGTACATAGAAAGGCTAAGCCAGAGCTCAGTGAAATTGAAACCTGAAGTTAATGTCCCTCTTTTTCCTGCCTTGTCTTGCATGAGCTTGCACTTGTGAGGGATGTCTTCCCTGGGACAGCACTGGTTTAGAAAACAAGTAAGTGAAAGAAAGGTGGTGTCAATTCTCTTTTGTTCTCCAACTACAGTTAAATGTCAGAGACCTTTGGAAGACAGTAGCAATGATACAATACACAAATGGAGGCACGTAGCCCAGTGTCCTGTCAGCCCAGGTGAATCCTGGTCCAGTCATTCCATCTCTAGTCAGCAAACCACTATGACAGAAGAGGAAGGTCTGTCCCTAAAAGTGGCCTCATGTCACCTTGTAAGAAACAGCTTAAGGCCTGAGAATCTTGTGTGACATTCTTATCCCTGTACTCTGGGCTCCAGGGTGTACTCAGTGTGTTCATTTAATACAGAACAAGATATGGTGTTGTTATGTGAGGTTTCAGTGTTGCTCTTATCTTATCTCATAGAGCTTTTTTGTCATGCCCAAATAAAACAGCTGTGCTCTATGGTCCTTATAGTCCCTGTGATCTGTCTTCTGCTTTGTATCTCTGTGGCTTAGTTTTGTGATGTACCTACCCAGATGCCCAAGCTCATACACCACCAGCTCCAAAAACCCAATTGAGAAGTTGCCATTCCAGTGTTTTTTGTTGAAAACAAACCCTGGACCTCAGAATGTTGACAAGACATCAGTGGAGTTCTGCATTTAGTAGCTGTGGACCACTTCAGATGCAATGAAAGCAGTATAAGGAAGAAAGGGGGAATGTTAGCTAAACTAAGTAAAAGGAAACTAGCATTATAAAACATACTAGGGCAAGTAAAATAGAAGAAATTATTGGTTCTCTATCAGTAGTTGAAGTCAATGTAAATGGGTTGGATTTTCTTACTCAAAGGTAAGAAAAAATAAACAGAACAAAAGTAAAATTGAGCAATAAAGTCCTTGTAAAGAGTAAAGTAAAAATCAAATGACAAATGCTGTGTGCAGTGCTGAATATCATAATCCCAGCATTCTGGAAGAGACAAGAGGACTGTGAGACAAAGCCAACAAGAAATACATAGACCTTAAGGTAAGGCAATCAACAGACAAAGTAAAAGTCTGAGGCTCCTTGAAGAGGTAATGGATGTTTATGTTCTTAATACTTTGACTAGGTACTGGTAAAAATGTAGAAATTACATAGCAAAGACTGGTAGATTAAAATGTAGACAGGTTGGATAGTTGTCTGAGAAAAGCACATGCCAGCAATTAATGTGTTAGTGAGTTTGTTATGTTTTGTTTTGATTTGATATACTTCTGTCTGGGAACTAGAAAAGTAAAGAACCTAGCGATGCCAATAAGAACAAATAATAATAATAATAATAATAATAATAATAATAATAATAATAATAATAATTATAATAGATTTAAAATTATTCCCCTTCCAAAACAAAATGAAGAAAGAAAGATAGGAAATTGTGATAATTTTTTTATTCACTGTGTAAAGGTTGTTTTTGTATTATGCAAACATTGATTTCTGTACTGGCAAAGAGCTGAGTACTGTCCAAACTTTGGTATTGTTATTTTTATGGATAATCACTTGCCTCAGTATTTTCTAAACATATACCTCCTTCAACTTCTGCTTGCTTTACTAAAGATCTGACAGACAGAAATGTACAGCATACCCACACTCCACAGCTAAAGAAGTTAACAAGAAGAAATGCCCAAGTGAGGATGCTTGAATCTCACTTAGAAGGGGGAATAAAATAGTCATCGGAGGCAGATGGAGGGAGGGACTTGAGTGGGAGATGAGATGGGGAAGGGAATGGGGGATTTTAGGATCAAGTGTTGTGAGAGACAGGAGAGAGGGCCAGAGGGCCAGAAGAATGAATGTAGATGAGCATCTGGCAGGGGTGGGGTGTGGGAGGCATGCCAAAACCCTGGGATGGGGGAGGCTCCCAGGAGACTATAGGGGTGACTTTATCTGAGACTCCTAGCAATAGGAATATGGAATCTGGGATGGCCACCTCCTGTAGCCAGGCCTACAGGACCCACAGGCTCATAGGACCCACAGTGGAGGGAGGGATAAGGACACCAACACACCCACAAAACTTTCAACTCAAAATTTGTCCTGTCTACAAGAAATGCAGGGGCAAAAATAGGGAAGAGATTGAGGGAACAACCAATTGATAACCAGTCCGACTAGAGATGCATCCCAAGGGCAAGCACTATTGATGATACTGTTATGCTTGCAGACAGTAGCCTGCCTAGCATAACTGTCCTCTGAGAGGCTTCACCCAGCAAGGGACTGAAACAGACACAGAGACCCACAACCAAACACTGAACAGAGCTCCAGGAGTTTTATAGTAGAGTTGGGAGAAAGGATAGAAGGCCCCAGAGGGGATAGGAAGTCCACAGGAGGACCAACAGAGTCAACTAACCTTGAATTCTTGGGTACTCTCAGAAACAGAACCAAAGAGCAAAGAGCATGTACTGGCTGGACCTAGGCCCCTTGCACATAGGTAGCAGATGTGCAGCTCAGTCTTCATGTGGGTCCCCCAACAACCGGAGCAAGGGCTGTCCCTAACGCTGTTACCTGTCTATAGATCCCTTTCCCCTTACTGGACTGCCTTGTCTGGCCTCAGTGAGAGAGAATGCATCTAGCTCTGCAGAGACTTTATGTGCCAGGGTAGGTGGCTACCCAAGGGGGTCTTCACCCTTCTCAGAGAAGTGGAGAGGAGAATGATTGGGATGTAGAGTGGATTAATTAATTAATTAATTAATTAACTAATGGGGGAAGAGAAAAGGAAAGAAAAGAAAAGATCTGATGGTCAGTAGCTGGGCAGTAAGAGGAAAGGCAGGACATCCAGGCAAAAATCAGCTCTGTGAGAAGAATCAGGCAGACATGGACTAGAATGGTCAGGTTAATTTAACTTAGATGAGCTAGTTGGGAGGTAGCCAGCTAAGGCCTAAGCTACAATAAACAATAATAATAAGTCTCTGTGTTATTATTCAGGAGCTGTCAAGTCCAAGACAGTCTGGTGATACAAAATCTTATTTTCTCTTGTCTAGGGGACAGAAATGGAGCAATCTTACAAGACATATTTTGGACTCTAGATATTAAACTCTAGTAGAAAGAAATCCACAGAAGGAAGCCACATCCACCTTCCTCCCAGAAGCAAGGATTAGATGGGAAGCCTATATTGTCACTCTTTCAAAAGTGTAATGAGACTGCTCCTAACTCACTGAAGGAGACAGCAGAGAAAGTGAAAAAGGAAATTTGGGATTTCACCTTTGCTACACATCAATGGAGTGTCTCCACCTCCTCCCAGATTCTCAAACTTGTCAGTGGGCACACCACTGCATAGTAATATTTAAACGTCTGTCCATCCAAGGATAGAGTGCTGTCACAAGATACCGGCTAAAAGGCAAAATTAGATTAGAACCCAGGGCTTTAAAACAGTATCTAAAGTGCCTGGGGATCAAGTAAACACATTCAGATGAAGAAGACTTCAATGTGAATGAAAACAGTCAGCAAATGAGAAGAGATAACAGATGTTGGAACAGTCTCCCAGAAAAAGTAGGTCTGACCCTGTCCTTGTCAGGTACCCGCTTCTCTCTGACACACCCCAGGCATTATCCTGCTCTGGTTTTTCCCCGTGTTCATAACGGGAATGGCAATTGGCCCCCATAGGCCCATGGGGAGTGTCACTACTAGGAGGAATGGCCTTGTTGGAGTAGCTGTGGCCTTGCCAGAAGAAATGTGTCATGGTGAGGGCTTTGAGGTCTCCTATGCTCAAGCTGTGCCCAATGTGGCACAGTCCCCTTCTGTTGCCTTTGGATCAAGACATAGAATTAACTCTTGGTTATCATAAAAATCCTTCAGTAAGCAATTGTGAAAATACTTAAAGCAAATTAAAGAACAGAATCTCAGAAGAAAAAAAGCATTGAAAGGTACAAAACAGAAACTCTACTATTTGAAAATGTGCAAAACTAGAAACAGAGATTGAATGGTGAGCATGCAGAAGGAAAGGAAAGAACTCAAAGTAGAAGCTATCCAAGCTCAGAATTTTCCAAATTTGGGAACTATCTAAATTTACGTAATCTAAAAGCAGAACAACTCCAGAACAAAATTTTAAAACATTAACACTGAGATTACATTATACTTAAAATTTCAAAAGCTAAATACAAGGAAAAGCATCCTTGAAGGTAGCTAGAAAAGGCAGCTGCCCTGAAAGGAGAGAGAGTTTGGGATGCATGGGTACAGAATGCTGGGTGTGAGGGCACAGGCAAGGCCAGCTATGAGAAAACATGACTGGATGCTAAGAGAGTCAGCAGCTGGCTGAGCAGTGCAGGGTCAACTAATGACTGGGAATTCCAGGATGAGGATAGAGTGAAGAGTGGAGTTATTTTGATGGATGATGGACAGAAGACAGATTTGCCTATAGAATATTCTCTTTCTTTGTCAGGAGATAGTAGACTGCAAAACGCTAAAAGCACAGCTTTAGTGTGTTCCTGCCACTGGACTCTGAAGGACAAATTCTTGGGGCTTCTAGAACTTGGTGTGCTTGTGTCTACTGAATCATCTGCTTCCTCTGGACATGAGGAGGACAGGTGTGCCATTGGAGTCGGAGACAGCACCCATGAGCCCCACCATGCTATACCAAAGGATAGTCTAAGCCAATTTCTGTACTGACTGCTTAGCATGTCACTCCAGGACCCGTAAGAAAGCATTGAAAACTGGGGAATTTGACAAAGTCCTGGGTTTTGTCTTAACTGTGCTTTCATTCTGAAAAGATCCAGGAACCCAAGGTGATTTTTCATTCTGGATAATAACAGACTCATAGAAGTCTCTTAACTTGACTAGCTTGTTTTTCTTAAACTAACGGTGAACCTGGCCAGCACTCCCTGTTGTCCTCAGCATACAAGGTTGTCATCAGCTCACTGGGAAGACTTCTGCCTTCACAGCTGATTGGTGAACACCCACAGGAGGCTCACACCCCTCCTCAGCTTTCTTAGGCCTAGAGACTGACACAGTGCAGCCACACCAGCACACAGGGTGGTTATAGTGCCCTATGGTGCTCACTGGAATACAGCCACACCAGTACACAGGGTGGACTTCCTGTCCTGTGGTATTTGTCGAAATCAAACTTCATCCAAAGAAATTGCCTCCATTTTTTTAAATCAAGGAACATATGCCATCTCTATCATTACCGACTTCCCCTGAATGTTACTGCTCTGTGGATGGTGAGGATGATGGGAAGGCTGCTCCCAGGATTCCCCAAGAATAACAAGAATTAAGTGAGATTGTTTTATCTGTGAATTTTCGAAGAGTGCCCTACACTAAAAACAGAGATATTAAAATTACTATTGTATTTATTTTTTCAAAAATAAATAACCTAGTGGTAGGAAAACACATCCATTAAGAGCAGTGTACATTGAGATTAGGCATTGGCAAACACTGTTGCCCACGCCAGATTGAAATCATACATGTATATCCATGATAGAACAGGTGAGGGGATGTGCAGAGCAGTCATGCTTCCTGGGGTATTGCAGTCCACATAGTGAGATGAGATTCCTATTCCTTGCTGATTGGAATGGTAAGAGAGATGTCAGTTGTTTGCGATAGTAACTGTAGGAGAAACCTTGAGGTGTGGCCTTCAGATGAGTGGGTTAAAATCCATTTGCTAGAAACCTCTGATTGATTTTCACTTGGCCCTTAGTACGAAGAATGAGGCCAAGTATCAGAAAAGCCACATTTACAAATGCGACACCTTCCCCAAGCCTGGATCCACCCACAGACAGTCTTTCCCATGTGTCCCGGAACAAAGTCAGCCCGATTTCACCCTGGCAGTTACAGATTTCACCCACCATGGAGAGCGAGAGGCCAAAATATTTGCTGGGTCCAATTCAAAGGCCATGAAAGAATCCTCCAGATTCGGGCTCTTTCCATAGCTCTTAGGTAAGTTTAAACACATCCTCTCGGTTCTAAGGAAAACAGCTTGTAAAATGTTTGGGAGCTCTTGGGACATCAAACAGCTCTTAGAGGACCACACTTTAATGGTTTACTTGTAAAAGAATCAGTAAAAGAAGCAAAAACATATGGTTTAAATTTTTCCTGAATATATGAGCTATTTTGTAGGCCTCTTTCCCCCTTTTCCTGAGGGTCTCCACACATGTTTGAATGCTTATCCTAAAAATACCCAGAACAGACTTTACATACACTGACACAGTGAATGAGACCGTCATACTGTAACATGGAATGTGTTGGGTCTATGGACCTGGGTTCTGGCAGATGCTGATCTATCCAGAATTGGGGGGGTGGGGGTTGGAGAAGTTGCAGGGCTCAGCATGGAGAAGAATGTCTGCAGAATCCTGAGTAAGTAATTTGGGTGCAGAGACACCTAGTTCAGAGGCTGGAGGCTTAAAAGATTAGAAACCCAAGCATATAGTTAATGTTACTGCTTGATTAGGTCCAGAAAACTCAAAGTGGGCAGTTGGGTGAACTAGGAAGTTTTAAAATGTTAGCACTTTTACTTAGCCAAGGCCATTAAACCTCAACTAAAACAACACCCGTTAAACAAAACAAATCTGGGATCAGCATCTTCTGCCAGCCTCAACCTCTGCTTACTCCAAGCTGGCCATTTTTTAGAACACTGGGCATGGAAAAGACTTTCCCCAAACCATGTGGGTAGAAAGCACCTGGTAAAAGTGCTGGCCATTTGTGTTGTGTAATATGAGATGCACAGGCCACAGGAGGACAAAAAGTATCACTAGGGGGCTGAGACTGGCCAAGTTTTCACGACCTGGTTAAGGACGTTGCTTTTTCAATGTAAGATTTCTTAACCATAACACACAGATAACAGCAATCTCTTTGCACTGTGAGGATGGAATGTGTTAGTTATAACTGATAACAACTGGCATTTATGATCTTCCACACCAGCAAATATTTTTGAGGTGCCCAGTTACTTACTCTATGACCTGCACTGCAAAGATGGTTGTATATCAATAAGACAAGACTTTGTCCACCTTGCATTTCTGAGCCTAGGTAGAGCGATCCTATTACTGAAATCACTACCCAAGCAAGTGTAAGAGCATCTGTGGCCAGAATGTAAAAGTCTAAAATAGCAGGGTCCATGGTGTCAGTTGTCTGGGTCCAGGGAATCTCCCTTAGGAAGTGGATGATGAATAGAGAAAGGATTTTCCCACGGAGGGAATGGTACTCATAGATCCTCCTTGCCCCCTCTCTTTCTGCCTTCAATTCATCTCCTTTCTTCACCCATATCATCTGTCTTGGGCTATTTCCTGTTGCTATAGCAAAGTACTCGAGGGTAGATAATTTATAAAGAAAATAATAGATTGATGTTTTGTCTCATGGTTTTGGAGAGGCCTCTGACGTGTGCTTCACTTCTTGGGGGGCCTTGAAATGCTTCCACTCAGTGCAGGAAGTGGAAGAACAAGCAGATATATATGAAAGAAAAAAGTGGAGGGGTGGAGGAGACATTTCCAAATTCATATAGCTAAACCACCTCCAGCCCAAAGGCATTCATTAAGATTAGGCTCCACCCCATAATCTTCATAGCTCCCACCTGGCTCCAACTCCCAGCATTGCTGTATTGAGGAATTATGTTTCCAGCACCTTAACTTTTGGGAAACACATGAAGCCATGGCACTCTGTCACCCACCAGACTGATTCTGCAGGTAGCACAGAGGTGACACTTGATGCATGTTCTTTTTTTTTTTTAAATTTTATTTTATAAATACTTTTTTAAAGATTTATTTATTTTATGTATGTGAGTACACTGTAGTTGCCTTCAGACACATTAGAAGAGGGTAACGGATGCCATTACAGATAGCTGTGAGCCACTATGTGGTTGCTGGGAATTGAACTCAGGACCTCTGGGAAAAGTCATTGCTCCTAACTGCTGAGTCATCACTCCAACTCCAATTTTTTTTTCATTTTTTTAATTGGATATTTTATCTACATTTCAGATGTTATCCCCTTTCCTAATTTTCCTCCCACCCAGAAACCATCTATCCCATCCCCACTCTTTCGGCTTCTATGAGGATGTGTCCCTACCCACCCATCCGCTCCCACCTCCCCACTCTTGAATTCCCCCACACTGGGGCATCCAGCCTTCACAGGACCAAGGACCTCCTCTCCCACCTATGCCCAACAAGGCCATCCTTCCCTACATATACAGTTGGAGCCATGAGTCCCTCTCTATGTGCTCCCAGGCTGGTGGTTTAGACCCTGGAGAGCTCTGGTTGGTTGATATTGTTGCTCTCCCCATGGGGCCACAAGTTCTTTCAGCTCCTTCAGTCTTCTCTCTAACTCCTCCATTGGAAACCCAATGATCAGTTCAGTGGTTAGCTGTGAGCATCCACCTCTGTATATGTCAGGCTCTGGCAGACCTCTAAGGAGACAGCTATATCAGGCTCCTGTCAGCATGCACTTCCTGGCATTCACAACAGTGTCTGCCTTTGGTGACTGCACATGGGATGGATACCCAGGTAGAACAGTCACTAGACAGTCCCTCCTTCAGTTTCTGTCCCACACTTTGTCTCCGTATTTGCTTCCATGAATATTTTGTTACTCCTTCTCTTCTAAGAAGGACTGAGGCATCCACACTTTGGTCTTCCTTCTTCATGAGCTTCATGTGGTCTGTGAGTTGTATCTTGGGTATTTCAAGCTGTTGGGCTAATATCCAATTTATCAGTGAGTGAATACCATGTGTGTTCTTTTGTGATTGGGTTACTTCACTCAGGATGATATTTTCTAGTTCCATCCATTTGCCTAAGAATTTCTCGAATTTATTGTTTTTAATAGCTGAGTAATACTCCATTGTGTAAATGTACCACATTTTCTGTATCCATTGCTCTGTTGAAGGACATCTGAGTTCTTTCCAGCTTCTGGCTATTATAAATAAGGCTGCTATGAACACAGTGGAGCATATGTCCTTGTTATATGTTGGAGCATCTTCTGAGTATATATCCAGGAATTGTATAGTTGGGTCCTCAGGTAATGCTATGCCCAATTTTCTGAGTAACCGCCAGACTAATATCCAGAGTGGTCATACCAGCTTGCAATCCCATCAACAATGGAGGAGTGTTTCTCTTTCTCCACATCCTCCACAGCATCTGCTGTGTTTTTGATCTTAGCCATTCTGACTGGTGTGAGGTGGAATCTCAGGGTTGTTTTGATTTGCATTTTTCTGATGACTAAGGGTGTTGAACATTTCTTTAGGTGCTTCTCAGTTTCCTCAGTTGAGGATTCTTTGTTTAGCTCTGTACCCCATTTTAATAGGGTCACTATTTGCAGATGATATGATAGTATACTTAAATGACCTTAAGACTTCCACCAGAGAACTCCTAAACCTGATAAACAACTTCAGCAAAGTGGCTAGATATAAAATTAATTCAAACAAATCAGTAGCCTTTCTCTACTCAAAGGATAAACAGGCTGAGAAAGAAATTAGGGAAATGACACCCTTCACAATAGTCACAAATAATATAAAATACCTTGGTGTGAATCTAACCAAACAAGTGAAAGATCTGTATGACAAGAACTTCAAGTCTCTGAAGAAAGAAATCGAAGAAAATCTCAGAAGATGGAAAGGTCTCCCATGCTCATGGATTGGCAGGATTAATATAGTAAAATTGGCCATCTTGCTGAAAGCAATCTACAGATTCAATGCAATCCCCATTAAAATCCCAACTGAATTCTTTACAGAGTTAGAAAGAGAAATTCTCAAATTCATTTAGAATAACAAAAATCCTAGGATAGTGAGAACTATTCTCAACAATAAAAGAACTTCTGGAGGAATCACCATCCCTGACCTGAAGCTGTACTACAGAGCAATAGTAATAAAAACTGCATGGTATTGGTACAGAGACAGGCGGGAAGATCAATGGAATAGAATTGAAGACCCAGAAATAAACCCACACACCTGTGGTCACTTGATCTCTGACAAAGGTGCTAAAACCATCCTGTGGAAAAAGGACAGCATTTTCAACAAATGGTGCTGGTTCAACTGGAGGTCAGCATGTAGAAGAATGCAAATCAATTCATTCTTATCTCCTTGTACAAAGCTCAAGTCCAAGTGGATAAAGGACCTTCACATAAAACAAGATACACTGAAACTAATAGAAGAGAAGGTGGGGAAGACCCTCAAATGCTTGGGCATAGGGAAAAGTTCCTGAAGAGAACACCAATGGCTTATGCTCTAAGATCAAAAATTGACAAATGGGACCTCATAAAATTCAAAGCTTCTTTCTGTAAGGTGAAGGACACTGTCAATAGGGCAAAATGACAATCAACAGTTTGGGAAAAAATCTTTGCTGCATGTTCTAGGAGATGCTTGATATGACACATTTTAGCCGTCCATTCCATGTACCCAAAGCCTGCATGCCATTTCATACAGTTGCATTTGCCTGTCCTTGCTACTGTTTCCTCGTATGTTTGTAAATGGGGTTGTTTTCCTGATTTTTTTTCTCAGAACCTTTACTTTCGATTTATGGAAAAGCCAATGAGTTTTGTACGTTGATTTTTTTATTCTGCTACTTTGCTGCGTTTTAAAAAGTAACATCAAGGAATCTTCTTGGAGAATCTCTCAGATCTTCTAAGTACTGGGTCATCTCATCTGCAAACAGGGAGGTGACAGTGTTGGTTTTTGAGAGGACACAGACTCAAGCAGGCAACTGGCTCTTTCTCTGTGGTGTTATAATGCAACAGAAGATCCTCACTAGATGCTAGCACATGACCTTAGACTCCTGATCTTCCAAATTATGAGCCAATTAAATATCTTCTATTTCTTACTTATATTATCTGAGGCTAAGACCATGTCCTTATATTAACCAATCTCTTCCTTCAGCAAGTATTTATAGAACATCTATGAAAACCCAATTCTGGGAACATAGGAGAGAAAACTCCAATCTTGGGTTTTGTGGAATATGCAGCCCTATGGAGAAACTAAACAAGTGAACTCAGGAGATCTGTCTGTCTGCCTGCCTATCTGCCTATCCATCAGCCTATCTGCCTCTATGTATCTATGAATCTATCTATCTATCTATCTATCTATCTATCTATCTATCTATCATCTATCTATCTATCATTTATCTATTATCTACCTATCAATCTATTATCTACCTATCATCTATTATTTATCTATCATCTATTTGTCTCTCTCTATTATCTATCTATTATCTACCTATCAATCTGTCATCTATCATCTATTATCTCTATCTATCTATCTATCTATCTATCTATCTATCTATCTGACTTTTAGAATGATAAATGAACAACAACAATGTGATTTAAAAAATGATGGGAAGTTAAATCCACACTGGCTTTGTGTGGAGAGGATGAAAAATTTTAACAAAAAGTTCTTAAAAATGCAAGTAAGATTTTACTCACATTTCAGTGTCAATAGGGCTGTCTGTGCAAGGCTTGGGGGTCAGGGTTCCAGGTATGTGGGGAGCCGACAGAAGGTGGCTATCATCCTTATAGCCATCTTGAGCCATATACCCTGACAAGAGACTTGATTACAATAGCCTACAACAGCCGAGCACACTCTGATAACATCTTGTTTTAGATACCCAGGATTTTCCCTTGGGTGTGTGAAACTTAAAGGTGTGTGACTTAAGAGCGTGACTTAGAGATCACATTTAGAGACAAGACCTAAGGGCATGACTTAAAGGCATGACTTAAAGGCGTGGCTTAGAAGTGAGACATATAAAAGGCGAGAGGCAGACAGAAGAAATTATTACTAGGTATTAGACACTTGGCACTTAGAGAAAGAACTTGGGATTAGACACTTGAAATAGGCACTTGAGACTCAAGACAGGTAACTAGGATTAGACACTTGAGACTTGGAAAGAGAAGTAGGAATTAGACACTTGTATTTGGATGAGACTCGAGACTAGAACTTGGAACTTGGAACTTGGAACTTGGAACTTGGAGGCACTAGGGACTAGGAACTAGGGACTAGGAACTCAAGACTTTGGACTTGGACTAGGAAGAGAGACTGAAGAATAAACGGGATTGAATCACACTCTGTCTGGTCTCCATTCCTCGAGTCCGTACTCACTCTCTCTCTTGCTGAACCACGACCCACGACCCACGACCCACGACCCACAACCCACGACCCACGACCCACGACCCACGACCCATGACCCACAGACTGGAGCAGCTTGGGGCAATGCGGGCTCTAACAGTTTAGCTCCCAAGGCTTTTGGCAGAGTGGGTTCCAGCACTAACAGAGTGGTCCACAACATTTGGCCCCCAAAGTGGGGTAGAGCGGTTCTCAACATTTTTGGCGCCTAATGTGGGGCAGCTCAGGCCACAACACAGGTACAGCCATGGTTCACACAAAGGAAAGATAGCCACACCTTCCTGCCTCACTGACAGACCATCCCAAGACTTTTTCAGTACCACAGATAAGATTCAGGACCTGTGTACCTTAGTCAAGTGCTGTATCATTGGACTACACTTTCAGCTTTCCTCTTGAATTTCTAATAAAATAGTTCAGTATTTATGTAACAGATTTTCTTTCTGGAATTAGTCTGTGATTTAACCTGCTGGCAGGTTATTGTACAGAAAGATGTCCTGAAATCATCTCGGGAACTTTCTTTACCATCCTGAGCATCCAGGCTCAGGGGTGGTCCTATAAGGGGCAGTCAGATGCTAGCTGACATGTCTTCCTTGTTTTCTTCCAGCATTTGCAGCATGAATCTGAAGAAGTGGTCAGGATGGCAGCTATCCACATGTAATGAAACATTCTGGAAGAAAGCTAGAGGCTCTTATTACCTTCCTGAACTGCACTACTGGAATTCTAAAACTGTGGATACAAACAAACAATTAAACAACAGGCAAACAACCACCCAGCAGTTTTGGGACCCTCTGAATGTGTGTCAGAAATAAGAAAGAAGAGGACTGACATTGTTCAAGAACATCACAGGAGCAGGCAGGGCTGGGGTTGGAGGATGGGCAGAGCTCATTCAGAGAGCACAGAAGATAGAACAGAATGAGAGAGGAGAGCTTACAGATAGTGATAGGCCTAGCAGAGACCAGAAGCTAGAAGGCAGTGGCAGCTCAGTTCATCAGGACCAGAAAGGGAGTTCCAGGGAGACACATGTGGCATTGTGACAAACAGCTGCCTGTGTCTGAGGTTCAGAAGAGAATGTAGTGGGTCACCATGATTCAGGTCTGAAAGAGAGTTCAAAGTTGAGCATAACATTAAGATACATAAGACTCCTTAGGGAACTGAGGAACAAGCTGAGTGATCCAAACAAGAGGGCCACAGTGACTTACAGCTAACTCAGGACAGGGAGTGCTGACTGGTGATCTGTGAGCTTCCAATTTCCATAAAACTCTCATGGCATCTGCGGTGTGTTCTGGAATGTGCGGTGTATGTTCTCAGCTCTTGGTTTGGGCTTCTGCTTACCTGCCCATTCTCCTGGTCACTGGTCCTATATCAACACCCCTCCCTGCACTTCCTCTCTCCCTTATGAGCTCTCTTCCTAGCAAATTTCCCATTTCTCTTTCTGTTCCACCTGCAGCTTTATACTCCAGGTGTTTGCCTTGCTAGTCTTACTTGCTAGCCATTGTCTCTGAAGGCTTATGGCAGGTGTCATCCCTTATCTTGTCCCTTCCTTTCTCATTAGCAACCAATGTCCAGAACTGTGATAAGCCTTTGGGCCAAGTCCCTGTTTGCATGATGCAATCTCTCTCTGATCAGACAAAGATTCACTCAAAGGCTGCTCAACAATTCAGTCAACCCTGGGACATTCATAGGACAGTGTTGGTCTCATAGTTGAGCACAAGGGACACCAAGATACCTGGAGGATGACTGCCATTTTCATACCTAGAGTGAATCTTAGGTGAACCCTGAAGCCAGTCCACCCTGCACACAGCCTCCACTGTAGCTTCATCAGCACTGGCCATGCTTGTCAGACTGAGGTCCAGTGCATCTGTCTCCATTCCTGTGAGTCCTCAAAAAGAAAGGCTTTGTTGCCATGCCAATGGGAACGTATCAGATGCTGTCTTTAGAGTAGAATTCAAATCGCCAAAAGTCTGGTTGAGCTTTAGGTGAGGTTTCACAGAGAGAGGATTCAGGACCTCTTCTGAATAGGATCCAGGTGACCTCAGGTTGGATCTGTTAGGGTTTTTCTGGACAAGTACCTTGGTGGATCAACTAGGGCTGAGGAATGGAGCCAAGATCATACCATGCAACAGATATCACACCAGATATTTATTTGGGAAGAGAGAGAGAGAGAGAGGGAGAGAGAGAGAGAGAAAGAGAGAGAGAGAGAGAGAGAGAGAGAGAGAGAGAGAGAGAGAGAGAGAGAGAGAGAGATTGTCATGATGGGTCAGTGGGGTTGGAAGTAGCTGTCAAAGCGTAGACTTGTTGCATTTGGCGACTGGTGATGCGGCTGCTGGCACTGAGACAGGCTGGGGGAGCACCTGGTTTCTAATGGGATCCTTATCTTGTTCCTGTGATTGAATTTAGAAATGACTGCGTGATTGAGAGACGAAAGAGAATGAGCTCAACATTTGACTTGGATCTCTGGGAGGTGAAACAAACTTGCCATGACAGGATACACAAAGAAGGCCAGGCTTGAAGGCGGCATGCACAAATGGGTTTGAGATGATCCTGAGACTTCAAATGGATTGTGAATTTATATAGTGCTTGGCACACAGTAGATGTTCAGTCAACACTTCTCCTCTAGGCCACTTGGAAGATAATAACCTGGCACCTGAATATCACAGTTTGATGGAATGACACAGGGGAAAGCATCGGTGGCTTATTTCTGCCTGTAAGCCCCAACAGTAGAAATAGTGTCTTTCTTGCAGAAAACAATATTCATACTACCATGGCCCATTTGTGGTACCAGGTCCTTGTCTAACACTCCCCTAGGGGCTTGGGAAGTATCCTGGCTGTGCTCAGTGCTAAGTGTCAAGGTTTCTTTGTAGAGTCAGTACTGGAGACTCTTTTATCTCTCCCTTTCTTTCACTTTCTTGATGCCATTCCACTGGTGTTGATTCGCTGTGGCATTACCCTGATGGCACAGAAGAGGGAGCCTAGCCTGGGTTTGAGGCAGCAGGTTAGGCAAGCAGGGCATTTCTTTGTCATCTCCTCTTATGTCCACAAATCATATGTGTAGGTTTTATTCTACCTTGTAAGATATTTCAGTAGAAATTCCTGGATCAAATTTATGTTTACCACTGAAGAAAATGGACATTACTGAAACCTGTGCACATGAAGCTTCAAATTGGCCTCCTGTTTCAGGGTTTGCTGTTCGAGGACTTCAGAGCACCTTCCCACTAGCATTTCTGCCCCACCCTTCATACTGCAGACCAGTTCTGCTTTCTCACTATTACTGTTCCATGATGCCTCTTCACATCCAGGATGGCCTCAGTGGTCCCATATTCATGACGCTGCTGAATGTGGGTGGGCCCAAGGGACATGTCTGTGTGGCACAGGTGTCATGACTTAAAGGAGTTTCATTGTTCCTGACAAGGACTGGCAGATGCATACTGCTCTTGCAATGTTTTCTATTTCTATATGCAAAGCAGACAGACTTCTAATACTGCCAAGCACCATTCCTCTGGGCCTCAGCACATTTTTAACAGAGGTCTCTAGGAAGTTGTGTGTGCACACCTAGGGTTATCATAGGATTAAAACTACTCCATTTCTATAGTGGGCCATTGAGGCCTCATGACAATGTTTGCAAATCAAGACTGGGCTGGAGCCTGGCTAAGAGGGCAGGTGCAGAGTAGGGCTTTGGGTTAGTGTCACCTGTAGGACCCCTCTCACATGTGAGAGTGAAAGCTGAGAACAGGAGCATCACTTTGGCAGTGTTCTATCTTTTGCTTCCTACCCCCTCTCTTTTCTGTTTTTTTTTTTTTTAAGTTCTCAGTGCACATGCTAGTCAAGTTTGTGTTACAAATGAAGGCAAAGGGCCACAATCTAAAACACAGGGATTCTCCATGTGTAGTAGGGCGAGCAATCAGGATGTGCAGTAGGGGACAGTTGAAGGCAGGGAAGAGAGAGGCAGAGAGTAGAGGAGGTGATGCATGGTGTTCTGAAGACTTGGAACTCCATAACAGATCTTCCTCAAGCCTTCGGTAACATGGAGTTTAGATTTTATAGAAGAGAGAGGTTCGTTATAATTTCTTCCCATTTGCTTTTCACACCTCATTAGCTTTACAGGGTGACTTTTAAAGTTTTAATTTATAAAGTGATAATTGGATGGATAATGACTTTTAAAACAGGACTTCGGTCACTCAGAAAATAAGGTCAACAATTAACAAGCTAGAACTTGTGACATTAAAGCCATCTATATAGCAAAAAAAAAAATCAGCAATCAAGTAAGAAGCATTCTACAAAATGGGAGACATTCTTCATCAGATATGTGTATGGCAGAGGACCAATGTATAGAATACACAAGGAATTAAAAACATAATTATCAAGAAAATAAACAATAAAATTGGTTGTTGGGGGGAATGTAACCAACCTTTTTTGATGGAATTTGAGAACCTCTATATGAGAAAAATACATTTATGGTACTATAAACCTGGACTAAAGCCTGTGGTTGAAGGGGTCGTGGCCTGGGGTGGAACTTACCATTGACATTAAACCAAATAGAAACATATCCTACGTGCTTTCTAAATATTTACATTTAATCTAGTGTTACTACCCCACTTGGCCAGAGAAGCTTCTTTATGCAGTGAGTGACAACTAATCAAACTCACACCGTGTCACAATTCTAAGGACAAATGTTTGTAGATGCGCACCACCTCCACGACCCAAGAGAAGGGAGTGGAAAGTTTGTAAGGGTTGCATAATAGTGAGGAGTCTCATGAAAGGCTGTCTTCTGGATAGTATATGACCAAGGGAACCATGAACACACAGCACCTGTGCCTACCTGCACAAGACCTACATACACAAAAATTAAACCATGAGTGTAGGAGAGGGGGTGGTCAGGAAGAAGGGAGTTGTAGAAGCCAGAGGGGTGACAAGGGGCAATAGATGGCATTGTTCATAATACATTGAATAATAATGATAATTAATATATAATATATATAGGACTAACATATCTTTAATTTACTTTTTATAATTTGCATATATATTACATATGCAAACTACATATATATGTAAATTGTAAAAAGTAAATTAAAGATAACCTAAAAACAATAAGTGAATAAACACACATAATCAAATAAAAACTATAATTGCAATCACTATTTTGCTATTTTGGGAAAACAAAATCTTTACCACCTTACAGCTTATGATTCTATTTCAGATAGATTATAATAACTATTTTAGCAATGCATATATATTAGAATAAAATTGTATAGAATAAATACATGGCAATTCTAAGAAGAAAGTTTAAATGTTAGGACTGGTGACATAAATGCACAAAAGTAACATTTTTACCATTTTGCAATATCACATTAATAAGTTTTAAAACACAGACTAAGCCAGAAGCTAGAGAAAAACTGGGGGCTGGAGTGATGACTCAGTGGTTAAGAGCACTGGTGCTCTTGTGGGAAACCTACCCAGGTTTGATCTCCAACACCCACATGATGGCCCATAAACATCTGTAACTCCAGCTCCAGGTGATCTGACATCTTCCGGTCTCTGAAGTCATTGTGTGCCTGTAATGCACAAACATACACGCAGACCAAGCACCAAGAGACATAAAATAAAAAATAAAAAGAAATGTTAAAAGGAGGACGAATTCATCTGTTTAATTCTAATAGGTCAAAACCAAATAAAGGATAGGTAGAAGTCCCCAGTAGAGGCATAAAGTATAAATTTAACCTATTTTACAACACAGTAAAAAATAAACAAAAGTAGTGAAATACTGTTTCTAACTGGCAGGAGAAAACCAGCTGCAGGTTCAGAGTGCCACAGCAGAACGGGCAGGAGGAGCAAGGGCAGACATGGGCCTGAGCAGTCAGGTTTTCCATCCAAGCCGAGCCACCAGGGCCTCAATCCAATCCCACCACTTGTCATCTGCTTCTTTGTCTTTAGGGTTAGGGTTAGGGTTAGGGTTAGGGTTAGGGTTAGGGTTAGGGTTAGGGTTAGGGTTAGGGTTAAGGTTAGGGTTAGGGTTCCATGGCCTTAAAAAGTGCCACAGGATTGCTGTGAGATGAAAAGAGTCAGTGTGTTCTAATATGTCTGTCCTGCAGGAAGTGCCACCTGAGCCTTGGCTGGTGAATATTGCTGTTCTTCTCAGTGCATGGCACACAGGACCATAAACCTGTACAGACTATTAAAAGGTATCTAACAGTACCCGTGAAAATTTTAATATTCAACTATTTCAATTTACTTATTATTTTTTATTGATCCATCCGAAATTAGCCAGAGTTGTGTGCAGAAGTATTTATCACCAAAGATAGACGTTTGCAAAATGGTTAAAAAATTTAACACTAAGAGATTCCATGAACATCATAGTCTGTCAGTCTGATAAGAAGTTAAGTTAAGAAGTGAAGTGTAATTTATGCCAAAATGTGACTGTGTATCTGTGTCCCTAACTCGATCCACGCACACTTTTACATACATTTCTTAAGCATCTAAGTCTTTTTTTATTTTATTTTATTTGAGTACATTGTAGCTGTCTTCAGACACACCAGAAGAGGGCATCGGATCTCATTACAGATGGTTGTGAGCCACCATGTGGGTGCTGGGAATTAAACTCAGGACCTCTGGAAGAGCAATCAGTGCTCTTAACCACTGAGCCATCTCTCCAGCCCCAGCATCTAAGTCTTAAATGAAGCAAAAATACTCACCAATGTTGACTTCCAGTTTGGTGACATGTAGTAATCTGACTTTCTGTATTTCTTATCTGACTTTTCAACAACAAATGCATTCCCAAATGAAAATATCTTTATTGTTTTCTAGTTAAAAATATAAGAAATACTCTGAGCTCTCTAACAAGCAAAAATCTCAAATAAGTGGTGTCACTTCCAGCTTCAGCCCGAATGTCAGTGAGACTGTATCTGTGTAGTTTAATTTCACTGCATTTGCCCATATGGAGATTTAAATGTGATCCTACACAGAAACCTATAAGCACACAAGGGTGGAAGACATAGCAGTTGAAACTTACTGTTTTGTTTTTCAATGATCAAAATATCACAGATACCATTCTCTTTGAGTGTGTGTGGATCGAATTTACCGTTTTACTGGGATGGCAAGTGTAGCAGCATATGGCAACGCAATGAATTCTTCATGTGTATCAGCCGAAGCTTCTAGATGCCAAGACGTAGAATTAATGCCAGAGTAAATGGAAATTTTAAGGCTCTTGATGAGCATTTTAGATTACTGTTTTAAACCCCTGGTTCTCCTAGCAGGGTTCAAGGACTATGGCAGTGTATGCACTTATACTTACATAGCTGTTGGATGTGGCTTTGGACTCAGCATTCAGAAGGAATGTTCTGTCTAAAGCCTAACATGGAGCAAGAGAAATGCCTCTGAGAACTGAAAAGGGTTATTAATTCCAACAATGAGTATCTCAAGATTCCACAGCTATAAGCAATTCATTTTCAAATGTCAAGGACAAAAAAACATAAAATTCTAAGTATCATAGTTAAAGAGAACATAAGAAACAGATTTCGTGGGCATCGTCCAGTTCTAGTGGAGAGTTAAAGCTTTATCTCCAATCTCTTTATTTGTGGCATCTTCTGCCAGCTAGAAATTAGCTACAAATATTCAATTAGGATGATTTGGAACAACTTTTTATTATGCATGCTAACACACAGGCTTCAGCTGTTGACTTCTGGCTACATTCTTGCTTTGTAAAACAGTCCTTATCTGTATCTGAATGCCCATTGGTTTGGGGAGCAGTAGACACTGTATGTTTCTAGCCTGAGGAAAAAATGCTTTGAGAAAGTCAAACTCGAAGCATGCTACATGGATATAGATGTAGAATTGTGTGTGCCTGTGTTTAAGTAATGTGCTTGTGTGTGCGAATGGGACCTTGGGTGAATGCAGTAAAAGATAATGCCATTAAGAAAGCTGGCTGCTCACAGGACCCTTTCAGAACTATGATCTAGAGTGAAGTCCTAGATTTGCACTGATTATTGCCTCCAGGAAGCTGGCCCTCATGTCCTCCAATGATGCTGTGATGTCCCTGTGGAGTATGCTGGCCAGTGACATTCCTTTGAAGCAAGATCTTGGCACCAAGGTCCTGAGGTGGAAGTAGAAGAGGGAGGGATGGAACTACCCCAACCTCCATTATTGGCCCCCATTCTTCCACATTGCTGCTGCCTGGCCTTTTCTTTGTCTTAATCCTGATGAACCAGACACTGAACAATTAGCAGGAAAGGTAGGTCTGACTCTGTCCTTCTCAGGATCCTGCTTCTCTCTGACATACCCCAGGCATCTTGCTTTGGTTCTTCCTGGTGTCCATAATCTTATGTGGTAGTTTGAATTGGCTCCCATAGGCCCATAGGGGGTGGTATTATTAGTAGAGATGGTCTTGTTGGAGTATGTGTGGCCTTGCTGGAGGAAATGTGTTACTGTGTGGGTGGGCTTTGAGGTCTCATATTCTCAAGCTATACCTAGTATAGCACAGTCTACTCCTGCCTGTGGATCATAATGTAGAACTCCCTAGCATCATGCCTGACTGCATGCCACCATGTTTTCTGCCATAGTAATGATGGACTAAATCTCTGAATCACTTAAGAAATTACATGTTGTCCTCTATAAGAGTTGCTGTGGTCATGGTGTCACTGCCATACAGTCCTAAGACACCTTAGGTCTGTGAAGGGACAGGAATTGGCCTTCATCATTCTTGCATACCTTAGTCATAAGGAGGGAGGGTATTGTCTTCTGGGTAGACAGACTGTCCTGGGTGCTGAGCTCTCTAGCTACCCTCCGGATATGGTGTTATTTGACTTTCTGTAGAGACCTTCAACCATGCTTATTGCTATGCCGATTAATTAAACATACATGTGGAAAGAATTAGCCAAAGGCCTAGAAAGGCATGCAGAATCTTGGACATAACCCGGCTCTAGAGAAAGAACTCTCATGAAAGACATCAGCCAAAGAATGATCTTTTCTGTGGTCCCCCTCAGCTGGGTACCACTTGTGTAGCCCTCTTCCAGCCTTGCCTCAGCCAAGTGATTCATGGCTTTACCCCCATAACAAAAATTTTTTAAGTGTTTGAAAAGAAAACAAACAAAAATCAAACACAAAGTAACAACCCAAAGTGGTATTCTTGGGCACTGAGGAGAAAGCCGGGATTCCATCCAGGTGCTCATTGACAGGCAAGAATCAGAATTAATTCTGACTCAAGTAAAGGAGACTTCCTGGTTTGTGGAGGTTCGGGATGAAATATCAGGCTAAAGGGAGCAATTTTAAAAGTAACCATATTTGAAACATCTCCTGATACTTGGGGACAAATTGGCCATAGCCACTTATATCAGGGAAAATTCGGGGACAGTTGCAACCTCAAGTTGTTCTACCATGGTAACATTTGGTCAACATTTTTCAGCTCTAGGAGATACGTGTCTAAAAAAAAAATCAGGAGCTGAGATTCTGTGTCAAAGGTTGGGAGAGAGGCAGTGCTAGAAGGTATCAGCCCATCCACGTCCTCCAGGCAGTGGAACACAGATATAAGATATGAGATATAAGAGCAAACAGACCACTCTCCAGCTCCCTCCTCTGCAGTACCTTCTTAATGAGCTTTCTTTGGCATTTCCACCAGGATCACAAAGCCAGCTCCCCTCATCCCAGTATTTTTTATAGTATCTAGCTCTTAATTCTCACCATCAGCTTCCGATTGTGCCCACATGCTGTAGTACGAAGTGTCACTGAAAATGGTCGGTGCAATGCTAGTCACTGAACATAAATATGAGTAGAAGTTTGACAACATGATCAATTAGCTAAGCAATGGCAGCGGGTCCCTCCACCTTGGGCCTGGGATCTCCCCTATCACAAGTTCTTACCTAGGTTTACAGAGCCAGGCATAAGTTCCCTCCTGTGGAGCAGGCTTCACATATAATTAGAGTGTGGTTACTCTTATAACAGGCATGCCACTATTGCACTAAAGGGTTAATCTTCCTTGCAGATAATTATTATACCTTGTAAGATTCATATCTAGGGGCTGGAGAGATAAATCAGTGGCTAAGAACACTGGCTGCTCTCTAAGAAGACCTGGATTTGATCCCAGTACCTACATGATACATGGCTGTATCATATAAGAAACACATAACTGACCAAAGTGTGTAGATTAAGTGATGGTCAAGTGCTTGGCACTAAGTGGGTCAGCTCTATCTCCCCTACATAGCTCAGGGAAACATTGTGGTAGAGGGATGGGATGAATGGAAGAACTATATGATGTGGTGATGTGCAGCAAAAATCTATCTTCTGGGATAACATAAAAGATACACTCATATACTCATTGCAACTGGCATTATCTAGACAAGACCTACACAAGGTTGTGATAGTCTGGTCAACATTTCCTCATGGGTGGGGTAAAGACCTGTGAGGTTTCATTTGTCCATGAGAGACTGTTGTTAGGGATTGCCAAGCTATTGGGAGATAGGGTTTTGATTTCTTAAATGGTAGCCACTGGTATGTTGTCCTTGTTCCAGTATATAACCCTCCCCCAGCCATGTTTGTGCAAAAGATTCTAATTAAAGTCCATTGTCCGTACACTAAAAGAAGGCAGGAAAGTAAGAAGGGAACTTACTGAGAACAAAGGTTGCAGTGAGAAGAGGGGGTGGGATGAGAAAGGAGAATGGGGAATGGCAATGACTAAACTCATTGTGTACAGTTTCGTCAAACACAATCACTCAAGCAGAACAAAGAATTTGGTTTGTTATAGTTTCAGAGAGTTCAGACCATGGCTGCTGGATCCACTGCTTTGGAGATGAGGCAATGCAGAGAGTGGATCAAAAAAGATGATGACGACGAACAAGAAGAGGAGGAAAAGGAAGAGAATGATGATGAGGAGGAGGAATAAGAAGAAGAGGAGGAAGAAGAAGAGGTAGGTAGAGGAAGAAGCAAGAAAAAGGAGAAGGGAGAGAGGAAGGATAAAGGAGAGGAGAGGTTAAAGAGATAAGGGAAGAGATGAGAAGAGAGGAATCGCATGCTCCCTACCCAAGGACATGCCCTTATTCACATAACCACACAATTTCAATCAAGACTGAACCCCTTAGAGGTTCCACCACTTCCTGATAGGACTCCAAGTTAGGAAACTACATCTTTTATGTGAAAAGGGGGAGGACACATACAATGAAGTCCAGCATGGAAGAAGGACTTCTTATAGCGGGAAGAGGGAAGGAAATGGTTCTTCCTCAAAGCCTTTAGGAGTCTACCCCCACTTCAGTTTTGCCACTCTAAATTCTGCCCTGGCTTTAAAACTGCAGGAGCTGAAGCAGGTTGCAACCAAACAGGAAGAACAACAATATCAACCAACCAGATCCCCAAACCTCCCAGGGACTAAACCACCAAACAAAGAGTACACATGGAGGGACCCATGGCTCCAGCTGCATATGTAGCAGAAGATGGCCTTGTCTGGCATCAGTCAATGGGAGGGGAGCCCCCTTGGTCCTGTGGAGGCTCGATGACCCAGCAGAGGGGAATGCTAGGGTGCTGAGGTGGGAGTGGGTGGGTGGGTAGGGGAGCACCCTCAAAGAGGCAGGAGGAGGGGGAAGAGGCAGGGTGTTTCCAGAGAGGAAACTGGAAAGGGGGGATAACATTTGAAATGTAAAAAGAAAAAAAGAAAAAGAAAAAAGCTGCACTCAGAGTCCTTCAGACTGAAACCTCAAACTCACCGCCTAACTTGCAATTGAACACACTATCTCTCCCACATCAGAAAGTGAAACTGTTTCCTAAGACACTTTTATAAAAACTGATTTCAAGTGTATGGAGTCAGTGTGCATATGCACAGTCTTTCCACAAAGAAATGCTTCGTAAAGCACTTCAAACACAAAACAGAGACCTTGGGGGAGGTTTCTTGTTACCGGATCTGTCTGTGTTTACCAGTGCGGTCCTGGCTCTGCATCCCCCCCCGCCCCCCCACTCAAGATGCTCCAGATCGTCCTGCTGGCTTTACAGAGTCTGCCAGTTCCCAGGACAGGAGAAAGGTTACTGCTCTGCTATGGTTATTTTTTTCTGAAAAGCATTCAGTTTCTCTCTAGTAATAATACAATTAAAACAATTTAGCATGCTGCTGATACATAGCAAATTCTCAGTAAGTGTTATTAAAAATTATTATAATATTATAATAATTTTATATTATAATATTGTATTATATATTATAATATATAATTTTATATTATAATATTATAATTATTGCCATAATTATTGCTATTATGGCATTCCTATAATTGGGTTAACAAAAAGGCTTTAGAAAATACAGATTAAGCATAGAATGTTATCAAATTTGTGATGTCTATTCAATCTCTATTTTTGTAATTATTATTATTATTATTATTATTATTATTATTATTATTATTATTATTTTGTTTTTTTGAGTCAGGGTTTCTTTGTATAGCCCTGGCTGTTCTGGACTTGCTTTGTAAACTATGATGCCCTCAGACTCATGGATATCCCCTGCCTCTGCCTCCCAAATGAAGGGATTAAAGATGTATTTTTATTGTGACATCTGCTGTGAGGAACATTCCTACATTAGAAAATTGCCCCCAAATATTTACAATTTGAAGAACAAATGTTAAAATTTGAGATTTTTTTATTCACCAAACGTACTCATCATCTCCCACAAGTTTATCACGTCCTGGAGACTGCAGGCCAGTGCACATTTCTCTTGACACATCCCTTTCACTATGTCCTCATGATCCTTTTTAAAAACAGTGTCTCTATCTACCACGTCAGAATCCTCCAAAAGTTGGCATCAACCATCTTTGAAACCACTAACATTACACTGTTAATATATGAATATTCTACCATATATGCTACTGGTATATGAGGTATATTATGCTACGTCCACTTTTGTGAAGCATTGCTTTTGCTGTGTATGCAAGTGGTGCACATAAGTGTATCTACCATCCCATGCTCTCACTTATCCACCTCTCCTTTATCACTCTTAAAATCGTTTTTTGGAATAATTTTAGACTTACAGAAGCTGCGAAGATTGTGGAAAGTTCCTGTGTACTCTTCACACAGCACTGGGCAAACTTAGAAATTAACCATGACTGACATTATTGCATGAGCCACAGGAATGTTCTCAAGCCTGATTATATATCTTTTATACCCAAAGATTCAACTGACGAACACTTACAATTAGAGGCTTTGTCACTGTGCACAGATAATAAGAAATGTAGCACTGCTTAGTAATAGCAAATGAATAAGTCAGCAACAGCCAATTAGAAAACATAACACACAAATATAATTAATTCTCCCAGGCAATAAGACCAGAAATACCTTTATGAAGAAAACAACCAAATACTGTGACAATATTTAAATGCTCAGAGGCTGAAATCTCAAAACTGTAAATATATCAATATCTTATTTACAAATCTATCATTTCTATTCTGACATTATTAAAAATATGAATGCATTTTATGGAATATGGATTTCTCATTCTGAAATTTGTATGTGCAAGGCTGTTGTTCTTACAACCTATTATTGATTATCAAAATTTATTATAAAGGCAATGAATGAAAAATTTTGTAAAAAAAAAAAAACCAGTTAAATAGATAGAAGAATAAAAAGTATGGCCTTGTTGTTGGTATATGATGCAATATTCTTAAAACTAGTAGAAAATTGGGCTCCCCAATATAATAGTACAAGAACTTTTAACTACATATTTGGGGGAAAAAAGTGAAATCCCGAATTCAAGCATCACTACTTAAAATAAGTTCCAGATGGGTTATAGTTAAGCAACAACAGAAAAAAGTTGGGGAAAAAAAGAAGAAAAGAAAGAAGAAGGCAGAATATTAATGACCCAAGAGTAGAGAAAGCCAAAAATAAAAAATGTATTCTACTCATAAAGACTGACAAATACGATGACATCAAAATTTAAAGCTCCGTAAGATCAAAGGTTACAAAAGTAATAGACTTATTACTTTAAAAATTGAAAAAATATGTAGTATTTATAGCACATGTATAAGAAAACAGCCAATATTTTTGAATATGTAAAGGTTGCCTTCATTCAATCCAAGACAAAAACAATAAATAGAAAAATCAACAAAATATTTGGGGAGAGTGTTTACAGAAAGGAAATGCAAATTACCAGTTTACAATCAGATTCTCAGTATAAGATGTACTTAAACCTAAAGACTGCTTTTCATTTGAGCAAGTGTGTTTAAAAGGGCCAGGAGGACATTTTAAACCACAAGCATCGCAACATTTTCCAAGCCTGATAAAATCTGTAACAATGGGAATTCTAATCGATTTAGGTTGATTGAAGAGGTGTATTTAGTAACTATTATTTTTTTCAACATGGAAGTTTTATTTATCACTAATATTTCCAGAAAAAATAACCATATAGGCTCATTAACAGACAGGTCCAGAAATAGACAGGATGTTAATTACAACATTACTTACAGTGGTAAATGTAAAATAAAATTTAAGAAGGAACAATAGATCGCCATTAGGTAGGAACGGGAGGTGTTACATGACATGGGGAGGCACATGCAGTGGCCTAGGGGCTATCCAAGGAGTGATTATAGTTACACCACAATATCTGCAGTGTGACAAACACCAGAGAAACAAATCAGGTGCACACAATGGAGCCACAGGTTCCCATAGATCAACGTTAAAGGACCTTGCATGATGTTACATCAGTTCTGTCATCTCCACTGTCTCGAGAGCCATTGACCACAGGACTCCTTGAGGGCTTGTATGACAAATGTGACTAAGTGTTGCAATTTAAATTTTATTTGATTTTAAATAATATAAACGTCAATTAAAGTGTGCGGCTAGTGTCTCCCAAATTGGACATCATAGCTAAAGATACTGAGACACATATGAAACTATCGGTGGTAGAGTATGTTGAGGTTCTGAAATGCATCTTAGGAATGTGTTCCTGTGTAATGGGAGTCCCTGGATAAAAGCATATTAGAATGAACTTCTGGAGTCAGAGAGATGGCTCAGTAGGTAAAGAAAAATGCTTGCCACCTGTAATTCTCTCTCTTTCCCTCTCTCTGTCTGTCTGTTTCTGTCTGTTTGTCTCTGTCTGTCTGTCTGTCTGTCTGTCTGTCTGTCTGTCTGTCTCTCTCTCTGTGTGTGTGTGTGTGTGTGTGTGTGTGTGTATGTTTGTATGTGTGTATAGCTTGCAGATGGTCCTAGTAGTTCAATAGTAAGTGCTTCCAAGTAGTTCTTCAGTCTGTGAGGCTGGATGTCTCAGTAGTTCCAACTCAGTCTTTGGAGTCCAGGAAGATTTCCAGAATGCTGGTGGTTTCAATCTATGTTGGAATCCCAAGGAAGTGGATTCTTAGACCAGTGGAGGAATTCCTCAGCAACAGAATAGATGAAATTGTCAGCAGGAGTAAGAGAAGGCAGGCAAAAAGCATGGCGTTCTTCCATGTCCTTGAAGTGGCCTGATGCCAGAAAGTGCGGCCCAGAGTTAGGGTGTGTCTTCCCACCTCAAGTTATCTACTCAAGAAAAACCCTCACAGGTGCTTGGGTTTTAGTTGATTCCAGATGTGATTAATTTAGCAAATAAGATAGATGCAGATACTTGCAGCCAACCATTGCACTGAGCCCTGGAACTCCAATAGAAGAGTTGGTGGAAGGAGCTGAAGGGGGTTGCAACCCTATAGCAAGAACAGCAGTATCAATTAACTGGACCACTCAGATCTCCCAGGGACTAAACCACCAACTGAAGAGTGTACATGGGCCATCCCATGGTTCCTTGTGACTTTGCCATCCAGTCAGCATGACCCATCATCACACTAAAGGTCTATGGACTTTTCACACAAAGGATGCCATGGATACTCCAAACATGGTTTTCTTGCCTTTTTTCTTCCATTCTTTGATCAAAATTGTGCCCGTACTCTGCATGACCACATCTCTGCTCTTGCACTTGGCTGCAGATACAGAGTCTGTGTAGGCCTCTACCCTTCAGTGCTGCTTATCCAGGGGAAAGCTTAGATGGTGGCAGCTGCCCTCTGGCCACTTGCTCATATTTCTGGGGTCATCTTCCTTTTAGGAAAATGTGACTCTACTGGGAGTGGCTTTTCTTCTTGTTCAGTGGGTCAATACTTTTGATTCATAGATTAGTCAAGTTATATTTATGTATATGTAGTTACTGATGGGAATGTGTCTGTGTCACAGCACATGTATGGAAGTTAGAATACAACCTGGAGTAAGTTCTGTTCTTCCATCATGGTGTTCCTAAGGCTCAAACTCATGCTGTCAGCCTTAAAACTAAACCTTGGATTCAACCTTGGATCATACCTTAAAACTCAAGGTCTGTGGACTTTTCACACAAAGGATTCCATAGATACCCCAAGCATTGTTTTCTTGCTTTTTTCCCCCATTCCTTGATCAAATTTGTGCTGTATTCTGAATGATCCACATAAAAGGATGTAGAAAAAAGAAAAATTCAGTTTGGTCTTCTTGCCCTAAAAGCTGCTGAACAGGTAACCTACCTCAATGCTGAGACATTCCTTCACTGGTATAAGATCCTACTTCTTTGGGATTCCAATGTAGACTCAAGCCACCAGCTCTCTGGGAATCCCCCTGGACTACAGAATCAGATTTGGACTACTGAGACATCCAGTCATGTTTGGGAGCAGAAGACATTGCAGTAGGTATCATAGGCATTTCAATAACCTTTTAATGTAACTTGCTTGTGTCCTCAGGACCTTCTCAGGTCTGATCATGTACATTCCATCTCCATCTGATAATGGACTGCTGTTACGAATGTCCTACTTAATGGCTTGGTGGTTCAGATAACAGTCAGTTCATGATGGGCAATTCAGGTCTCATGGTAATTTGGTGTCCCATTGTCAAATGTTCAGTTTCCAATAAGGCCCAATAGCAGACCAAGAACTGTTTTTTAAAGGGAGAATAGTTGTCTTCAGATGATGGTAGAGCCTTGCTTTAAAGCCCTCTGTAATTCATTTACCTTTAGGGTCCTGACAAAACCTCCAAACAGCACCCTCATCTGCACTGACAACTCAAGTATCATTGGGTCTATTGAATTATATAGTCCAAGTGGTAGAGAAGCCTGCATATCAGCCTGGACCTATTGAACCTTCTCTTGTTCCACGACTCACTCAAAACAAGCAGCTTTAATCAGTTAATTGGTACATGGGATGGAGTAACCTACCCCAGCAAAGAATGTGCTACCCCCAGAATCCAATAGGCCCACTAAGCATTGTGATTTTTTCCTTGTTAGTGGGAATGGCAAGGAATATCTAAGAAGAAATATATCTTCATACCCCATACTACTGGACTCCTATAAATTTTATTGAGGTTGAAGCCATTGAATCTTGGCTAGATTTATTTTCTATCCTCTCATGTGCATATGCATTATCAACAAGTACAAAATTTGCTACCTCCTGCTCACATGGTCCAGCCAGCATATATTTTATCAATACAGTGGACTACTGTGATATTTTGTGGAAGAGACAAATGATCAAGATCCCTTCAAACTAAATTATGACACAGGGATAATTCCTATACCCCTGAGGTAAAATGTAAAGGTATACTGTTAGCCTTGCCCTCTGAAAACAAATTGCTTGGTACCTTATGGACAGGTATGAAGAAAGAGGCATAGCTGTCTGCTGTGCACCAGGAGATGGGTTAATCTGAGTAAGGCTACCATATCTGGAACATCAGCTGTGATCAGAATCCGTACTTGAGTGAGTTTGAGGTAATCAACTCTCATTTTGCATCTGTCCTCAGCATAGGCAAAATAGGAGGGCTGAAAGGGGATGTGATAGGAACCAGCACCCCTGCTTCTCTCAAGTCCTTGATGGAGGCACTAATTTCTCCGATCCCTCTAGTAATATGATATTGGTTTTGGTTTATCATTTTCTCTGGTAGAGGCAAGTCCAATAGCTTCCATTTAGCCTTTTCAACCTTAATAGCCACGATCTCACAGGTCAGGGAAACAGTGTGAGAATTCTGTTGACTTTAACCTTATCTATACAAATTAGACGTTTTAAGACTCAGGAAATAACCAAAGGATGAGTTCAGGGACCTATTGGACCCACTGTGAGTTAGGCTTTAGCCAAAACTGTATTAATTACCTGAATCCAATAAGCTCCTTTCACATGGAGTGCTGCAATGCTTTTTGAGGTGTCCTGGAATCAGTCAATTTAGAACCAGTATCCTTAAACCCCAGAAAGTCTGATTATTTTCCTTTTCCCAGTATATAGTTACTGCTGTAAAAAGATATGGGTCCCTTTGGGGAAGGATGGAAGAAAGGATAACAGTAAAACTCTTAGATATTCTAGCAAGGTCCTTCTTCAGAGGGGCCTGACCTTCCCTTCTTTCAAAGGGCTGTAGGTCTGAAAACAGGCTCAAGTATGGAAATGGATCACAAGCCAAATATTTCCTATTATCACAGTCCAATGTATCCATTCTTTCAGTTGTTTGAGAATTGTTCTGTGTCTAGAGATTGAAGGCATAGAAGCAGATGTAGTCGGCTTCTTCTCTATTTTATTCTTGGAAACACGAAGATTGATTACCCAATACCAAAGGTTCATTTGAATCATGTTACCATAAAAATTATGTTACCTGTGCTGCCCATTATGGGCCAGGCCATCTTAGCCATTGCTCATGGACTGTGTTTCCCCCCTACTATCTGATCACCTTGCCTTTGGTGATCCAGTGCTGCTGCCTGACCCTTGCTAAACTGGGGCTCAGTTAAACCCATCAAATGTAATTCATTTAATCCTAAAGTCTGTTACAATGACAAATGTGCTGCTGTCCCTATCATTGTGCATTTTATAACATTAATTCAAGAACACCTTTTTTGTGTCTTCCCATAGTAGAGTATTAGAGATTTTATACAGTGAACTTGTGCTAGCCTTGCAAATTTCCAAGAGCCTTAAAAGCCCTTCATCAACACTAGCCAAGAGATATGAGGCATCCTTCATTCTTTTTCTATAGGCCATCTCTTGACAAATACTTCAGCCAGGCAATCAGACAACGGCTGTCTGCAGGTGAAAAGGCCAACAGTCTGGCAGTCATTCAGTTCACAAGACTGGATGTCTCAGTAGTCCACATCTGATTCTGTAGTCCAGGGGGATTCCCGGAGAGCTGGTGGCTTGAGTCTACATTGGAATCCCAAAGAAGTAGGATCTTATACCAGTGAAGGAATGTCTCAGCATTGAGGTAGGTGACCTGTTCAGCAGCTTTTAGGGCAAGAAGACCAAACTGAATTTTTCTTTTTTCTACATCCTTTTATGTGGATCATTCAGAATACAGCACAAATTTGATCAAGGAATGGGGGAAAAAAGCAAGAAAACAATGCTTGGGGTATCTATGGAATCCTTTGTGTGAAAAGTCCACAGACCTTGAGTTTTAAGGTGTGATCCAAGGTTGAATCCAAGGTTTAGTTTTAAGGCTGACAGCATGAGTTTGAGCCTTAGGAACACCATGATGGAAGAACAGAACTTACTCCAGGTTGTATTCTAACTTCTATACATGTGCTGTGACACAGACACATTCCCATCAGTAACTACATATATTTAAAAAAATAACTTGATCAATATATGAATCAAAAGTATTGACCCACTGAACAAGAAGAAAAGCCACTCCCAGTAGAGTCACATTTTCCTAAAAGGAAGATGACCCCAGAAATATGAGCAAGTGGCCAGAGGGCAGCTGCCACCATCTAAGCTTTCCCCTGGATAAGCAGCACTGAAGGGTAGAGGCCTACACAGACTCTGTATCTGCAGCCAAGTGCAAGAGCAGAGATGTGGTCATGCAGAGTACGGGCACAATTTTGATCAAAGAATGGAAGAAAAAAGGCAAGAAAACCATGTTTGGAGTATCCATGGCATCCTTTGTGTGAAAAGTCCATAGACCTTTAGTGTGATGATGGGTCATGCTGACTGGATGGCAAAGTCACAAGGGACACTCCATTAATCCACCAAGTTAAGTGTGTAGCATCCTTTCTGAGTATTCGTTTCATCAAGAGACATGTCCTGTTAATAAGATTATTGACAAGCATGCAGTAGAGATGGACAAAGCATGAAAGCAAGGCAGACAACAGTGGTTTTGCAACGATGCTCTGAAGGCCAACAAGGTGATTCAGGAAACTGGTTTTAACCAGAGGGGAGTGCCTCAGCACTGCCAAAGCATGGCACGAGGGAAGGATTGAACTGTCTGTTTCACAGAGTGGGACCATTTATATTTAAGTAGTAACAGACGTGTCTTTATTTATTTCTGCCTTCCTGGTGGTAATGAAAAGATCAGATTTAATGAGAGAAGACCACGGGCAGCAGCATCCCTTCCCTATCATCTTCCTCATCAGTAAGCTTTAGTCTCAGGGAATAAACTTAAAAGCCAACTGTTTGTTACAAAGTGCTAAGTGCTTTCCGCTGTATATGTGCACAGATAATAAACATGGCCATGAGCTTAACACTGAAGAGGAAAGAGTCAGGGCTTCCAGTGGTGAGAGAAAGTGACTACTACTGACTCCTTTGCTTGGTGAAGTGACTTCTAACCACATGCATAGCCTTTGTGACTCTTTGTATGAGCCCTGAGACAGGCGGGGCTGTAGCAGTAAGGGAACAACTTAAACCATTACAGATGTGACTGAGTCAACCCAGGGATTGGGCTACCTCTTGGAGCAGATGAAAGGCATGGCTTCAAAAGTATATAGCAGCAGGCACAGATTCAGACTGTGCAAGGTATGAGCAGTGGAGCCTGACAGAGAGGCACACAAGATAAGCTAGGAACTTGGTCACCTTGAGAGAGGGATCTAGGATCAGGTGTCTGATTTTGGGTAGTCAGTCTAGTCTACTATCATTATGATCTTCTAGGAACACAATGAGGAACAGGCTCTAAGACCCAGAGAAGGATGGCACTGTAAAACCACCAAGAGCCCCAGTGAAATGACCTGCAAGTCAGACTTCTAGTAGCAGTAGGTATTGCCTCCTACTGTGGAAGTCAAAGCAGATGGAGCATATTGGAGACTGAGAAACACTGAGCAGTATGAAAGCCAGGACAGTGAGGTTTATGTCTAAATCTGTTGTCGGTGCCTCAGTGCCCTGGAGTTTCCACAGTTCCAGGTTCATTCATCTCTTTGTGGTCCACAGATCAT